>NC_045160.1:15906620-15979120 GCF_900700415.2 Clupea harengus
TTCAATCACAGTGGTTTAGCACTGAACACCACCCAGTACTAATTTGCTTCGAAGCGCCCTCAATGAGCCCAGTGCTCGTCCTCAAATATGTCATTGGGAGGTCCCTTGCTCTCTTGACGGCAAATGAGATAGACTCCCCAATTAACAGCTGTTCTAACTGTTCACAAGAGGAGCCAGGAAGTCATGGGTGAGACAGCATCCAAATCTGGGCAATGCAAAAACAGCGGCCCTTAACAATGCACTGACCATCAATCACCCATCTGGGCAAAGATTTTCATTCGACTTGAGCTGCCCATTGTCCTTGTTTCTGTACTGAGGTGGACCGCCATCTTAACAAAGAGGTCCTCTTGCAGATATGTTGGTCGTGATAACATTTCACTCTGCCACAACAGCTTTCTCCTTCTCCTTGCTATAACACAAATCAGGCCTGAGGTGTTGGGGTAATGCAATGTTAATGGCGTATTCAGTGGCAGCAAAAAGTATCACTACGTCTGCTGTTACAGGCTGAAGTAGAAAGAAAGAAAGAAAGAACAAACACACACCTGCACACACACACGCACGCACACACATTCAGGCTTGTGCTGACATTGAGACAAGCCCACGGATCATTTTACCCACACTGAAAAACCTCTGTAGGCAAAGTCCCGCCCAATCAATAGCTACAACAGCTGGGTTATTGTCTCCTAGCCGCAGTCTGAGGCTCCTGCAGCCGCCTTCACTTTCACACAGTGTTTTATCAAGGTCATCTTGTCCAGACACGTGGCCCACTCTGCTGCTAATGCACTACCCTTCTGTGCTTCAACAGTGCCCACCTCTGGCCATTTGTGAGAACAGCATATCTAAAATGAGGTTTTCTTTTTTTTATCATAACCCTACTGAAAATGCTGAACAAAGTAGTCTTCCATAAGCCCATCATTGTGTGTGTATATATATATATATATATATATATAATATACTGTATATACACGCATTAAAGGAATGTTGTTCATTTCTTGCGTCGTCTCTTGAATAAGGATAGGGCATAAAGGGACTTCCTCCCTGCCCAGATCTAAGAGTTGCCTAGCTGTATATTTTTAGCCTTTGTTAATGCATTAGCTCCTTTGCTCAGGTTTTTTTGTGCTGATTCAGGGGCATGTGTTCATTTGCTAGAGAAGGTGGGGGGAATGGAATGGTAGTGGAGTGTGTGTGTGTGTGTGTGTGTGTGTGTGTGTGTGTGTGTGTGTGTGTGTGTGTGTGTGTGTGTGTGTGTGTGTGTGTGTGTGGAGGGGACGAGAGGGGAAGGGGGGTTATAAGAAGATATGAGGAGCTTTTGAGGAGCTTTTGAGTAGTCAGAATTCCATAACCCTCCGCGTACCCCCCGATGGTAAAAGAGGCTCTCTGATTTGTGACCTCAGTACATGCTGTTGTCCAGATTAAAGCCGCAGCTGAGTGGGTGCATGGCATGCGGTGCTACTTACACTGCTCTGGGAGTTTGTGATAAGGGGATATGCCATTCTGTGGTGTGAGTGATCCCCCCAGGGAGGTCTGGGTCATATGTCTTTGTCACCGGGGAGTGTAATTCATCAAAGTGCATGCGTTTCTTTTTTTCCCCACCTCTTCACCCTTGTGACTCGAGGAAGTTTTCTTCTCTTGTCCTCTCCTGTACGTACCCCTTCACGAAGGTTTATTGATTATCCTTGGCGTTTCCTTGTCTGAGATCACTACAATGATCTACAATGACACGGATTTGATGACGAATCGCCGATACAACACTGGGAACATGTACAGGACAAAGCACACAAATACACCACATTCAGCAATGTGCTAGCAGAGAAAAATCGCCAAGCCGAGCCGGATCTGACTATTTTTCACAGTGTCTTCTTCAAGGTACGCTGATGAAACCTCCATTGTCCCACTCCTGAGTTTCTAGAGTTAGTTTCTGTCGTGGGAGTGTGTCAGAAAATCTTGAGCTGAAAGCAAATCTTTGTCCACTCTCCCCATCCCCTTCCCCATCCCTCCACTCTTCTCTTCTCTTTGCTTCTGTACATCTGACAAGAGGTAGGGAACAAAACGAGGCTGCCCATGACACTCGCACCTGGGCAAAGGATAAACGAGCACAGCACATCCTCTGAAAAAAAGAAAATGGCTAAGGCCATGGTAGAAAAGAAAGGGAACAAAAAGAAGAAACCTAGGAGAAGAAAGAGAAAAGCACTGCAGAGGCTTTGCCTTGTCCACCCCCTTCACCAACCCACCAGTGGGGCCTACAGAAAGTGGTAGTAAGCAGAAAGACTAAGACAGACAAAACAACAACTGCAACAACCGCGACTTGAAGGCTTGTGTCCGGTGACACCGGCGGGAGTGTGCTGGACCTGCTTTCATCTCCACAGACGGGGGATGAGTAATAGCCGGGCACGCCAGACGATTCTGCTCCCTCCCGCTCGCAGCTGCTCACACCCAGCTGTTCCCCGCGATTGTGGCAACACCTGGTGCCACCGGCGGCAATCACACACACACACACACACACACACACACACACACACACACACACACACACACACACACACACACACAAAACACACACACACACACACACACACACACACACACAAAAAACACACACACACACACACACACACACACACACACACACACAGACACACAACCCCCCGATACCGCTCTACTCCATCACATCACTGGCTGACCCAGACATGCCCTCCGAGAGGACAGGTTACAGCACACAGCTGAAATATGCTGACCATGGAACACTGCCCCACAGGGTGATGCCAGGCCTAGGGTTAGTGGACCAAGCAGCTACAGGAGACCTTTGGGGTTACAACCCAGTATATTTCAAATACTCAAGACATACCCTATATATTTAAAATATGCAATATATACCACCCAGTGCATTCAAGATTTACCAACTACAATATTTTAAATGCTGAAAAAATATACCACCCAGTCTATTTCTAATAGGCAATATCTACAACAGAGTATATTTCAAATACTGAAGATATACCACCATATTTGAAAGCTTAAAGGTGCAGTATGGATTTAGGGTGATCTATTAGCACGAATTGAATAAAGTATTCATAATTAGTTTTTGATAGTGTAAAATCACCTGTAACTATGAATTATTGTGTTTTTGTTAGAATTTCCATTTCCTTAGAATGAGCTTAGAGCTTAGAATGAGCCCTTCGTGTCTACATAGGGAGGAGGTCTTCGTCCATGGAGTTCGCCAAGTTGCAACGCCATGTTTCCACAGTAGCCCAGAACACACTAAAACACTGGCACTATAAAGGGCGTTTTTTATGGCACCTGACGGGCACTGTCGGCCTTTAAGATATACTTAATACATATTTAAAATATCCAACATGTACTACCTAGTATAATTAAATTACTGGAAATGTACCACCCAGAACACTCAAGAATTAGATCCTTCCAATGGGCTGTTACCACAACTGCAGACAATTAGGACAGCCGGTCTTCCAACCGTCTGCTTCTTGTATTTGAAGGGCCGTGTGCTTTTCACAGCCGCTGGGCCCATAGACCAGAGACCTCTCTAATCAGCTGAGCATGTGTCTGTGAAGAGATACAGACTATAGCACCTCTGACACCTTCTTGAGGGTTTGGGCGATTCTGCAGGGTGAGAACAACCCGCTGCTGTGAGCATATGGAGGAACACGAAGACAGCACACTGGAGTACAAATTATGGCTACACACACACACACACACACACTTGCGCACGCGCATACATACACACCTTGTTACTTATCATTGCATTTCTTTCCATCTTGGTACTTGGTATATAATATTTTTGTCAGCTCTGTCCAATGCAGACCCATGCGTTGTCATGACACATTCAGTTGTGTATTAGCAACCTTTCCCCCACTCTATTAGGCTTGTTTCCCTCAGCCTAAGCATTTGCTGTCAGACACTGTGGGTAGCTGTGACTTTAAAGCCTGACAGACTGGTTTTGTCAGGTGTGGACACACCTGCGGAAATGTACCTGTATGTGGGCGTGAGCGTGCAATCAGCTTGCGTGAAGTCAGCTCGAATGACTCCACAAAAGACTGACAGGGTCAGAGGATCAGCTCGAGGGTGATGGATCCTAAGCAGCCAGCAGGTTTGATAGCCATTTTATTACCTCAGTGAAAATGTTTATAGCCTACATTTTGATCTCTGAACTCTAAGTTAACTCAGGTTAATATCTAAACATAGCTTTCTGTTAAACAGAAAACCATTTCATTTTCAGTTTGGTGACAGAGTGAAGGTTGTGCTTCTGTGTTTCTCATTAGTTGTTAAAACTTTACTTAAGCATACAAAAAGTGCCGTGTTAAAGATTTCTTTTGGAGTTTTTGTGGAGTGGATTCTTCCCCTTTTCAACGCTGAAGTTTTATGACTAGGAAGTGCTGCACTCCTATCGCTCTGTGTGGGTGTGGTGGCTGTACAGTCAAGACTAGACACCTATAGCTCTGTATATGGAGGATTTAATGCATAGATGGACACGCTGTTAGGGCTGTTGCTCTCTGAATGAGCCCATTACATGTCATTGACAGTGAGGTGGTAGCTGCTTTCCCAGTCAGGCTGGGCAGGAAGCGTAGCCAATGCCAGGCCAATGATGGCGCCGTCTTTATAGCCACTGTAAAGACAAAAGCTGCCAAATAACTGCCAGCTTGGCTTCAAAACAATGAATCGCGATGGGAGAAAAGTCTCATTAAAGTACTAAAGTACATCAACCTTTCAAGATGAGTATCATTCCAGGTGATTTAATGACTTTGTCATTATGTAGTTATCTTACCAGTGTACTGGCTTTGAATGTAGCCTAGACCTATGTATAAGCCAAGGTTACTGCAGTCATGCAAGACTTCTTTATCATGTGCTGAATGATAGGGTCCCCCATTTCCCATGCATAGGACACAGGGCAGTCAGAGCTGCTGTAATATCACCTTCTAGCCTTCTGCACATTATGTCTGAGGCTGGCTACATGACAGTGATGGACGACGCCTCCGACCACTTCTTATCCATTATTTTGTGATTGATGGGCCTGGAGGGGGCTGGTGTCTTCACACACACACACACACACACACACACACACAGACACACAGGCATGCAACTCGGGCCTCTGGGTCACCTCAGTTTGTGAGTGTGTGAATGTGTGTGTGTGTGCACTCATGTATCTCTATATCTATGTGTTATGTGCAGGTGTGTGCGCGCAAGCATGTGTGTGTGTGTGAGTGTGTAAGTGTGTGTTTGTGTTCATGTGTAGAATATGTGTATCTTAGTTCACCTTTGTAGGATCCCTCTGTAGCCACCTTGAGTGTGATGGATCTGTGACCCAAACCACTGTGGTGTGCTTTAGCTGCAGGGACAGGGGCAGCAGCCGGGCACGGTGCGGCTCTGCGCGGCCCACACGACTGGAGGCCATCTTCGGGTGAGGTGCTGAACACACCAGAAGCCACACCGTTGATTCCCACATGCAAGGAAGAAAAATTACAGGTTTGTGTTTGTGTGTGTGTGTGTGAATGTGCTTGGAATGTGAGGAAATCCATTGTCCAGTGAGTCAGTAAGTGAACTGCACCAAAACAGGTCTGGATATTACACACTCTACACCGTAGTTTTGTCAGCTTAGAATTGTTCAGTGTTTGGTTTTGTGTGTTTGTGTCCAACGTTACTGAACTGAGCAGGAAAACAATGAGGAATGATCACTCTTTGTTCAAACTGCTCTCTTCTGCAAGTTCTTATCCTGCTTTTTTCTACATTCTAGAAACCACTGTAGCAAGCAGAACCTGAACAATCGTACATTTTGTCATAGTAAAATAATTAGTCTCCAATATTAAGCCGAGCTTGGATCAAAAGCAAGCAAGCATTCTTTCTTTTTTTCTTTCTTTTAGGAGCAGCAGTACTCTTTGGACAGCTCTCTGTCATCCCCCGACAGTGAGGATGAGGAAAAGGAGAATAAGAAGATAAAAAAGAAGAAGCTGAAGAAGAAGGCCAAGAAACGAAAGGTACCGTGAATTAGCTTCTGTCAGTGTGGAAGTGAGTGTTGTTTTTGTGCTGTCACAAGCTGCGCTCACTAGGTCTGCACACACATACACACACACACACACACACACACACACACACACACACACACACACACACACACACACACACACACACACACACACACACACACCTCAAACCCCCTGAGCCATTGATGTGAGCTCAATTCCATCTTGACAACTGTAGAGAACTGTGATGCAAACCCACATAACCTATCCCTTGATAGACCACAAAGGGGTTTGATTTTTTCCTTGCTGAGTGATCGAAGGAGACTCAATATGCAGTGCAGTTCTAGTTCTCTTTCTCTCTGTGTGTGTGTTTTAATAAGGAGAGCTCTACACCCTCAGGTTAGAGGCATACCAAATAAAGATATTTTCTGTCATTTTCCATCTGGGGAAAAAAAAATTAAGCAGTGTAGGGTGGGTCAGTCTGTCGTTCAAAGGAAGAAAGAAAAAAGAGACACTTAAGAGCAACGGAATGTGTACAGAAAACATTTGAAGTATTTGTGCATGCTCTTGCAAGCCCTCATTTGGCTATGCTGATGCAACAAGTCTCTGTCTATTCCTATTTCCAATACAGGCGTCAAGTTCCTCTTCCTCATCTTCCTCCTCCTCCTCCTCCTCTTCTTCAAGTAGCTCATCAGACAGCGAGGACAGTGAGGTAAGTCTGTTGCATATCAAAGATTCATATATAACACCCCACGGAATGGAGCAGAGGTGTGTGTGTGTGTGTGTGTGTGTGTGTGTGTGTGTGTGTGTGTGCGGGCTCGTGCATGTATGTATGCAAAGTGGATCACAGTACAGACAGTCACACCTTACCACTCTACAGGATAAACATGGCGTTCAACATGACCCATAATGCACTCTGCCCTGCATACAGCCATTTCCTAAGAAACCAGACATGCTGTGTACATTCTCCATCCCTCTCAGTGGCACAGCCCTTGGGTTCCTTTGGGTTCCTTTCGGTTCCGTTGGGTTCCTTTGGGTTTTTTTGGGTTCGGTGCTGTGGCAGGAGCCAGTTCCACATGTCTGTGACACTCCTTGGCGATGTGGAATCTGCACCGTTTGATTAGTCACACTCCTTGTGTAAACTCACACCCGGTCACCAGTCCTCCTCTCCTGGAGGGGTGTTAACAGCGCCAGCACGCACCCCTCTGCACTTGAGCATGGCACACCTGTCATGAGTAATGAGCGATAAGGGAGCAGAGAGAGAGAGAGAGAGAGAGAGAGAGAGAAACAGAGAGAGTGCAAGTGTATATTGGCTGTACATTTCTATGGGTTTGTGTGATTATGTGTGTGTGTATGTGGTGCGAGTAAATGTTTATATGTTTGCTTGTGTGTGTGTGTGTGTGTGTGTGACGTGCCTGTGTGTGTGTATGTGTATGCGTGAGGTGTGCATATCTGGATATATATTATGTCCATATGGAATCGGTGTGGTATGTGTTTGCATACATGCCTGTGAGCGAGCATTATCGAGTGCCTGTGTGCGATCGTTTAATCTTCCACGTTGTCTAAGTTGATTAACCCTTATTTCCCATGTGCGAGTGGGCGTCAGATGACACAATGAGAGGAAGGCAGCCCTCTACTGACGAGCTTTCCAGTTTATGAGCCACATTAACATTTCCTTGCTTTGTGTGTTTGTTTGTATTCTGTGGCAGCAAATGAGCCTGTGTTTCTTTGCTCCACTGCGATACATTAAAGCCTGCTTTTGTGTGTTCTTCTAAGGCCTCACTCTTTCTTCATTTCAGGATGAAAAGGAGAAGAAGAAAAAGAAGAAGAAAAAGGAGAAGGCGAGGAAAAAGACTACAGGCGATGATGCTTTTTCCGAATCAGGTGAGGAAGCCAATTACATGTTGCTGGTTGTCTTAAATCAATGTTCTATAACAGAGAGACACCATCTACTTTCATTTACCTGGTGCGTCTCTGAGAGTGCTTTCTGGTGGATCATGTGTTCACTCAAATGGAAATCTTTGAGGTTTGTTTCAAGTGTGATATAACATCGCCTTTCTCCACCACCTATCAGTTCAGCAGAGACAGGGCGCGAACACACCAGACGCATTTCTAAAAACGCAACGTTAGCAAAAGCGTTGTTTCATATGGTACGGCGCGCCTTTCATGCGCGCCTTTTTATGCAGCGCTTTTTTGTAGCGTTTTTTAAGCGCGCTTAAAAGTTAAAATATTCTCAATTTTCCAGCGCAAGGCACGGAGGCGCACAGCTCATCAATGTCACACTCGGCCCAGGCAGCCAATCAGATCAAGCAAGAGGCGGGCTTTACTACTTTACCACTTCCTTCCTGTTTTGATGCCGGTAGATGTGGTAGGAACGGTCATAGACATATATACATGTATATGTGTCTATGGGAATGCTGGGAAAATGGCAAATGCAGGCGGAAGGTTGATATTAGCGGTTTTTAATTACAATGACTGTAAAATGAAATGTATTTCCAAAGTCGCGATTTGATTTGGTTGCGCACGCAGACCCGCTTCACAGGCGCACCAGGCTGTCTTGCCCGGCGCGCTTTGCCAAGGCGTTTTTGAAGCGCCTGCGCCTGTAGCAATGCGTCTCGGTGTGTTCGTCCCCTTAGCCATTTCTTGGCCTTTCTGGGGCATTGTTCTGATTGGTTAGTTGCAAGTGGACCAATATATATACACTTACATAGCACAAAGTGGTCACACAGATTAGATGGATTCCTTTAGACTGATGAAAGAAATGAAATGACATACCTGATTGTATATCTCAATAGAGAATCAAACCTTAAATCATAAATATATCTTAAACATATTCTTGTCTTAAATATGTTCAGTATTACTAGTATTCAGTGTGACACTGAGAGGCTGAGCATAGCAAGGCCTATATCATTATATAAGTAAATTATTAAAGATATAATCATTTCCCATGAATTATATATTGGCTATAGGGCATTTATGTTGCACAACTGTAGTTTCCTTTTGGTTAAAGGAAATTTCTCTCTTTTTTTAAATTTGCTATAATAAAGTGTGTCAGTTGACTGGGTGAACACACGCCCTCAGACATACCACACAGAGAGTGAAATATCGTCTGTACAGCACACCACAAAGGCATTTGAAGTTCAAAGACAGAACATTTCATCAGGGCACTGAAAAATTGCCTCTTCTTTATTTCACTGTAAATTAGATGCCCTTTTCAAGTGCCACGTTAACGAATTTTGCTAAGAACCCAATTTTTTGGTCAAAAAAGCATAATGTACATGAGCATCTGTTACTCATGTTTTAACATAATGACATAATGCTCTAACATAATATCATAATGACTCAATTATCATTTGATAAGGTTCTCTCATAGTAGTTGTTGAACGCATATCACCAATCCACAATCTATTTATCTTTCATTTTGACTCTTAAAGGAGGCATGCACATAGCATGATTCAGTGTGTTTGTGCCTTGCCCCACCCCTTTAAGGACACACAACGTTTAAACTCTTGGGAATGCCTTGTTGCTGAGTGGCTACACTGTACATTACTTTTTAACAGCTCTTCTTTGCCAGTATTTGAAGATAGGGAAGAATCATTTTTGTTTGTTATTTGTTACTCATCGCCATTTGTGTGCTCCTCTTGCAGGAAGCCTCACCGATGTGGCTTTCCCCTGTAGAGAGATACAGGAGGAGGACCTGAAGAAGAAGTGTAAAGAGCAGAAGCTAGATGTAAGTTCTTCACTCGATGACGTGGAGAGAAGCTTTGCTCCTCTGAACTCACAAAAGCTTTCTTAAAATGCAGTAAAAACGAAAGCAAGTTCTAGTCCGTGCTGAAGGACTTTGATTACTTTAGCGCTCCAGTGTGATTTTCTTCTAATTGACTGATAAAAGCACCGTGTTTTGAAGGGCTCTAGCTCATCGTCAGACAGTGAGGATGAGAAAAAGAAGAAAAAGAAGAAGAAAGAGAAAAAGAAAAAGAAAAAGAAGAACACCGCTAAGAAGTCTAAGAAGAAAAAGAAGAAGGTGAATAATTATGAAAAGGTGGATGGTAAACTGAAAGGTTTTGCTTTAAGCTCTGTTTCTCGCTCCCTTCTCACACATTTTTATTCCACCAGGATTCCAGCTCCAGCAGCTCGTCCTCTGATAGCTCCTCAGAAAGTTCCAGCGAAGATGAAAAGAAAAAAAAGAAGAAGATGAAGAAGAAGAAGGTGATAACCATCACGATGACTGTAGATGTCTAACTTCATAACATCATCACAAAATGTTATGTTTTATGTTTTACCAAATATACCAAAAATGACTGCAAGTGGTTAATCGGGCTCTTTCCATAGACCATTGAACTAATTGGCTTTGTTTGTGTTTAATCGTTTTCCCAAATACATGTGAGAGACTCATGCACGAGGAGTCAGTGGAGCGAAAACAACAGAAAGAAAAGCAATAACAATGGCCTTTTCGCCTTTGGCAGTGATGAAGCACACGCCCTTCTGAAAACACATAATCACCTATTTCAGAGCCAATATCAAGGCAGGGGATCGACACAGGCCAGGATCCTACATGATTTCAACTCTCCTTTAAGACAAAAATGTTTCTCTCTGCCTTGCAGGATAACAGCAGCTCATCATCAGACAGCTCCAGTGAAGAGGAGGAGAAGAAGAAGAAGAAGAAGAAAAAGAAGAAGAAGACAAAGAGTAAAAAGGACAAGAAAGATAAGAAAAAGGTGTGAGACCAATCTTTTACACATAAGCTGCACAGTGTTAGTTTGCAATAGTGTTGAATCATATTTGTGACACAAATCACACTAAACAAAGAAAACTAAAACTTACAAAAACTACAACAAAATGTAGGTGTGCAGATGGTTTATTGACAACAAAAGGAAACAATACAAAGATGTCAGTGGAGGGGTAGTTCGGGGGGTTGGGGTGGGTAGTTTTTTTTTAAATGACTGAGAGAAAAGTTGAGAACATTTAAGTTTATAAAGTACTATGTAGGTGGTAACTTGGTAGGCTCTCTCCCTCCAGGGTATGGAAAACCAGACAACTCTATTTACATTCCTAACACATTTAATAACAGGCTAACTGGCATACCTTTTGCTGTGAAGCTTATCGGTGGATTTCTAATCATTAAAATCGCTCTAAAATATGTACCACTGCATCTCACGATAAGCTATGGTGGTACCCAACTATGGATGTATAGCATGTCAGACATGTCTATTTAAACTCTGTTTTTCTCTCTTAGTAATCTGGTTGACAGTGAATCTGAACAGAAGGCCCTGTATGCAGTTATTAATATCAAAATATATTTATTCCACCACAGAGTTTTACATCACAAGTTCATTCACATTAATCTTGAAGAGGACACTTTGCTTGTGTTTGCTTATGGTATTCTGCTGTGTTAGTTTTTTGGCTTTGAGAGCTCCACTTTTGATGCGTGTAACATAAAATCTTGTTTGATCTGTCATCCCGTATTCTAACATTGCGTGACCCCAGCTGTGCAAGCGACGTTCACTCAAGGTGCACTGCCTTTTAATATTTTAACACTGTGACGCCGAAAGGCTACACATCTAGCCCAAACCAAAGCTTAATGCAGGCTTTCTGCTCTGTAGTGGGTGTACCAAAGGCAGTCCAGTCCTTGGCAACTCTGCTCAGACCTGATTCGCTCACACCTACACATGTTCGCCTGAACAAAGCACTACGACTGCGAGCCAGTGTCCTTTGTTGTCAATGACGTTGTGAAGATGAGCCCACACAAAAGTTAACAGTCACTGACTGCACTTGAGACCACCTCAATCCAGTTACTCTCCAGCTCCTACCTGGGATATTTGAGCTTAGAAATATTCATATTATGTTTGATATGCCTGACGCCTTGTCCATTTAATCAAATGACTCACTGATATTTCACAATGGCAAAAGTGTCATCAAAACAAGGCCAAAGCTTTAACTCTTGAAATAATGATCTTTCATCTTCACTGGTATTACTGGTGTCATGCACTGGATTGTGTTAATAAATCTGGATTTTTTTTATTTCTATGATGTAATAAACTGTTTTAAGCTCTTCAGACTGGAATTTGACAGAACATTAGACCAGAGTTTTCTGTTCTATTTTGAATCAGGCTCAGGAGACTGAGGAGGGCGAGGAAAAAATCGAAGAGGACAGCGTGATTGGTGTTGCCTCCGATGCTGGTGAGTCTTTTAATAGGCGGCCGTATTTTACCAAAGGCCAGGCCAGTAAATTTGGCTTGTCAGCAGAGACAAGGTTATGATATAAGAAAGGGCAGTTGCTCATAACTGAATGTGTGTGGCAAAAAAGGAACCATGACCCTAAATCAGTGGGATCTTTCAGCGGACATTGTAAAAGCTCTATGCATCAGTTTCCATGCCATTTGCTACAGTGTATGAGTCACTGTACAAACATTGGAGTAATGGCCAGTATTTTGGCTGGGTAATAGCCAAAACTGTTTACATGGGATAGCTGGGAAGTTGTGAGTTGTGAGTGTACACTGATGGGATGATGAGAGGATCCTGAACATGTTTCTCAGTCATCTGGATTGTGGGGGGTTTTCTTCAACATTGTTTTCCTGATGCTGATGTTTCCCAGTGTTCCTGAGCTTCAGCGCTAAGCATGTTTTTCTAGTGTTCACTCTAGTCTTTCTAACCCTGCATGCAGCCTTCCCGGCTGGGACAGAGACCTGCCCCTCACTGAGAGACGACGATGGACACCTGAGTGATGACGAGGGAGAAGGGTCGGAGGGAAAGAAAAAAGAAAAGAAGTTAAAGAAGAAAAAGGTCATGAAAGCTAAATCCTTGGATTGTTAGTTTTGAGCTCAGAACTTGTCAGGTTTGGTTCAGCTTTATGGTTTTCACTGCAACTTGTCAGTGAAAGAGAAGTCCTCAGACAGACAGACTGACAGGAGGACAGACAGACACAATGGTCTGCCTGCTGGCAAAGACACGGGTTGCATGGCCTCTTACATGTGTGTAACTCCTTGGTGGCCACTGATGGAAGGCAATCTGACATTTCATTCGCACAACATTGCACCTGGCTGAAAGTCAGTGATAATTGGTTGTCAGGAGACTTTGGCCAAGGTCTTTTTTACAGACTCTTTTTAAGTTTGAGCATGAAAGCAGCCAGAGGTGGACAAAGCATTCAATTCCATTACGGCAATCAAAGCATACGCACTCCTGGTCAAATGTTACTCCAATTCAAGTTAAAATGATTCAGTCAAATTTACACTTGAGTTAAAGAACTGGAGTAGTTGCCTTTAAAACACAGAGATGAGGAGAGAGGCTTCAGAGTGACAAATACATACAGTACATACATACATACATACATACATACATACCTACGTACATACGTATAAAAGAACCAGAAACTTCAGACCTTATCAAAACTAGGTCTATATTAATAAGTTAGCCCCAAGACAATTTAATACCGGTTTCATTACCCATCCCCACTAACAGCACTGTGTATATTTGACAAGATTAAAACACATGAAAGGACTTTAGTCAGTAATGTTACCTCTGCATTTTTGCTTGCTAAGTATTAATCAGCAGTGGATTGACAATAAAACTAGGCCAAAAAGTAATTTGACCAATTACAAATGAAACTACTGCAAGACAATTTGATTTTAATTCCAAATAAACATTTTAAACAATGTTTGCATACCTCAACTGTCGGGGCAGGTAAGGCCTAATTGGATTAAAGGACACAAGAGCAGACTTGTTTGACCAAAGGGTGGAATTAGGGTTTTAATGTAAAGCTTAAGGCAGTCACAAAAAACAAAAGGCAAAACGTCCTCAGCAAAGGAGCAGGAAATGCTTAGGCAACATTCCTAAGTCGAAAAAATAGTTAAAGTCTCCGAGACACGGAGAGGCATCTTTGTCAGCCGTAGCCATCATCACCACCACCAATTTGAAATTGAACTGTTCAAAAAAAGATGCAGAAAGCACTTTGAACTTGATTGACACAAGAGTAATTTTTTTCTCTCCTGTGACGAACTCAGCGTATGGCCTCACACATTTTAGAAATAAAAATAAAATTAATCCGCCGACTTCAAAGCTATGCTTCAAAGTAACGAGTAACAGGAACCTTCATAGAAATGTAGTGGAGTCAAAAGTACAATGTTTGTCTTTCAGGTGAGTAAAACCAAAGTTTCCAAAAGAAGCTATACTCAAGTATAGATCCCCAAGTAGATGTATTTCGGTACTGTCCACCCCTGAAAGAAGCTTGTTATCAAATCAATCTGTTGCATAACCTCCTTGTTGAGTAATTTTCTATTCATCTGCTTTTGTGTGTGTGTGTGTGTGTGTGTGTGTGTGTGTGTGTGTGTGTGTGTGTGTGTGTTCCAACCTCAGGACTCCGGCTCTTCCTCCTCATCAGACAGCTCATCTTCTTCAGACAGTGATGACGACAAAAAGAAGAAAAAGAAGAAAGACAAGAAAAAGAAAAAGAAGGTGAGGAAGGTAATCTTTAAATACTTTTTCCATCATGGTTGAATGAAGATTATTTTGAGGTAAGGCAACATAATCTCACAGCTGCTAAAATGTACTTTCACTTCGCACAGTTATGATGAAATACAGTCAATTAAAAACGTACAAATACATATTTGGTGATACTGTTTGGTGGTGGTTGTGGTGTGTGTGTGTGTCCCTTAGGATTCCGGTTGCTCCTCATCTTCAGAGAGCTCCTCGTCCTCTTCAGACAGTGAAGATGACAAGAAGAAGAAAAAGAAAAAGAAGAAAGATAATAAGAAGAAAAAGAACAAGAAAAAGAAAGAAAAGGTCTGCATTTTGCACATTAAACGTTAGGAGAAGGAAGCAGAACCAGACAAAAAAAATAACATATAATGGCCACTCTCTCTCCATCTAACATAAATCCACTTCATTATGCCTTAAGACAAGAAAAAGAAAGAAATTAAGGTTAATGTTACATTTGAGTTTCTGAGACACTATGAAGTCTATGACACTCAATACATTACAAATGCAGGGTGGAGCTGTTAAGGTAGGTTAAAAAGGTTATTAGACGTTTCTTTTAAGTACAAAAGTAAAGAGGTTTCAAACAGTAAACTGCTCCGATCCAAAAGCAATCTTTCCCAACTCTGTCCCTTTTAATGAGACTATTACACCACTAATAACAGGACATCTCACAAATTATTAAACACCTTTCTACAGTGAAGATAGCCTATAGCACCTTCACGTGGTCTACAGTATAGTCTCATAAGCTACACATAAATCAACGGCATGATATAACATACACATTTCTATAAATCGAAGGCATGATATAACATACACATTTCTATAAATCGACGGCATGATATAACATACACATTTCTATAAATCGACGACATGACAAACCACTGAACTGTCTGTATTTGGCCTCACGCTTTTTAGAAATGAAAATAAAATGAATCCGCCGACTTCAAAGCTATGCTTCAAAGTAACGAGTAACAGGAACCTTCATAGAAATGTAGTGGAGTCAAATATACAATGTTTGTCTTTCAGTGGAGTAAAACCAAAGTTTCCAAAAGAAGCTATACTCAAGTATAGATCCCCAAGTAAATGTATTTCGGTACTGTAAATCTGTTGCATAACCTCCTTGTTGAGTAATTTTTCTATTCATCTGCTTTTGGGTGTGTGTGTGTGTGTGTGTGTGCATCTGTGTGTGTGTGTGTGTGTGTGTGTGTGTGTGTTCCAACCTCAGGACTCCGGCTCTTCCTCCTCATCAGACAGCTCATCTTCTTCAGACAGTGATGACGACAAAAAGAAGAAAAAGAAGAAGAAAGACAAGAAAAAGAAAAAGAAGGTGAAGAAGGTAATTTTAAAATACTTTTTCCATCATGGTTGAATTTAGAATATTTTGAGGTAAGGCAACATAATCTCACAGCTGCTAAAATGTACATTCATTTTGCACAGTTATGATGCTATACAATCAATACAAAAACATATACAGTGGGGAAAATAAGTATTTGAACCCCTGCCGATTTCGCAAGTTTGGCCACTTGCAAAGAAATGTGTGCTCTATAATTGTAATGGTAGGTGTATTTTAACAGTAAGAAACAGATTATCAACAAAAAAATCCAGAAAACTGCATTTTATAACACTTATGACTTAATTTGCATTTGATGCAGAAAATAAGTATTTCAACCCCTAGCAGAACATGACTTAGTACTAAGTAGAATAACCCTTGTTGGCAATTACAGACGTCAGACTTTTCTTGTAGTTGGTCACCAGGTTTACACACATCTCAGGAGGAATTTTGGTCCACTCCTCTTTGCAGATCCTCTCCAAATCCTTAAGGTTGCGTTTTCAATGGGAGGGAATGAGGGAATGAGGTTCAAGCCCAATATTTCACGTTATATGGCCCCATCCATAGTCCCCTCGATGCAGTGGAGTCGTCCTGTACCCTTGGCAGAGAAACAGCCCCAAAGCATAATGTTTCCACCTCCATGCTTGCGAGTGCTGCAGTACTTCAAACCATTACGGCATAGTGTGTTGCCAATGGTTTTCTTGGTGACTGTGGTCCCAGCTGCCTTGAGATCATTCACAAGCTCCCCCTGTGTAGTTCTGGGGTTATTCTGCACCTTTCGGATGATCACCGATACCGCACAAGGGAACATCTTGCATGGAGCCCCAGACCTAGAGCGATTGACAATTGTTTGGTGTTGCTTCCATTTACGAATAATCGCACCAATAGTTGTCTGCTTCTCACCAAGCTGCTTGCCGATGGTTTTGTAACCCATTCCAGCCTTGTGCAGGTCTACAATCTTATCTCTGACGTCCTTGGTCAACTCTTTGGTCTTGCCCATGGTGGTGAGGTTGAAGGTGTGAAGTATGATTCTTTGGAAAGGTTTCTTTTATACACATCACCAGTTGAGATCAGGTGTACCCTGTTAGGCCTAATGAGGACTAATCTGTGTGCTTCTTGGGCACATAACTGGTCATTGGGAGCCAGAATTCTTGCTGTTTGCTTGGGGGTTCAATTACTTATTTTCTGCATCAAATACAAATAAAGTCATAAATGTTATAAAATGCAGTTTTCTGGATTGGTTGTTGATATTCTATTTCTCACTGGTAAAATACACCTACCATTACAATTATAGAGCACACATTTCTTTGCAAGTGGCCAAACTTGCGAAATCGGCAGGGGTTCAAATACTTATTTTCCCCACTGTAAATACATATTTGGTGATACTGTTTTGTGGTGGTTGTGGTGTGTGTGTGTGTGTGTCCCTTAGGATTCCAGTTCCTCCTCATCTTCAGAGAGCTCCTCATCCTCTTCAGACAGTGAGGATGACAAGAAGAAGAAAAAGAAGAAGAAAGACAAGAAAAAGAAAAAGAAGGTGAAGAAGGTAATTTTAAAATACTTTTCCCATCATGGTTGAATTTAGAATATTTTGAGGTAAGGTAACATAATCTCACAGCTGCTAAAATGTACATTCATTTTGCACAGTTATGATGATATACAATCAATACAAAAACATACAAATACATATTTGGTGATACTGTTTTGTGGTGGTTGTGGTGTGTGTATGTGTGTGTGTGTCCCTTAGGATTCCAGTTCCTCCTCATCTTCAGAGAGCTCCTCATCCTCTTCAGACAGTGAGGATGACAAGAAGAAGAAAAAGAAAAAGAAGAAAGATAAGAAGAAGAAAAAGGACAAGAAAAAGAAAGAAAAGAAGGTTAATGTTACATTTGAGTTTCTGAGACACTAAACACTATGAAGTCTATGACACACAATACATGACGAATACACTATGAAGCTGTTTAGGTATGTTAAAAAAGGCTATTAGACATTTCTTTTAATTCCAAAAGTAAAGAGGTTTCAAACAGTAAATTGCTCTAATCCAAAAGCAATCTTTCCCAACTCTGTCCCTTTTAATGAGACTAATCACTGAACACCTTTCTACAGTGAAGATAGTCTATAGCACCTTCACGTGGTCTACAGCATAGTCTCATAAGCTACACATATCTATACATCAACGGCATGACAAACCACTGCACTGTCTGGGTGAAGTCTTTATGTTTCCTGAACCACTGCCAGGTTAATAATAAGGCAAAGCTGGACGAGGGAAACATTGTAAATCTTTGGTCATTTTACTGAGTGTCTATTCCGTTGTTGGTCTCTTTCCAAAGCGCTGTGATTCAGACAGCGATGATGACAAGGAAAAGAAGAAGAAGAAAAACAAGAAGAAGAAGAAGAAGAAGAAGAAGAAGCCAGTGAAGAAGGTAATGCAAAGACACGTGTACATGACACTACTTACAGGTAAACCCAAACTGGCACTGATATTTTCTCTCTCCGCCTTTGCGCGTGTGTGTGAGGATAGTTAGTTGAGAAAGTAAATATAGCATTAGATGACAACTCTCTGTGAATCTTGAGGCTCTGTACTTTGACAGTCTACAGAAAAGGACAGAACAAATCAATACCCATATGATTTATGCTTTTGCCTTCCTTAGTATCTCATAATTCTCTTCAGCAAACCCATTTCCGCGTAGTTTTATGGACAAACACAATGCTGTTTAGTCATTTAATTAAAAAGAAAATGAAAAGCCTCCACACAATCACTGCAGGCTCTATTCTCTGCACAATGTACAATTTCTGTAGAATGTAATACATGCAGACATGCTCAATGCATCAAACTGAAAAGCTTTACATTGTCTATGATCTGACTTTGTGAATTAAGCACAAAAGAAACTGTCATGCTTGTACCAATATAGATCAAAGCAACAATACAAATTATTTTCCTCAGAGAAATGAACTTGTCTAGTGTATGTAGTTGGTAAGAAATGAAAAAAGAAATGAATCAGTGCAATCCTAAACAAAATTGTTATTTGTGTTGTGTCGCACGTGTGTGTGCGTGTGTGTGTGTGTGTGTGTGTGTGTGTGTGTGTGTGTGTGTGTGTGTGTGTGTGTGTGTGTGTGTGTGTGTGTGTGTGTGTGTGTCTTAGGATTCCAGTTCCTCCTCATCTTCAGAGAGCTCCTCATCCTGTTCAGACAGTGAGGATGACAAGAAGAAGAAAAAGAAAAAGAAGAAAGATAAGAAGAAGAAAAAGGACAAGAAAAAGAAAGAAAAGGTCTGCATTTTGCACATTAAACGTTGAGAGAAGGAGGCAGAACCAAACAAAAAAAACATAGAATGGCCACTCTCTCTCCATCTAACATAAATCCACTTCATTATGCCTGAGTGTACCAGTCCTAGAGCAGACCAGAATACTGAAATACACTTGTAAAGGTTACCTCCTCCAGTGCTGCAGATGGCATTTCATACTCATATTCCATTTATAGATATTCCGGGTTCTATTCTGCCATCAGGTAGTTGACACAGACAGTCATGCAGAGTAGTCTTGTTGTCTTACGCCTCTAATCATGATAAACGCTATGAAACTGATACACTTTCACAACAGACAGACGGATATATACACAACAGACAAACAATGAGACAAATAGGCATGCACACACACACACACACACACACACACACACACACACACACACACACACACACACACAATTACTTCCTCAAAGGCATCTGTGCGTGACCTGATCTTTGTCTTCCCAGGACTCCAGCTCATCCTCCGATTCCGACAGCTCCTCATCTTCCTCCTCCTCTGACAGTGACAGTGATAAGAAAAAGAAGAAGAAGAAAAAGGAGAAGAAAGACATGGAGAGGAAGAAAAAGAAGAAAGACAAGGGGAAGAAGAAAAAGCAGAAGGTGAAAAAGATTGACATGACTAAGCATCTCTCATGTGCCAACCACTTTATCAGTGCCCAGAGTACATGGATAAAACCTGTTCTGACAGTACAACCACAGTTGTTTTTTCTGATCTTGGGAAAGACACACATGGATAAATGAAGTAAGAGGAAACCTGTAGGTAGCGCTTAGTGTCACTGTGAGGAGGAAAAGATGTAGCGTCATCCAGGAAGACTATTCAAACAGAAGGGTATTTACTGTAATCTCTGCCCTATTCTCTCATTGCAGGACTGCTCCTCTGACAGTGATGATGATAAGGAAAAGAAGAAGAAGAAGAAGAAGAAGAAGAAAAAGGACGAGAAGAAAAAGAAAAAAGCCAAAAAGGTGCAACATCCCCCCCCCCCCCCCCCCCCCTCCCTACAACTCAACTGTTTTCCCCACTTGCCCTGCTTAAGCCTGCGTCAAACATATAAAAATATTCATGCCTCGTAATAGATTGAGACAGTTTCAATCAAATAAGGAGTGGGTCGATGAAGTGGAAATTCATTTTCAAGGATTATCACCCGTGATTCATTCACTGGTATTCATCCTAAATTAGATTGACACCTTTGCTGGAGGCTCAGGCATAATCACTGGAGGCTCTCTTATTGTCCAGGTTTAGCAGTGAGGAGTTGGCCTATAATATGAAATGACATGGGCTGCATAGTGATTCTTGTCATTATTATTATTGTAATTGTTATTTGAGCCTTAAGGGTATTTCAGGTAATATGTGTGGCATGGATGGTGTGGACACATATCAGGAAAAGACCCCAATTTTCTGTACTTGTGAATGAAGTATAATACAACACAAGTAATACAAGTATATAATGCAATACAAGTAATATTGTGTGTAACATTGTATATGTGTGTGTGTGTGTGTGTGTGTCTGTGTGTGTGTGTCTGTGTGTGTCTGTGTGTGTGTGTCTGTGTGTGTGTGTGTGTGTGTGCGTGTGTGTGTGTGTGTGTGTGTGTGTGTGTGTGTGTCTGCGTGTGTGTGTGTCTGTGTGTGTGTGTGTGTGTGTGTGTGTGTTTGTGTGTGTGTGTGTGTGTGTGTCCTTAGGACTCTTGCTCATCTTCCTCAGACAGTGATGATGACAAAAAGAAGAAAAAGAAGAAGAAAGACAAGAAGAAGAAGAAAAATAAGAAGAAGAAAGAGAAGAAGGTAGGTGTTACTGGAAAGAGAAAATAATATAATAGTGAAATAGCATGAATCCTGACAGACTATCTACTTCATGCATGCCGAGTGTAGAGAATCCAAAATGCTTTAAGTTGTTATTGACACATCACATGTGACATGACATTTGACAAACTCATTTCTGCCCAGTCCACCTGTCAGAAACAAGGCCAAACGAATCAAATATCCATGTAAAGGTTACCTGCTCAAGGGCGGTAGATGGCATTTTACTGGCATAGACCATGCTGTCTCTTGCAGCCGATAATGAACAAGTCTTCTCACATTCATGCACTCCCAATGACAATTACTCTACCTGTCCCTCCCTCCCTTACTTACAGGCGTCCTCGTCTTCTGACAGCGGAGA
Source organism: Clupea harengus (assembly GCF_900700415.2). Classification (NCBI taxonomy): domain Eukaryota; kingdom Metazoa; phylum Chordata; class Actinopteri; order Clupeiformes; family Clupeidae; genus Clupea; species Clupea harengus. The sequence goes on from NC_045160.1 coordinate 15,927,852, forward strand.
GGATAAAAAGAAGAAGCAGGACAAGGATAAAAAGAAGGTAAGCGGGTACTTAATAGGCTTATGGCACTCATGAAATCAGCCTAATTAAATTGCCCTGTCAAAATTTCTCCACTAGTGTGTAATTGTCTATGTCCATTTTTAAGCGTTTTCATTTACTGTAAGAGAAAAGAGTAGGCCATCTATGGATTACATTAATCATCTGCTGAAATACAATGTTAATGCGGTACTTTCAGGTTTAGTGATGAATAATAAGTGAGATGGAGGAAAATACCCGGTGTCATCTAAGGCCCAGACTTCAAAATGCTCTTTCTGGTTATGTGAGACTTTAAAAGCTTTAGGTAGGTTATCATATTGATCGTGTCATATCTACCATGACAGGTCATTCGGCATTCTTTCTCAGCACTGAGGAAAAGACAGGAAAAGTGAGCATTGATCGCAAAGTAACATTTCTCCTTTATATTTTTTCTTCCTTAGGGCTCTTCCTGCTCCTCCTCTTCATCTTCATCAGGGAGCGACAAGGAGGTAACGATTTGCAATCCGCCACTGATTTGTTTTCTATTCCATTTCCTCCTGTTGTCTAGAGGTCTAGAGTTGATTTTTCTTTCACTGTTTTGTATGGTGTGTGTGTGTGTGTGTGTGTGTGTGTGTGTGTGTGTGTGTGTGTGTGTCACAGAACAAGCCCAGGAAAGATGAGCGGGAAGGAGAAGGAGAGGACAGCTCGTCGAAGGAGCAGTGCAGCCCTGGAGGAGCACACGGGCTTGACAAGTTTGAACCCCCTAAGGGACCGTCTGCGTACAAGTTGAAGTCTGTAGGGGGTGTCGATGACTCAAAGAGCCATCTGGAGCCCAAAGCCAAGCCGACCTCGCTGCAGGCCTCACAGCCAGCAATTGCCCCCAGGCCTAGCTCTCGCTTTGAGACCACCACCTCCCTCTCACTCCGGCCCCCAGACAGCCCCACTCAGAGGCCCTTGAGCCCCATGGAGTCCCTGATGGGGCAGCGTGACAGGGCTGGGGGGGCGTCCGGGAACAGGACCACACTGGTCAGGTCCAGCGACATACTGCGAGGCCCTAAGCCATATGAAAAATAAAATAAAAAGGAGGAGGATAGCGACAGTTCTGTGGCTGTTTGGGGAGATGGTGTGGGTGATACAAATGATTCCCACAGTCACATTTGGAAGGCTGGAGATAAAATGGCAGATACTGCAAATGATGAAATTCAATTCAAATTGTTATTGGTTGAGGGTAAATCAGGGCCTTTTGATGTTATTGTTAATGATGTTTTTGTAATTGACAAAAGGTGATGGAAAAGATGATGATTAAAGAATCCCTTTCAAGAATTGAGGATATGTCTGAGCGTTGATTTCACTGCCTTTGTCAGAAAATGCGTTTTGGGTTGTTGGAAAACAAACATATAATGTTAATTATAATGTTAATGAGTATATTTGTATAAAGCAACCATATCAGATCACAAGGTTTAAACATTGAAGTATGACTACTTAGTCATCATCCACTTATTTGAGCAGTATAAACTGTTTTTGTTTGTGCGGGAGGGAGAGACAGGGCAAGAAAGTGAGAGAGAGAGAAAAGGTAGAGGGATGTAAAATAAACATACACTAACATGAGTGAGGGGTGGGGGGCAGGGTTCTGCTGCAGTCTTAAGGGAGTCTCATGGCTGTCTTCACCTGACCAGGAAGCACAGATTAACATAGACGTACCATCATGTAGAGGCAGCATGGACAGCCAACCTCACTGGAGTCATCAATGTGCTTGTCTCACAGAATCTCTAAAAAGTACCAACATTCTGCCATTGCCAGCCTCATTCAAATTTTTAAAAGACAGTGCTTGGTGAACAGCCAGGCAATTACAAATAAACAGCACCTGACTATGAGCCTCTGTCCTGAACATTCTTGATAACAAAAAATGTAATCAAAAATAATTTAACAATTATAGACAAGGAAGTCTAGGTGCTCATAAGCAAAGAAATTCAACACAACAAAAGGTGACTAGAGAAAGGGATCTCTGTGGTTGACCAAATTTGATGTTGTCGGTATACATAAGAAGGGAAACCGGTTTTTATCAGCTTTTTAGAAAAAGCGCAATTTTACCAGCGAGTATAGTTCTGCACACTTTAAATGAAACCTTGGCGACCTCGCTACAAAGTTAGCTATAAGGCAAATACATATCAGGTGGTAAAACTGATTGCTACAAATGTGATGCACAGGTGGGCTCAGGTGTACCCAGGGCCGGCTCTAGCCCTTTGGTTGCCCTAGGCGAGATTGAGTTTTGCGCCCCCCCCCCCCCCCCCCCCCCCCCACACAATACTTAACATCACTGAAGAGACATATATTAACTTAACCGCTTTACTTTGCATAGCAGTTTTTTCACCCACTTATAATTCTACTATTCTACATTGCAGTTCAACAATAAATGGTGCATGGACAAAAAACACCGGAATAGTTTCAGAACATTTTCTTTTTTATTATTTAAAATAATGTATTACACACTCAAAGTTAGGACTAAATCAACTCCATAAACTGTGCAAAACCATAAACTGTGCAAAACACTCTTAAGCACCTGTAAGCAAATTATGACCCTCTATACCCTAACTATACCCTCTACAAACAAAAGAGCTTTTATGGATACTGTACGTACCACTACAAAATATCTCAAATACCTCACTAATTCTTCCAGTCATTTAGGCCACTACTAATGAGGTGGTCATTTTTCTGTGAAAATAGCTTGCAGCAGAAGCAATACAGAGTATTGTTTTTCCTTGAATATACAAGCCAGCTTCTCTTGATTTTCTCCCCATTTACTAATTTCCTGTAGAAGTGGTTGTGGTGGCAGCTTCTCCCATCATCTCTTTTTTGGAAATGTAAAGTCTGGACTGGTCTGGTATGGTCCTCTGCAAACTAACTAACTATCCTTACCGGATCACAGAGGGCTGGCCAGTCAGCAGGATCTATAGGTTCTCCCTGGATATCAGGAATTGTGGAGGGTGAGGTGTCTGCAGGCGGCAGTGTAGTTTCACTGGTGCCCTGAGTGCTTGATGTGGTCCTGGATGTCCCTTCACCTTCACCTGTATTCAAGCATATTGTATAGTCAGACAAGCAGTGTTTAATATAATAAGTGAAATGATCATGAATGTGGTTGAACTTCTTTAAGAAAACAAGCTATTGTATTTAATACATGCTAACATGTTTCTATTGTACTTTAAAGTATGGATGTGGCTTGAATAAATACTATTAAATAGACTCACCTGATGCAGGCGGTGTGTTCCTGGCCTGTGTGTTACTGGCCCCTTGAGAACTACTGGATGTCCCTTCTCCTGCAGCTGTATTTAAACACAGAATTCATCCATGCTGTTCATTACACAATTGCATTTGGTCATTTCTATCATCCTACCACATAGTTGCATTAATACATTTTATCTGACCATGTAACTTGTAGTAGATACATTACAATTACTGCCACCACTGCTACAAGGCTAAATAATACTAGGCTACTGATTACAATTAGTAGTATTAATGTGATGTGATTATGAAAGTAATAATTGCTAATAATAATAATAACAATAACAAAAACAGCAACAATAGTACTAGTTGTGTAGGCTACTTACAGAGGCGAATCAGGCGTCCTTTCTCCAGCAGGTGCCGGCCTCTGCAAAAATTGCCTGAGTGCATCTGGCCAATTTAAAACAAAAATAAAAAATGAGAACAAAACAAAACAAAAAACATATATATTTTAGTATATTCCTGGGAAGGAACTGTACAGAAGGGTGAACACCACTATCCCCAAAATGGTTACTGTGTGTATGCACCTGCTAGTTGTGAATTCACTAAACAGAACTTATGCCATTTATAATGAATGTAGACAGCAACTGTAGTTTTCATAACTAGCATACGTTATCCAGATACTGGTCTTTTGACATTTACATCCATGTAGGTTATCAGTGAAGTTACGTTTGCTAGTAATAGCCTACGTAGCAAATTAGCAAAGTAACAGTCGCTAGCTAGCTATAGCTAGCCTAAGTGACAGCAATGAAACGTCCAATATTAGGTGATGCACAATACTACATTTATTTCGTTTGACACCTTAATGGCTGAGATGAGAAGACTTACCTCTATACTTGGCTTTCTTTTCCTCTTCTTCCTTTCTTCGTTTTCGTCCCTGTGCTCCAGATGGTTTAGACCGCTTCATTTTTGCGAATGCCACGTAGCTAACACGCTCACCCCACCCTGGCTGTGTGCGGGAGCCCTTACGTAACTAACGTAATCTAACGTAATTTAACGCAACCGCCCCCCCCCCCCCCCCAATTAGGAAATTATCGACAATAACCATCAATTCAATTTAAAAATCAGGTTGACAAGTAAACGTGTGGCTGAAGGGGCGCCCTGGGATGATCATGATTAATAAACATGTTTTAATTTGCTTGTTATTCTCACTATGATTAATGGGAAGTAGGTCTAAGGGCGACCCTAGAGGGCGCCCCCAACCCATTTGTCGCCCTAGGCAGTCGCCTAGTTCGCCTATAGCAATCGCCGGCCCTGGGTGTACCTTTAGCTTCCCCTATCACCTTTACAGCCATATATTTCTCTTGTTGCGTAGTTACAGGGTGCGGTCAAGGGGAGTGGTGCGATCAGAGCAGGTTAAATTGGTCATAGGTGGCTGCTAGCGTCAGTTAGTAAACGCACAGCTTAGACGAGTGTTATACCGCTGGTCGTCATGGATTTTGATTTGTCAAGTGGTGAGTATTCTTTGATGGTTTTCATGCTTTGTTTACCAAGCACAAATCAGATGAGGAAATAAATTAGGCTAACACTAGTTGCTTGGGTATGCTTGCAATAATGTTTTCATGCACTTTTCATTTGTACAGCTGTGGACAAGGAGGAGAAGATTAAGAAAGAGAAGGGGCATGTAGATGAGGGGTTGTTTGGGTTCGGAAAAAAGAAGGACACGGACAAGGACAAAAACAAAGACAAAGGCAAGGGCAAGGACAAGGACAAGCATAAGGTAAGAGCTTGTCGACGTGCCACCCTCATCATTTACGTATCTCCGTGTGCAGTTCTCTTTCTGCGTGGCGCAGGGTAGCCTATTCTCATTGGTGCGGGAATGAAAACCTAAGTTACCAAAAGATCTTGTGTACTTACACACTGCCTAATGTATGTAATATTATGGCTTGGGGTTTGACGTGTGTGCGCTTTAAGAATGTTCATGCTCACAAGAATTTAAGCGTGTGTGCGCGAAAGTATGGATGTAACTGGTGTGTGTGTCTGCAATCATGGCCCACGTTTCACAGTTAGAGCACAAGTGGCCTACCTCCCTCCAAAGTATCTGCAGTGTCCTGACTTGTCTTCCCTCCTTTGTGGATAATTAATCGCTTAATGTGTTTTTTCTTCTCTACTCTCCTGTATGATAATCAGCAGCAACAGATTCCAGCTGTAAATTGGCTGTAATTAGTCATTTTGACTAATGAGATGTGCCACTGCTGAGTGGCAGCAATTTTCTTTTAAAGAAAGCTTTGTTTTGATGGTAGTTCAAAAGCAACAAATTGATTAAAACAAGACTAAAAGAATCTGCTATCTGAAGAGAACTCCAACAGGGCTTCCCATGCCTTAATTACTCATTGATTAAAATGTCTGCCCCTGTAAGTGCATACACTGCAGTTGTCATGGCGAGGAGGTGAAAACTTCTGCTCTAATTCCTAGTAGAAAGTGAAACTGACTGAATGAAATCTAGTGCTAACTCTACTATTGTGTCGTTAAAGAGTGAACATAAGGATACGGATAAGGATAAAGACAAGCACAAAGTGAAGAGTGGTGACAAGGAGAAGAGCAAAGAGCATAAGAAAAAGAAGGATAAACATCATGAAAAGAAGGATGGCCACGGCTCTTCATCATCTTCATCATCCTCTTCTTCCTCTTCTAGCAGTAATGAGGTAAGTGGATGAGCACTTTGGAATCTAAAGAGAATCAACACAATTAACAACATTCTATATATGTGAGTTATTTTAAGCCTTTGGGGCTTTCTGATTTAAAGCTGGCAAATGTAACACTCTACGGATTTGGGCCTTGGCTGGATTTAATCCACTGTTTGTTCTAAACATTTTTAAATTCTTGCACACATGCTCTAAATCCAAGGCAATCTAGTGTTTATCCACTGCCAAAAACACACACAAACACACATTCCTCATACCACACCCATACACAGAGGGAACTAGGTTGGGCCTCATGCCATACAGAGGCCAAGGAAGTCCACAGATAAAGAAAAAGTTATTGCCTCAAATAAAACAATCTGGGGAAACCTGTATTCCTTTAACAGTGGGTGTGACAACTTGGGTGTTTTCCTGAGGTGGTTCCACTGGCCAGAAGAGAGATAAGCCCATGCAATTAACAAGACATATTTGTAGTAGATAGAAGGGGTCACTGTGTACGCTATAGTCACCTAGCCAGTTTGCATTTGGGATCAGGTTTTACCTGTATAGGTTAGACTTATTGACGGCATTCTGCACCACCCCATGCACAATGATGGGTGTGGATGGTTTGCATTCCTTCACAAGTCAGTGTTAACTTGGGGTTGGCGATTTTAGATGATAAAATGTACCAGTGGATTTGCTGTCAATAATCTCAAACAGGTTATCACGCTAGTCTTCAGTGCTGTCATATTGCCGACAGATTCTTGTTTTCTGAAAAGGTCTTTGGAGTGCAGTATAAAGCAAAAGTGATCCGTCCATGTCAATATTTTGCTCTTGCAACAAGATGTTGGGTAAAAGTTAGCTAGCTCTATGAAGAGTAGATGCCATGTCAATCAAATGAAAGCAAAATTGCAGAATGGGTGCTTATTTACGCAGTTGAATAAAATCTGTAGCTTTGAAAACACCTTAAAAAAATATATATATATATATATATATATATCAGGGTGGTATGTTCAGTAGGCCTCAAAGACTTTCCTAGTTGTAATTGTTTCTAACATGTGAATGTAAACAATCTGCTTCAGAGTCACTTCTTTGCTTATTTGTGGAACTTCCACTGCCAGTACTTAAAAAAATACAGTGTATATATATATATATATATATATTTCTGCAGAATGGTTTTGCCTCTTATGATTTGAATGAAGTCTATGCTCTCTGACAGAACTTAATTTGTGGGGAGGATATTTGCTGGATCATAATAACCCATAATGGATGGGGTGGGATGAAAAGTGGATATGGTGATATACTGCGATATTTCTGCTCGCAATTCATTATGGAGACACCAAATATCAATACATGGTTTTCAGACTCAAGACAGTTAAAAACAAATGTATTCACCTAACCATCTTGGTTTTCCAGAGAATCACTACCCTCCCTTTGTCTGGGGTTGACTCTATGCACTTGTGCATCGTTTCAGCTCCGTTATCAAATTTTCTGAAACTGATGCAGTGGATGAACAGATAATTCCTGATTTTTGCCTATTCAGGGGTATTTTTCTTTTCTTCTTCAGTTACACAGTCATTGTGATGTACCATAGATTGTTGTTGTCCAATGTATCGAGTAGTGCAGGATCGCTGCATCGTGATGTTATCGTGCGCAATGTATCTTCATTTACTCTGATTCCCACCCCTAATTATGGACATTCCTAAATGATTTGTTGATTTGTGTTCTTTTTTTTTCTGCCAGGATTAGCACAAGATGGACATTGCAATCCTAAGAGGGCAGCATGGGGAAGGAGACCTGAGATTGTGTATATAGTCATAAATTAACTTGCTAATTATATGAAATGTCATTGTCACATCCCATAACCACCACTTATGACCTTATCCTTGGACTTGATCCTTGGACTCCTCAGAGTTGAACATGTGTGAACATGCTATTGAACATGTGTGAGTTAGTCTGACTGTGAAAATAAAAATTGCATTAATAAAATGCTCTCTACAATTTATCTGCACTCTCTTCACATTATTTGTGATATCCCATTATACATTTAATCTTAGAAAAAATTTAAGTAGAAGACACATTGTTTTTTTTTTTTTTGTTGTTTAGATCCATTTCTAATTATTTAGATTTTCCATAAGATGATTTTCCAACACTCTTTGTAAAACACCATTGCACCACTAGGGGGAAGCATATACCCTTATAATTTACCTCAATTTCCTACAAAGAAACACTTTCTGTTACGCAAATACACATGCACTGTTCAATAAGCAACCTGGATATTTTTTACATCTTGATGCATGGCATTAATCTCCATAACTAATGACTTTAAACCGTGTTTGATTTAACATGATTTAGAATCCCATAAGTTTGTAATAAACAGCATGTGTATACGTTTCATTAAAACACAGTTCTGTAACGTGCAAACACAAAACTATTTTTTTGGGGGGGGGCAAACTTTGAGGTGGGAACATGTCCTGTTTTCTCATCACCCATCTTTTTCTCCTTTCCTCTGTGCTTTGCCTGCCAAAGACACCGAGACCCGGAAGGTTCAGTGGCCTGTAATTAATTGATTCAGCAATCACAAGGCTAGACGCAAAACTGCATGACACTGCAGGGTTGCCTGCCTGTCGCTGTACACAGCATCAATATTAAAGTGTAGGGCAGTTTAACTTTTCCGCTGCAAAAGCGAAATTCAATTAGCATTTAACTGAACAGATTTGGCTTTCTCCTTAAATCTTTGATATGCCGGGCAAGAGAACATGGAAGAGAGAGTAAAACAGGAATCAATAATGGATTAAAAAATATGTGTGGATGTTGTGGTCGTTTGAAATGAACTTGTGTGTGTAGCTATGACCACGCATGGCTTTGTTGGAAGAAGACACAAGGAGAACAACTCATGCTGAAGCACAGAAGTGTCTAATTGACAAGGAAGAAATTAAATTTGAAACCTGAACTTAATTAGGTCCATTTCTTGATTGAATGAATCTGATGGCTAAACTCATATGATCACATTTACAACCACAAGCATTCCATTCCTAAATTGCTCCTCAACTGCTGAACGAAGCCAAGGAACTAATAACATGTATTTTATTGATTTAGATGAAAATGCCATTTAATGGATTCACAAGATACAGTGGTTTGCAAAAGTGTGTTCTAAAGGCTAATTATTCAACCCTACATTAACACTTGATACAGAACCCCCTTTGAAGTGAGACAGCACCAACTATGCACATTGTTCTGCTGTGTTTTTAGAACCATTCTAGAACGTGTTGCTTTAGCCTTGTGCCTCGGGCAATTGTCCTACTGGTAATCCCTCTCCCAAGCCTTAGTTGTATAACAGACCGCAACAGGTTTTCTTGTGATATTGTGTAGATTTTACTTCAATTCCAGCATGAGATTACCACTGCCATATTTCACGACTGGGATGGTGTTTCTTGAGGCATTGGCAGTGTTTACGCCATATATAGCACTTTAAGGACTGGCCACAAAGCTCTATTTTGGTCTTACATTACCATAACCTCCAAACATGCTTTAATGCTTTAGCCACCCTCCAATGGAGTCCAGTTTAATGTACAGCTCTTAAAATTGTGGAATCCTGCACCAGTACCTCAATTCTAGCCACTGAACTTCATAGATTTTTCTGGGAGATGTGTGGACAGTCATGGTCTCTGTCACCAGTTAATATCTTCCTCAGGTGCTTGGTTTGGGAGACAGGCTTTTCCACACAGCATCTAAGTGGTGTGATACAACTTCCACTTCATTCATATGGATACAATGGTGCTCAATTGGACACTTGGATACTTTCTTGGAGTCTGTTCCTCACTTAAGCATTTGAATCACCGTTTCTTAACTCTCTGTTCTCGATCTACTTTAACCACTCATAGGTAGTACATAATTATGATCAGTTGTGGTCAAATATGTGGCACCTCTGTATCATTTGTAAAAAGCTTGTAGTCTGCCTGATTCTGGAACTCAAGCACAGGAGAATACTTATATAAGTAGTATATTTCAGTTTTTAATGTATGTTTCTTTACATTAGCAGATAAACCACTTAAAAATGTACTAGAGCATACGTTAACAAGAAAAATACTGGTTGAGAAATTATGTATAACTACCTTTTGTAATTGTGAAATTTCTTAATGATTTTAAGGCGGTTGAATACCTTTGTATATGGGCAAACTGGAGAAAACTTGTTATTGTAAGAGTATGATTCAAATTTGAGAGGCTGTGACAAAATTATGGCAGGCATGTGAAGTCTGGTTTCCCTTCTTTACTCTGTTTTGTGTTCATTTGGCTATTATATCTTGCTTTTTATTCAAGTTGATATTTAACGATGTTGATATTTAACGATGTCCATCGATGTCCAATGACAAGACATATGCGCTTATTAAAGTGAGAAATGTGGTCATCTGAGGTTGAAGCACCTCATCTACAGAAAATCCCCAAGTCCCCTAAGCCACACTCCTGCAAAATGCATGAGGCATTAGATACTTTAATATGCTCCTCTGCTTTGATATTTGATGTCTTGGGGTATATGGGAAATGTATAGTTGAAATGGTCGGATACCACGCCTGGTTTCAAAGCTTCTTCCCTCCAATGCAATGTCTCCTGAAGAAGTCTGTTTTGTACAAGGGAGCTGCACGCCCGAGATAAGAGACGTTGAAAGGACCCAAGCCTCCGGGCATACAAGAGAAGTATCTTATTCTGCTGTCAAGTGCGTCGAGCGTGTTCCTCTCATATGCTTCCAAGCACCTAAGGCTACACGCAGAACTTCGTGATGCAGTGCCCAGTGCCGCACCCTCTCCATCTTCAGCATGCATTTTTCATCACTCATAATAACGCCCCCCCCCCCCCTGAAAATAGTTTTGTGAGTCTAATGACAAAGGGCGATCCTTTTGTGTGTGTGTTTTTGTGAGTATGTATGTTTGCCTTTGTGTGTGTAAAGTTTGAAAAGTGCTAATGACTTCAGAGTGTAAGCTGCATGGACTTTAGCAGCAGTTTGTGCTGTTTTGCCTTTGCATGTAACTTCAGCCGACTGCTGCACGCTACCTCACACACTTCACACGTCGCTTTGCTGGGCAGCAAGTGTAAATTAATAGAAATGTGAATCTTGTGTGTGAGGGAAAGTGAAACAGCATGAGAATGCAAATACAGACTCTATACAGCTCGACTGCCAAATCGCTCGATGGAAATCTGGGGGAAAGAACAGGTCGACACTAATCTTACATTCCCCAATTTCAGTTACAATTTTTAAAGTAATCAGTATGCAATTGCTTCTCAACTATTGTCCAATTAATTAAAGCGTACCTAAACTTCTAAATCTGGCCTTGCAGTTACATTAAAGCTGGCGCATTCTTTCATTTGCAAACTACTGACTGACTAGCATTTGCATTTCAATTTATTTGAACACGAGAAACGCTACGTCTATAATGTTTTGAAGACGTCACCGTGTTTTACATAAAACGTAGCCTTCATGTGTATGCTTTTCAAATAAATTGTCATACTCAGTAGAGTCTGCTGATCTGCCGCATTAGCCTAAAAGTAACCAGAAAACTCAAAGAAATCACAACCTCTGATCATTACATAAAATATCTACCTGCAGGGAATGACACACTCTCGCAGTGCATCATTCATACAATTATAGCTTCACTAAACCAGAGGAGGGCATCATTTTCCTCCACCTCCAACGGGCGTCATTGGTCTCCAGGCAACAGTCTCCGAGACTTTTCAATCAATGTTGGTGGCACGGCGCAGAGCTGGGAACGGGTGCGTGCCTGCTGATGAGGAGCACGGGCTGTCCACGGACAAGAAACAACAGTAAGCCAAGCCATGGCACTGTTAAGGATCTTACAGAAATCACTCCTTTGGACGGTGTTTATAATATAACGGTGAATGTGACGTTGCTTTGAGGGGATAACAGTATTGTATGTTCGAGGAGCTTGGGCGGGCAACGGAAGGGTATCAACTCGGAGAGGACGCAAGGTCTATATCAATTTAAGAAGTGATCAGAAAGAACATTGATTTTTCATGCAGCTATGCTCTGCTCGTTGTTTTAGTTTGTTTTTCGTTGTTTGAAGAACTGGGTTATATTCCAACGACGGATAAAAGAGAGACGCCTTTCTGAGTATTCATGTATTCGCTTTCGCAAGAGAGTTGTGTTTCGTCTAAGAAACTGTGGAGAAACAATTAAGTTCCATTGACAAGACAACCTACACCATCGTCTCTACAGATATTCACGAAAATGTTGAAATTCCACAACTCTGACCTATGGATTGCTTGGCTGGTTTTATTTTGCATGGAGGGTAAGTGGTTTTATTTACCAAAGTTAAGGATTTCTTGAAGCAAGGTTCGTGTTCAACTTTGGTTGACACCACGGTTCTTTGACAAACTGGTAGCGCGAGTCATTCATTAGGGTGGTCACAGTGATCTCCGTGAAGACCAATGTATCGTCAACATGTCAACAGTATAAAACTTTAACGGGTCCAGGGTACATTTTCTTGTTTTAGACGGTAAACGTCCAGGGTCTGACAATCTATGCATTGCAGCGAAGCTCAAACTCTGTTAAATTCGCTGTCGTATCTGCCTTTAGGATACTATTATTTGCGGTAATACAATATACTATGCGCAATACAACATTATTTTCAGTTGGCTGGGATTTCTTTCACAAACAGACAGTTCTGTATCGCTTGGGTCTGCGTGGCCTCGCAAAATGTTGTCAATGTATTGTCTGTCACTAAACCTCTGTGCCAGGCTAATGGAGTTTTTATTTAAAATTGCAGGAGTAGTGGAAGATTGATATGGGTATCAGAAAACAGTTTTAAAGGGTAAAATTGTATATGTTACGGATACCGAGAACTACATGTAGTTGAATGTTCCGTATTTGAAATGGAAACGAAGAGCCAGACGGTGAAGGTCTGCAGCCTGTAATCCTTGCGATTAAGCGGAGCACTCGTCCACGTGATAAGCGTTGTCATCGTCAGCAGTGTATTCAGAGTCCAGAAGTTTACTGTGCACTGCAAAACAAACGTCATTAACGTTACCCGTTCTTTGTTTTCTTTGGAATGGACAAATGCCAAATGTTTTAATGCCTCCAGATTCGTCTTCCTGTTTTTATTTTTATGTTTTACTTTCGTAGTTTATTTGCTTATTTCCGAACAAGAGTCTGTGCTGGCCTCCTTAGTTGAGAAGTTGTATGATTCTACAACTTGTATGGTGTATGATCCTGATCCTTTTTACCTCCCCTCTTTACCTCAGCCACCAAGCAGTCGATTTACATATAGATCTTAAAAAGACATTTTACAACAAATATGAAGCATTTGCTATTTTACCATGCTGAAAGATTTATCTCATGCAGTTTTTATAACTGACATCTGCAAAACTCAACCATTCACTGTTTTGGTTTCTCTTATTTTATCCTCTCTATGCAATAAGGCAGTTCAAGGGTGACTGACTGACAAATTATGGCTAGCCCACTTATAGAAATATTTCAATAGTGACCATTTCTCTCTCTTTGGAGATTTACAGACAGTCATTACTACTAAAATGTAAGACAGATCACCAATGACGTCCATATCAGTCGGAAAGGCTCTGGGTTGGAACAGATGTATAAATGGATTGTCATGTAGGGGCTACCAGAATTGAACTGCCAATCTTTTCAGCAATGAACTTAAGACTCATCAAAGCTTTATGTATATGGGTAGTCCTTGTGCTATTCAACCAGTGGTCTTCTACATTTTTAAGTGCTTATTGAAACTGGCCTGTCACTACCATATCTCTCATTGGCCTGATAGAAAGGCTGTACATGTCATCATGCTGTCTTTATACTGGGCACCTCTACTAACCCAATCCGTACGGCTTAACTGATATCTCCATGATTCCTCCAATCAGTGTCATCTCTGTGCCTGGTCAGTGGTGACTCTATGTGTAGTGCCCCAACCCAGCTTCTCTATCTGTCTTGAGTTCTGGCCAGGCCGTGTCCAGCTGTCGCGCCCAGTTTGCGTCGCCATCCATTCGCACGGCCAGACCTCAATACATACATTTTTAATTTGTCACCATTAATAAATGACCCGAGCAGAGTTGGTGGTCTTTGCCGGAGAAATGAACTGTGAGAGAGACCTAGAGAGAGCAAACTGTACCTAGAGAGAGCAACAACCAAAAAAAATAACCTCAAAAGAGAGGGCTCTGATGAAAAAGTCATCACAGGTTTTGACTGAAGTGCTGTTCCAGATCAAAGGGTCGTGAAATGATTTAGACGGAATAAATGAGAGATTGGCTGACTTTTAAAAAAAAAATGAAAGAAAAAGGAAAAAAGAAGAGGAGCCTCTGGCTTTCCACTGGGTTGGCTGGCTGAGCTCGGCTCTAACGATCTCACTGTGCAGCTTCAGGCCCCAGGAACCAATCCGGCATGCTGATCAATTCTGACAATTAAAATTCATCAGAGGTGGTGACTATGAACTTCTCAACTAAACAGAGAATGAAACAAAAACAAATGAAGTAAAGATGCATGGCGGACTACAAGTTTCTTTTTGTGAAACTGTTTTCATCATAAAACTTTAAAAAATATATATTTTTTAAGTTTTATTTTTATTCATAAAGAGTCAATGACTGAACAGGCACAGTACATTTAAACTCAGTGTTCGTCTCCCATCCATTTAAAATGTTTAAGTCGCTGTTTGTTTACAGTGTCAAGATGCTTGCAGTTTCAGGATAGGAATAAATCATTTATGTTGTGCCTTTGAACAGATTTTCACCTTTTCTAAACAGTCCACTCACCATCCAGTGTAGAATTGCATATATACAGTAGCATTTGTACTACAATTGCTGCAACATGGCAGCGAGATATTAAAGGCAGATAATTATGCTTTTTTTCTCCTCAAAAAAGGAGCAGCTGGAGTGTGTGTATTGGACAGATGGAAGTTTCCACCTCGATTATCTTTTGCTAAAAATAGCCTCTCAAAAATTAAAAGACCTTTGGGACTGCTTGCAGAGTACATGTGTATGAGTGACTGGAATCGGCTGAAGAGAAACTGTAGACTGTTCATGCCAGTTCTTGGGAAATATATCAATAAATGATGGGGGGCCGGGTTGTATTTTAAGAGAAGTAGTAGGTTGAATGGCAGAGCAGTTGGACCCCAAAATGCCACTTTACATCCTTTCAGCTGTAAGGTTGGAAAGGGTAAGGGCACAAGGCAATACGCTTTTATGTTATTCTTCTGACTCAGAAACATTGTGTTGCAGATGAGGTTTGCAAATTAGTGTCTCAGGTATCACGTTTTTAATTTATTCTTTTAACAAGCAATGGGCCATAGGGGTAGGATATAAATTGTATGTGTGCTCCTTGGGAATTGAATCTATGACCTTGGTGCTTACGCCTTGCTTTGCTAGTTTAGCAAGAGGAACATATATAGATATCCATCCATGTTATATTCTTATGGGAGCTGCTTTTGTGCTGCATATTCAATAGATAGCACTCTGTGACTCAGAGTCTGTAATGGTATCCTTTTAAGTCTTTGAGTATTGCAGTAGAATTATAAACAAGTCTAGTTGAGGTCTAATACATTCCAACAACACACGACTCTCCTCGCCAACAAAGTGGACCAACAGAGCACTGTTCCTGGGGTACGCCAATAATAGGACTAGGCACTTCAAAAAAGGAAGCGACTCAGGATTTATTCCCCTCTCTCTGCTGCGCAGTTTATGAAGTTATGGGATAGACAGTAATGCCTCTGGTGCCATTGGGTCTCCCCGAGCCCCTCGGCATGCAGTCACCTGAGGCTGGGTTTAATATGTGTGAGACAAGCCAACAGGGTGCCAATACCGTTGTGATTTTATCTATCTGAAATGGTTTTACTTTTTTGTCACCATACATCCAACAGAATTATTCCTTACTGGACAGTGGTGCAATTTGTTGCTTGGAGACCTGTTTTAACTCCTTACTCTCACAGTAATTTCATCCGGTGCGAATTGTTGTCATCATGACAAATGGAGCGTGGTTGTTATTTGGCAGTAATGGCCTGGTGCTGAAGGTTTAGGTCCCCTTCCTTCAGCTGTTAAATAAAAACGACGCACTGATTTTATGGCTGAACAGATCCATCCAAAGGAATGAGCAGTGAGCAGTCTCTTTGGAAGTGCGATATTCAAAAGGTTTACTAAAAGCCTCTGGACCGGATCATTTTGGAACTCTAAAAATACACACCAGATAATTTCAAATAGCTTGAATGTAATTTCTAAAATTGCCCATAGTTGCTCACAGCTTGCCACTACGACTTGAATAATGGAGGCTTCCGTGCATTGCTGTTTTCCCCTCCCTTCCTTTGAAAAAACTCAAGCATCATTATACTGGCAAAAAAAGATTGTCTGGTTCCGGTTTCTTGGAGGTGTCCCCTTTGGCAAAATCAGATTCAGCAAGTGTGAGGATTTTTATTGTAGTCAATTTTCAAAATACTCAAATGTGTGTGAGATGTGCTGGGCTCCCTCCAAAAATCTGAAATCCTTTCTACAGAAGGAAACATCCTTGGCCATGGAATGCATGACACTGGTAGTTTATTTCTCACTCAAATATAACTCAAGGGCAGCCAGAATGGGATGCTTAAGACATTTCTCCTGCATAAGATATTCCCTCTGCAAAACCCTCTGTGCCTTGACATTCACGTTAGCTTCCTTGTTGTATTTACTGCATATACTGAGCCCACCATCACAGGTTCACTGTCATGTTAGCTGCCAACACATTCACATTGATGAAAAATGAATGATCACTCATGCCATGACATCACCTCACAATCGGAGAGATTCCCTCTCCCGTGAATTAATTTCATGGCTCTTTCCCTTTCTATGGAAATAGTAGTGCAATGCAGGCACTTTGTTGGTGGCTCTGTTTTATTAATCATGCTGCATGCTTGTGAGTTTCATTGGTAATTCATAACCTTTCAGTTTGTCTGTCCTCTCCAATTTGTCTCAGCCATCACAGTCAAGCTCTGTTCATTTCCATTTTTATTTATTTATTTATTTTTTGTATTTCTCCTTGACCTGATAGTGACGGGTTTGGCCTGGCTCCACAGGGAGAGCTTTTAATGCTTTAAAAATATACAAGCGCCAAGACGCGGAGCGGCCGGCCCCTCTCTGGAGAAAGAGAGAGAAAGGTAACAGTCCCCGCCTGGGATGTGCGGCGTCTTCAGAAGGACAACATTGGCCTGGTCTCTCTCCGTCTATTCAATCCCTTCATCCCTCACCTAGATGAAAAAAATAAATGTTGCTTTATGCATTTTTTTTCTTTCTTTCTTTCTGCAGCACAAATTAACACAGCTGGCATGAACACGTTAAGCCTGGAGCCCCGAGCCTGACGTGTGCTAGTGCGGTAGATTGATGCGTGTAAGCATGAGGGCAGGACAAGGGATCCCATCTGTACATTCTAAAAGCATATTAAACTGTTCATCTAGCCGCTGCCTCCCCACTCATCTACGGATGAAGCCACAGATGACACATTGTGTTTCGTTTTCATTTGTTTCTGTTTGGTTTTGTCCCGCTGTGGATCTGCTGTTTGGTCAGTTGGTCGTGCCCGGGGATTATTTAGAGCATTATCTCTCCATACAGTTTTGCCACGTTGTGTCCACTGATTCCGTTATTTCTTTTTTTTTTGTGTGTTGCTGCGTAGTAATAATACAGTTTGTGTAAGAAGCCCCGCTTACACACGCACAGCAGATGTAGGCTTGTCAGTGTATTTGAAATAATCTGACACAGATTACATATTGTGTGCACATATTGGTTATTGTTTTAAATTGGCACAGAACGGTACAATGGCAGGTGTGAAGTGTCCTTTGAAATCAGCTGACCCAGATGTTTGTAACCCCATTAGTGGACAACAATGTAGGTTTGGACGGTGAATCAAGAAAGGCTTGTCTCTGTCTAAATCAGACGTGGCATCGACCCCTATCAAACCTATATGTGTGACCCATTACGATGCGGGGGTGTAGCAGAAAGGGTTCACCTATATCGGCCAAGATATCAGTTGTGGTTCAGAGTCCAGATCAGGTCTGTGTGAGCCATTAGAGGGTTATCCCATGGTAGAAAGGCTTTTAAGTAGATTCTGGCTATTTGAGGGGCATTAAGCGTGTGGCGTAATGGAACCGCCACTCTACACGTCCTACATGGTTGGGAGTCGAATTAGACAATGTGTAAAATATTAAAGTGCTCCTCTGTTTATTTGGCCCAAATCTTTCGCTAAGACAGGCTTTTCTGGAGATTACAACTCTCGTTCCCCTATGCCGTGATTTATAGATTATAGATAGCTTTTGGGGTTTATGTATCTATGAGCCACAGGCGAGAGGACAAGCCTCTTTCTCTGCCCTGGTGTGAACTGACCCCCCTCCACACCAACTCGGACCTCTCTCGGACCTTGTCGTCTTTGGTCACTCCATTCAATTCCGTTTGTCTCTTTTCCTTTTCTCCATGTGCTGCTGTACCTGCCTGCTGTGAGCCCAGCTCACCTGCTTTGTATTCATATGGAGCACTTACACATCTTCAATTCAATTCCCCTCTCTTTTCCGATGTCTTTTTCTCCGTTTTCATCTTCAACCCTCCCCCCATCACAGCAGCACCTGATTCTCGTTTCACTGTTTGTCACTCTCAACCACCCACCCCTGCCCAGGCCTGTCTCCCTGTCTCTCTCTCTCTCTCTCTCTCTCTCTCTCTCTCTCTCTCTCTCACTCTCTTTTTTTTCATTCTGTCTGTTCTCTGCACTGGCCTTTTTCACTCTCCATTTCTTTTCGACTCCCTCCCTCTTCTCTTCTTTAACCCGCCACTTCATTCTGTCTCCTTCCCTTTCTCGCTCTCCCTCCTCCTCCACCTCTGTTCTCCTGCCTCTCACAGCCGCTGATAAATGAAAGGTTAAGATTAACCCCAAGATGCATTACTGAGGTGTCTATGTGACTGAGGTGTAAAATATAGATGCAATCCCACTCTAGTGGTGATATTTTTCTCTTTTTTTTAAAGGTTACCAAAAAGGACAACTGCCATCTGTATGTCAGCAATCTTGGCCTTAGAATCAATGTCAGCCGCAGGGTTAACACAGCGTACGCATCCTATATGCTACCCAAGAGAGATGGGCCATGAAGCGAAAGTTGATGGCTTTTTTATTTAATAGCATACACAGCAGAGAGCGCAGATCTGGACCACAGCTTCAGATCAAAGGTTTACTGGCTCAGGTATCTCATGGTTTTGGAGTTACTCTAGCATCATTGACATAGCATCTTTGTATTGATGTTTTTGCAATGGTAATGAGAAGCTCTTGACAGTCAACACAACGAGCTTGAGTGAGTACCTGATGATGGGCTGACATTTTTTCCTTTAATCATTTTCTTTTTTCATTTATCATCAAGATTCTCGCAGGCCCAAGGATGAATGCCATGTTTGTGTGACAGGCTGTCCATATATGGAAGGGGGAAAGGAATGTGTGTCTGGTACCAGGGTCAAATATGTCCCTTTTGATTGGGCAAAGTGCTCTGTAAGTGGAGCTCCAGCGAACAGACCAGCGACTGTTGTCCTGATTGTCATCTGTGCATCTTGGACATGATTGCTGTGTGCTGTTATCATTGTTGGTAAGACAAGCAAATAATTGCTCTCTTGGCTCTTTGCAAACTGCACAGCTTGTTGTATTAGCTAAATGCTCTGGCCTTCTTGTAGTGCAATGAAGTGGCATGAGTGTTTCATCTGCCAGTGCTAGTGCCATTAAACTAATAAAGTGGGACTAGAAAAAAAACAAAAAAAAACTGTTGTTTTTTCCTCGCTTATGTTTTTCTTTTTATATAGCAGTCTTTGCCCTCTTTACTTAAATATCTCTCTCTTTCTCTCGCTATGTCTGTGTGTGTGTGAGTGTACGTATGTGCGTGTGTGCTGTCTAGTTGAATGGTACCATAACACATCACACCATTGTTTTAATGACAGCTCCTCTTAGTTGCACGATCAGACAATGCATACTTTCACGATGGGGGCATTTTGTGGCAAAGCCCTTGTGGGAGGATTCACTGAAATGGTTGAACAATTTCAAGACGCTGATAATTGCGAATGCATAGTCATTGAATTGACGGAAAAAAAAACAATTAGCCCATCTACCGCGTTGACTATGAGGCGAAGAACAGCGTTCTTGCTCGAGCAATAGGAGATGGGTGTTTCAGATTGTTCGCAACACGCTTCAAAAAAAGCACTGAATAGGGCTGCTTCAACTTTGCTTCAAATGATTACACGGCCATGCTCGACAAAATTAGGGTAATTATAATTAATCCTCATTTAAATTGGTTTGAAGAATTAATTACTTATCAAAATGCTAACGAGCCCATGTGATATCGCACTTTCTTTACTCAACATCCTTAACATAGCCCTAGAAATGGAAAGATGGCTGTGATGTCGGTGCGGTATTAATATTTCAGCGGGCGCTGATATCAAAGGCAGCTCTTCAGCGGCTGGATTGGGTTCAGTTTCTTCGCAGGCAGACTCAGGAGAGTCCAGCCGGCAGGGCCGAGTGAAGTAAAGAGCGAACCTTTAGTTGAAATGTTTGCCTGGCTTTTGGGAGCGGGGGGGCGACCACCCAAGGCAAGACTGTACGCGTTGCCTCTCTCTCTGTCTCTGTGTGTGTTGCTAAGCTACTGTGTGAGGCTCAGGCTTTCTAGTCACATGTAAAAGTTGAGAGGGCCCACTGTTGGGGGCATCATTACAAGGGGGGGGGGGGGGCAACGGGGGGTTGTTGGGAACGAATGCCTTCGTCAGTTTCTATGTGTACCTTTTCATTAAGAAAACATCTCTGCCTGACTAACAACGGGAGAGTGTCCGACTGCAGTATCACTCGCTAAATTTATAGACCATTTCTCCACACTTTTTTTTCCCGTTCTTTTAGGAGGCAAAAGGTTATTCTCTCGGGAGATGCACAGCCTCAGGAACTCATCTAGTCTGTTTTCCAAAACACTTCATTTATGTCACACGCTCCTGAGTTCAGAAGACTCAGGTGTGCTACACATTGTACAATTAACCGTAGCATGCTAGTTCCAAATGCCTCCTTTATCACACACTAATGAGCTATTCAGCCGTCACATCAAACAACTTCATGCGTTCGTGTTGCACGGCCCCACTCCACAGATTGATTCTGTTTGTTGCGCAACTGCCAGGTGCCTGTGATCAGAATTTTCTTTAATCACTGAAGTTTAAAAAGGAGTGCGGCTGGTCACAGTGTGACACGAAAGCACATGGAAACGCGGGATGCTTAAAACTCAACAGCGTGTTTGTTTGGGTTTGCTAATGCTGCTGTGGTGCTCTTCCCTGGCAAGCCTCTGTGGTCCTGATGCAGGCGTAGTAGCCGTGCAGGATGAGCCATCTGATCGTCTGTTCAGATGCACGCTCTCCTGGCGAACAGCAGGTGAAAGCAGGGCCTCTGCAATGTTGTTTCGAAGGAAACGGGGTACCGCGCAGAATTCTTAATTCGCCTCTCGCTCTCACTCGCTGCCAAGCAGTCTGTTCAAGCTGGTATCCTTGGCGATGGGTCTTTGAGCAGGGCCAGAGCGGTGCCAGACACTGGGGGTTTTGATTGTCAGGGTCATTACCATGTGAATACATCACAACTTCCAGGTTTCCTGCCAGAGCGGCAGCAAAACAAGGGCCTCCCTGTTCCACAGAGCGAAAGGCCGCTAATAGTGAAGAGG
This sequence comes from Clupea harengus, assembly GCF_900700415.2. Lineage (NCBI taxonomy): Eukaryota > Metazoa > Chordata > Actinopteri > Clupeiformes > Clupeidae > Clupea > Clupea harengus. The sequence goes on from NC_045160.1 coordinate 15,949,448, forward strand.
GCTGCCTTTTTCTCTCTCTCTCTCTCTCTCTCTCTCTCTCTATCTCTCTCTATTTTCTCTCACAGTCTCTCTCTTTCTGTCTCTCTTCGCTCTCCTTCTTTGAGCCTATTCCAGAGTTAGATGGCTGCATTAAATCATCAGGCTGTTCTTGTTGTCATGTTTTTTTTGTTCTCTTTTACATGCTTTTGAATTTAATAAAATCCTTTGGTGCCTCAGTGTTTAAAAAAGGATACTCGTTTGGAATTCACTCATGGAGCTGTGGTGTTTAGTAGGGTGCTATAAAACTTTGTTATGCTGACATTTGAATTGGATTTACAGTGTCCTCTGGTAGGAATTTTTAATTAAACAGTTGTTGACGAAACAGTGGCTCCGGGAGATCCATTGATCCATTTTTAATATTGACCCTGACAGCAGACACAGAGATTCACTGCAATTTCAGCTTCTCCAAATGCCTATGAACGTCTCCTCAGGGACCAATTACATTGTGTGCAACAATGACATGCATCGTGTGTGTGTGTGTGTGTGTGTGTGTGTGTGTGTGTGTGTTTCAACTCTTACACACCTACCTTGGAGCATTTCGGGATGAGCAGCTCTCTACAAGCATCTGTTGACACTTGAATATTAACCTCCTGGTGTGCGACGCTGTTCTCACTGTCACCTCACTGTCCTCCGTACATGTGTGGAGCCACTGAGGAGCTCTTTAGGGACTCGGCTTCTCCGACTGCAGCCTCCACCAACTGCTGTAGAGGATCGAAGAGCAGAGCAGATGAGATGGAACTAGGATGGTGATGTGACCAGAGCCAACTGTGTCTGCATTTGGCCTCTGTGGTGTGTTGCGAGAGGAATTGCTGGAGATGGTGGCTTCCTGCAGTGGAGATCGGCAGGTGTGAGAAGACAAGGCTATTTATATCATTCCCTTCTGAATTAGGCAAACAGTGGACTTCGCATAAAAACCACCTCGTTCTGAAGTAGTGTAGGTCTGATGTATTCTCACAGTAAATTAAACCATGTCACACGGCGATACAGTCAATCTCCCCTCATCTGAGGAGGGGAGGTGGGTGCCATCAGTCTGTCCGCACTTGAGAGATGCTATTCTCCATAGTAATGAGTTTCGCACGGTTTTGTGATTTGGAAATCTTTTTTTTCAAAAGCTTGGCAGCTTGTGGTGTGCGGAATCATTGCACTGACCCACCCATGTTTGTGAATAGGCTCTTGCTCATGGTATTACATTAGCAAAATGATTTTGCCAAGTAAGCTTCAGTTCATGCGTGGCAGGCTTTGCTTGTTGCTTTGCTCGCTGCCTGTCAATGAAGTTAGGGCCCAAACCCATTAAAGACCCACCCAGCGCAAAAGCGTATAAGAACCACAATAGTACATAGAAGTCTTTTTCGCCTGCATAGTAAATCTAGCCTGCCTGTCTCTGTGTGGTCAGGCAGCATGTAGAGACCATGTAGAGACGCCGCGCCCGGCTGAGGCGCTGAAGTGAGTGAACTCTGTGACATTCCTCGTGGCTGGTGCAGTTGCGCAACAGAAGGGCCATGCAGGGTTAGTCGGGGTTAGATGTCCCCGCGTGCGTGTGCGAGCCGTCACCTACAACCCGTGCAATGGCCCGCGCCAAGGGATTTGAGGTCAACAAAGTCATCGTCTCTCCAATCTAATGATGGCCACTAATTTAAACACAATCACCGAGGATGGTGTGGTGTGTCCGGGAAGGCTCTGACCTCTTGCCATGAGGCCTGCAAATCAACCAATCGGATGGAGTTTCCCCATTTTCCCTTTGTTAATCCATTGGATTGATTAGCCGCATTCACAGTATGAACAAACCGCTGCATCCCCGTTTGCGAATACATGTTGTTAAATATGTAGGCAAAGCTAATTTATGTGAAAATTAACTATACATGAGCTGTATTAAAAGGTACTGTCATTAATGATGAATGGTCTTTGTAGTGTAATCTAGGTTAGGGCCTCAGGGACTTGGTCATGTAATAAGATAAACAAATAATTTTTCATTATGAAAAGCACCATAGTGGCACCTAACTGTTGTAGGTGCTTGTGTTTTTTTCTCCGTCCTCATGGTTATGGAAGATGTAGATAAAAAAAATCTTGGTTTGCAATAGTTACTCAGTGGTCGGCTCAATATTCCAAATTAGATCCCAAACCAACAATGCATCTGAGTATTTTTCAGTCAATGGTATATCAATGCACTTAAATTGGTACTGGAACTGAAACAAGTAACCAAGCAATAAACATGTATTTTGCAAGGTCCATCTACACATTAAGAAAGTGACAACAGACGATAACAAAATTAAACTATTCCTAGAGAACCATACCATGACAATGTGAAGACAATTTTCTTTTTACTGTCCACTGCCTTGTTATCAACATATACACAGTGATTCTGCTCAATGCAGTAATGTGTGGAGGTCATCAGGTTGAGTTTTGTCAATGGAGTGAAAGAGTGCAAAGGCTTAAACAGAACAGTGTGGTGATCAAAAATAATTGTTTTCACTAATTCGACAGAAAAAAAGGATGCTGAAGTGCTGGTAACTGTCCAGCTGGTCACTAACTGCTGGTTATTGTGGTTCTCTCTCTCTCTCTCTCTCTCTCTCTCTCTCTCTCTCTCTCTCTCTCTCACACACACACACACACACACACACACACACACACACACACAGAGAGAGAGAGTGAGAAGGAGAGAGCAAGCAAAGAGCAGCCATAATACAGGAACACATCTATGAATATTCAGCATGCAACAGAAATGTACCACTTCCCCCTTTTTGCTGCAATTAGCCCACAGGGTCCAGGGGGTTTGACTCCAGTGAGCGTTTGATGAAACACTCTAAACACTGTACTGTACTGTGAGCTGCTTGCTCGTTAAAAGCGTGCATTTTTTTCTTTTGTAAATAAACAAATCCTCTTCTCAGATGTGAAACAAAAGGCATGAGGCCTGTAGGTCAGGTCCTGGTTGTGAGTGTTGTGCATTCTGGGAAGCAAAATAAATGACGATGACTAACTGTACAATTAAGTCAACAGCGGCTTTGATACGGCTAACACAGAGGCAAAGGAAACAAATAATTAAGTAAGGCGAGTGTCCATTTTTGTTTAATTTCATCAGTTCATAGTTCCAGTTTAGTGAGGTTTTTTTTTTGTGTCGTCTGTCTGCTGCAGTCTCCATGGTAACAGACGAGGTTGCTGTCGGTGTCCATTGTTTGCTCACCTAACAGGTTAGAATTCACACCAAAATGTCAGAGAGGTTGGAATTCAATGTAAACGGTCAGCCATCTGAACACCTCTTGTTTGATGTGTGTGTGTTTTTATCTCAGTTTATTTTCTTGTGTCTGCACAGTTGCACTGCAACGAAGGACATTCCAGTTGATTTGTTGACAGCATGTTCTTTTGAGGGAGTTGATTGTAAATTAGAGAAAAATTACACTTTTTGTTTTGTGTGTTAAATATCTCTTTGACGCCCGCACAGAGACTTTGTCAGGATTTAAGCCATCTCCAACGGCAAATGCGCTTCAAAACAATTTTCTTGATGCACAGTTCTCTCTCTCCCAGCTTGACGTCTGATGAAATGATTGCACATCCAACTCTGAAATAGAGCCACTTGAAGCCATTCAAAGTGCCCCCATTGAAATCCATTTTGATAGGCAGAGATTGTTCCTAACGCAAGGCTGGTGAAAAGTAGTCACCTTCACATTTAGTGCCTTTGTCATGCAGAAAATAGATTATCATCATACTGTCAGTCTTTTCAGGTTTTTCCCCCCACTTTTCAATGATTAAGCTTTCTTCTTTGCGTGCTTTACTTTCTTTTAAATGTTCGTTTCAATATGGCAGATTGAGTGTTGATGTTTTCATGTTCTGTTGTATACATAAAAAATACATAGACATTGTAATTTGCCGGTACACTGGTTTAGCTGGATTGTCAGTTGTGGCATGATAGGTTTGGAAATATGTATAACCACTTCTTGGTTCACATATAGTTGTGTTGAGGGAGGGACAGTATTAGGGTGGGGAAAAGAACCGAAAGTCTTCTCCCTTTTTCCCGCTTGTCAAAAACATTTTTAAACCAAACATGGCCCATCAGATTAGATTGGGAAAAGATAGAGAAATAAAGTTTGTATATGTGTGAGAGGGAGACTGAAATCTTCTGGTTGATTATGGACTGACACAGCACAGAGCGCATTAGTATGCTCAGACTATTTCAATGTGAAACTCAGCAGTATGCATACAGTTACTCAGCACGTATGCCATATTGTCGGAAATAATTAGACTAATTAATCTTTAATGTAATTGGCCAATCATACGCAGTAAAGTGGAAGCCCATTAGTCTGGTAAATCTCCAGAAGGTGTGAAGAACAGCTCTTTTAAGTGGGCTTGTGGCTATTTATACGACCTGAAATGACGTCTTCTGGTCCGATTGTATAGGGTTCATCTCCTCCTCTATGAAATTACAGGCCTTGTCATGGGTTCTGCAGCTGGATGGATCCGGCTCTATTTAGTGTCCCGTGTTTCAATGAGAATGTGCATGAAGTATTCATGATTTCTAGGGACTGGTGGCATGTTCATACCGCACGTCGACTCGGGAATGGAACTGCCACCTGCACACGAGTGCGGAACACGGCATGGCTTCACAGCACAGCCAGGCCTAGACCAACAAATGAGCACCATAAGCACACATAATCATACTTCTTAATGTTACGCGCGCATGAATATTGCATAGACTTTCGGGTGCTCCTTTACATAACGTGGCAATACATTTGACTTCTCCATCTGCTTTTTATACAGTAGATCTACACGTGCTCTTAGGACACATTCAGTCGCTTTCAGTCCCCTCCAGCTGACAGCCTCTCTCATTGTATTGGCATGCAGTAGAAAACCATCAATAGTGAAATTGAGTTGCATGATCTGACGCACTAATTCGTTTGGTGGGTGATGATGCTGTTGATGGTGCGTAGTGTGAGGCTGGGACTGAGGGACTGAGGTGGCAGTGGTGGTGGTGGTGGTGGCGATCTATAGCTTTATAATTACTTTATGTTCCGTGCAGGGGAAGCGTTTTAATTAGGGTTCTGACAATGTGTGGAAAATCAATCAGGGCCTGGACTGGGGCCATGCACCTTGCACATAATCGTTTTTTCACCTTACGAAGAGTCAAATTGCATTTTTATACTTTTGACAAAAAAACCTCATGCTTAACAAAACAAAACAGTAAGTATGATGTAGGTGAGGATCGAACACATTTTTAACTAGCCTTCACAGTATCAGTAATTTCTTGACACGTTGTATTTTTACACCGCAGTATTTGTTATGTGGTGTAAAATATAAACGCATTTGAGTTGAAACTATTATGTCATCTGACAGCAGAATACTACAAAGCCCTTAATGTATGGATTTAAGCTGCATTGCGTGCAAAGAGTTTTATGCTCAGTAATCTGATATGCTTGTGTCATCTATGATACTTAGTTATGTCCTCGAAAACATGCGCATGCACTGGACACTGTGTAATTCCATTAGGATGTCAAGATACAAATCCCTATTAACAGTCTAGATCATCTGAATAATTGATTTTTATACATGTGATTTATTCATGTAGTGTCTTCTATGAACTCAGCTTAATTTGCCATGTGGTTCATTTTAAGCATTAAGTGATGTTATGGTGCACAGCTCTGGAAATTCTCTGAAAGGACTTCTCTGAAAGTACTTACTTACCTTATCTGAGTTTCAGGACAACTACCACGTCTCTCAAAAGGTAGGGTGACATCTTTACATAGACGGTATATGAAGTTGTACTACCACATGAATATCGTATTTGATTTCAAGTCATGTCTCCAGTTTTGGTCTGTCAGGTATGTCAGAGAAGGGATAGGAAACATCAGTCTGAACCCTCTGCTATCTTATGCTGGTCGAGAAGAAACACTTATCTGAACCCTCTGCTCTCTTATGCTGAACACTTACCTGAAGTCACCTACACCCTAAAGCCATGTTTGGACACTTGGAGTGAAAAAAAACAACAGCAACAAAAAAAATATGTCTGTTGGAGCGTCATCTTGAGAAGACTGAAATAGTAATAATAACAACAATAAACAAGCCTGTATTTACGGACCCAGAAGCACAGTGTTTGATTTAAGCGCTATTCCTGCGTTTATGGGCATTTCAAGCAGATGGAGTCTTGTTGCGATTTACGTCCCTGGCTTCCCTCAGAGAATCGCGGGGAGTATTTTAGGCCAGAATAATCCCTACCATCTGCTGTCTCCTGTAGTACGCTTTAGCACTCTCTCTCCCTCTTTCTCTCTCTCTGTCTCGCTCTGCTATCTCTCTCTCTCTCTTTCCCTCTCTCTCTCTGTCCAAAGTGAAGCTACAAGCCCTCGTTTTCCCATGATGCAACTGCACTCTGGTGAATGTAATCTAGTTGTTGCCTGTAGCCTATAGATTTCCTCACCAGTGCCCTCAGGGCCCACAAGTGTGTGTGTGTGTGTGTGTGTGTGTGTGTGTGTGTGAGAGAGAGAGAGAGAGAGAGAGAGAGAGTGAGAGAGAGAGAGAGATAGAGTGAGTGTGTGTATGTGTGTGTGGGAACCTAAGAGGAATCTTTTCTTTAAGGATTTATCAATATTTCTTCATCCAATGTATTGACAGTGTCTCCAGTGTGTAACAACAAATTAGATGCCTTGTTTATTGATATTTTAAAAGTAAGCCCTGGATCTCACAGCCATCAATTATTACTCCCTGGATGCTAGTGGTTGCAGCACATGGCCAAATCCCCCACCCCAGTCAAGATGGCAGACTATTTGTCTTTCAGTCGAAATATTTGCCTACATGTGTGTCTGGTGAGGATTTAGTCTCGTGGTGTCTCTGTCAGATACGCTTTTTATCATTGTTGCACCCCACCTTACAGACACTCACACAGACACAGACACCCACCCAAGTGGAGGAACAGTTATCCTTCTCCTGTTATAATTCGGATTATGTCCCCTTTTTATTCTCTTATCTGATAAACTGAGATGGATTATTTGTCCCCCTTTTATTCCCATCGCCCCTCCCAGCTCACGAGGCCTTTGCCATGGCTGTTCCTTATTAACCCCTGTGCAATTTGATTATGGGATTACTGCAATCAGCATATTCATGTGGGTCATTGAAAATATACCTAATTGAATTCGGAAAGGCTGATTTGGTGTAATCTGCTTAAAATGGGCTTAATAAGATTCATATTTGGTGCGTTGTTTTTTTCAGGGTCAGGGTGGGAATAGCAATGCACCTTTTAAAGATGAATTAAATATAAACATATGGCCATTCGAAAATTGAGGGGAAAACAGTACCTATGCTTAAGTAATACATTTATTATTTACATCTTTTTTTAAATTGAATCTCCTCTACTCGTGTCTCTGTGGTGCTGTGGGAGGTGCTGTGTGAATCTTCACACTGCTGTGACGAGTCCTACACATGGTGATGGCATTCAGCTGGTCCTCGTCGGGGGATCTTCTCGAAAGAAGATCAGTAAATAGATTTTTTTGACTTGACTGACAGAGCTATCAGATGGTCACCACAGGGGCCGATGGGAAAGAAAAACATCCGTGTGGCTGCTGGGTCTGGAGTGGATGTGCTACCAAAGTGGCCCACACCTGCTGGATTCAGGCCCAATCCCAGACGGGGACCAGCCCTGCTTTAGAGACTGCTGAAACTCCTCATACTCATTAGAACAATCAGTGCAACTTCATTATGATGATTAATTATGGAGTTTACCAGTGTGAGCTGTCACAGCAGGTAGAAGAAATCGCAGCAGTCCAACATTTCTAACAGCTTAGAAACAAAGGTCAATGAGCAACCCGGTGAAAAAAGACGGTATGGTTCACCATTTAAATGAAGACTACTTGTTCTATTTGTAGCCCCGACATTTTGGAAAGGTATTTCATGCATGATTCAAATACATTGCATCAGACACAAGAAAGCCCTCCCAAACCTCTGAAATATTTTCCTCAACAACACGCAAGCGTGAGCAAACAGCAAAAGAAATCCCCACATAAATGCATGGACATGCAGCTATGCAGACATCTCTTCTCATTTGGGAGAGCCAGCATGCTGAGCGTGGTCTGCCCTCCACTCTCTGTCCCCTTCCCCCGCCCTTCCCACTGCGCTCCAGTAATGGCTCCACCTGCCCCGGGCGCACCGGCAGCAACAGCAGAGCTCCAGGGCGATTAGTGGCGGGCGGTTAATTTAGACCTTGCCGCGTCAGAGTAATAGGATCTGTAAACAAACTGCCTCTTGACCCTCCCCCCCCCCTACCTCCACGGCACCTCCTGTGCCTCCTCCCCCACCCCCTTGACACGTCTCTGGGGTGTGTCCTTTGCGTGAGGGTGCTTGAAAGGGGTCGGATGGGTGGGTTGTTGTTGGAATTGAGCAAGGAGGTGCAGCTGTTTGGTCGCGTCTGTCTCTGGTGAAGAGAGTCTGGGCTCCTGGATGGTGTGGCGGCTCCTTTGCGTGGAGCGCTCGGCAGATCAGGTTCAGCCAGGCCTCCGGTCGTCAGCCGCCAGGCCTGAGTTATATGTCCTGGTTCTTAGCTGCACGCTTGAGCAGCTCGTCTGAGGTCAGGCGAGAGCATCAACGTCGGTGCCGTTGAAGCTTAGCTCTGATTCTGGGTCAGTAAGGGATGGCTCTTGACATGGCAGAGGACTTGGAGGACACCTCACTACTACTACTACTACTACTACTACTACGATGCTATTGGCCTAAATGCCGTGTTTGGATTGAACACAAGCCACTGCTACAGTCTGCATTTCAGCTGTAGTCTGTGACCGCATTGTGCAATAGTAAATACCGAAATTAAAGAAAGTATATACAGAACAGAATACATGAAAATATAAAAATAAAAATAAGATAAATGTTAATTTATTCTCAAACATTGCGTTGATTACGAATATGAGCTTAAAAGCATTACTCAGGCCATGCTGCTGTGGTCACTGACCTCATCTGTAGCAGCCTGTAGATGCCGATGATTGCTTTGCTGTTTCTCTGTTTTCCTGTTGATGTCTTAAGTTGCTCAGTAGCCATAATATTTGCCTTGTTGGTGAGTCGTGGGCGATGAAGGCACTGACTGAGTGCGTAAATGTCACGTTAGTGGAGAGTTTAGAGAATGGCAAAGCAGATAATTGTGGACAGGAGCTTGGTGTGATCGTCAGAGGTTGCGTATCTCTTTGGAATATGAGCCCCATTGGCATAAATGATGGGCTGCAATTTGACCAAAACTATGTGTGCAAAGCAGTAATTGGGCAATTTGTTTTCTAAGAATGATTAGGGAGGTAGGGTGGCATGGAAAGAAAAATGAATTATGCATATTCTTTGCACAGCAGCAGGAGAGAGTAATAAACATTTGCCTCTCTCATTTTCTCTCAACTAAAATATTCAACTAAAGAGCAGACCAATATATCATTCTCTGTCCACAGACTGCTTCTGACAGCTTGAAGAATGTTTTCCTCGATTATTTGGTGTTTCTTGTGTTCTCCATTTACTGCAGTTTAATTGGAACCGCGCCACATAGTCTGATCAGAAACCAGAATCCATGGTGGGCCTTCTTTCCGTTTTTTTTGGTTCATGTCAGAAACTTCTGCAGTCATGTATCTGGAAGCGATTAGTCAGCAAGGGAGTTAATGTTACATAAAGGCATCGCATTCTGAGGGTAAAGGCTACTGGGCATGTTTTATTTACACTACATGCATTATTCAACAGATATTTCTAGATGGAGGGCCTATCTGTGAAGTTTTGAGAAGTCACAATTCCTCTCTCTTTCTCTCTCTCTCTCTCTATCTAATTTTTTCTCTTTCTTCATCTCTATCTATGTCTGCCTCAGTCTGTGTTTGTCTGCCATCTTTCTTTTTTTTCTTATTATATTTCTTCTTTGTTTCTCCCCAGCCCCCCATCACAATGCACCATTTCTGTCCCTCGGTTACATGTAATAGTGTGATCCATCAGTACCCAGAAGGAAAATAGAAATCTAGTCATTCTTAGCTCTGTTATCTACCAGGTGCAAACACTTCAAGCCCCCCCCCCCCCTCATCTCTCTCTTTCTCTCTGTCTCTTTTTCCCTCTTTCTCCTCAGCCCAGATTACCAGCTCCTCCAAAAACCCTGCTCGCCCTCACTTTTGCCCCCCCACCCCCACCCCTCACCCCCACCCACCTCCTTCTCTTGATCCTCCTCCCACTCCTTACATGCCCTGCTCTCCCCCTCCCTTTTTTTGCCATCTAGGCCTTGCATCTTTTCCCAGCCGTGCGTGTTTCTCTCCCGCTGTCTCTTTCAACTGCTCTCAGCGTTTCTTTTTGGTTCACAAAGGCACACTGAGTGATCACAAGGCAAGCCTCTGTCGAGGAAAAAAAAAAAAAAAGTTTGAGGAGGTTTGGGAAATTACCATCCTCTCTTTCTTCCCAGAAAAGTTTATTTATTAATTTTTTGGGGGGTTTATTCTGATGGGAACAATGATTGGTCTCTCAGTGTGTTCTGATGGCCAACACAGTTGGGTCTAAAGGGGTTTCACATCTGATGATGTTTTAACTGACTACAAGCCGCCGTGGTGGATCTAAAGTAGCCTACATTTAACATGAAGCTGTGATGATTGTTCACACCCAAGTTGATCTCAGACCATTAAGATGTATTGGTCAAAAGGTACTGATGTGATTTAAATGAATTCTTAAAGGTTTGAGTTGTATTTCATTAATTGTCTTGTTATTTATTATTAAGAGACTGCTGTCTGTGGTGACAAACTGTTTTTTTTTTGGTTTTAACATATGTCCCACATAGTTTGGCCAAAAATATACTCAAGAACAGAAAGCTTGTCTCCTGTGCTTTTTTGGTCGATACAAAGCCTTTGGGATTCGTTACCTCTGCTCGCCCTGATTCTGACGCGGCTGAATCCAGCGTCTTACTCATTTACATGAGTTTGTTTCTCTCATGGTGAGGCTTGACGCTTTTCTCTCCTCTGACAGCTGAATTGTGACAGATTACCCGGCAAGGCTCCTCATTCATCCTGTTCTATCCATGTCTGTCTTGGGGCATTGATTAAACCCAGATTATCGATGTGTTTTGTCGCTCCCCCAAACAAAAGGCAAAACCTAGTTGTTTCTGGCTTTACTTTTCTTTTCTCTCCCCATTGCGAGCTGTCCTAGGAGAGCAGATTGACGTAACATGGCCTGGGTCCAGTATTCAGTGGCAGTGGTGTCTGTAGCATCACTGATGGTTGTGCTATACATTGCCGTTTAGTCCCCCAGAGGACAATTGCTGCCACTGAGAGTATCAGGCATCATTGTAATTAGGCTGACTGATTACTGTGCAGTTATGATGTCACATTTAGCAATAGAGGGTGTGCTCTATAAATAAACAAACAAACAAGCAGACAAATAAATGAACAAATCAGGGGTTTATTTTTTATAAACAATGGTGTGCAGGCTTGAGGATTCAGGGGCAGCATGCGGTCTGTATCTTAGCAGTCGGTTTGCTTCATGAAAGAAAAGAACATGGTTCATCTCCCACTTCCCGCAGCCCTGTGATTAACCCGCTTCATGCTGATAGCCGGTGAGAAATATTGGCATTTTGAACCAAGGCGTTCCATATTGTATCGATCCACTTGAGTGCTGAAATTCTCATAATTGCGGATTTGCCCTCCAGACCTTGCATTTTGCAGCTACAGCAGGATCAGCATGTTAAGAGCCGCAACTCATTGTCTCTCGTTTCTATTCTTCCTTCCATTATTACCTGCATTTTCTGCCCAGCTGATTCCTGTGTGTCTTGCAGAGAGGGTTTAAGGACCTCAGGACCCCAAAAAGCTAGCATGTTCCACATCATTAGCCAGCCATCTACGCAGGTTCCTCATCGTCCGGGAAGCTAACTGACCTCATTGATCCAAACCAGAGCTGTTTTCATCCTTGCAGGCTCAGCTCACATGCAATATGTTAAAAGTGCACCGGCGCACACACCGCAATGTGCCATACATCACCGTCAATCAGCGGGTTAAATAAGGAAACATAGCGATGGCTACCTAATTTGCAGCCTTCTCCCTCTTTGGGACTCGCGTCTGCCGAGGACCTCGACAGCCATCAACATGGCGCTGTCTTGCCATGAGATTTATTCCTTCCTGAAAGGGGGCGGTGAGGGCGGCAGTGTAGTGGAGTGGTGGTGATGGTGGGAGGGTATTATTGTAAAAATATGGATTAGGAGGAGATGCGGAAAGCATGGGTAATCCCTGCAGTATAATATAAGGCCTCTCACAGGAAATAGGCACACAAGTCAACAAACTGGATAAGTCAATCATTTCAGCCCACTACAAATTTGTTTCCAGATGTAAATAAGTACATGTGTGTGACATCTGGCATCATTGCCTGAGTCAGAAAGGTCATAAATAAAAAAAGCCTTTTCTCTCTCACCCTCCCTCCATCACCTATGGAGTGCCAGTGCCCAGTTCATGCTTCATGTTAGTGATTTGGCTTCTGTGTCTCTAAAACCAACAGGACTGATATTTGAACCATACTGGAGGACTTGAATATCACTCAAGGTTTTCTTTGGATGGAAAACCTTTTCCACTCAAATTGACACTTACGTCTATGAACATCGTTAGTCCATTGCGTCTTGTTAGACCTGCAGTGACAATGACTCATCATGTCAACAGAACCAACCTTTGGTGGAAGTAATCCTAGCTATTCAAAATTGTTCAGCACTTGTAGAAGTCATTTATGGAGCATCACTTTGCGACAAATGTATTTTCTGATTCGATACTTAGAAATGACTGTCACACATTTAATGGCGTTTTGCGATAGACCCCGGACAGATTCCTGCTAAGTAGCAAAACCGGATCTGCATTGTATAAAGCATGCCCATAGTTGCTGTATGTTTATTTATTAATGCGCAGGCTTAAAGTTATTCTCTTTCGTGATTCGGTGGGGAATATCTGCCCACATCCATTTCTATGTATTCGTATTCTCTGAGGATAATACTAGAGGCTGAGGCCTAACGTGAAATGGAGAAACACTCCCCCAGGGAGGTAATTGATGTTATCACATGCATTTTCATCGAGGCGAGGTACGCTATGCCACCTACTTCTAAAACTTGGTCATGAATATATATTTTTGACACATCAAATTGGATTTTTTTTTCTTTTGTTCCTCTGTACTTTTTGTTGCCGGAAGCAAGGTTTAAGCGTAGGATGTATTGTGTGCACGGAGGTTTAATAGGTTGAGAGACAAATTGAAAGGCAGAAACTATTTCTTTCTCTGCTCAGAAGAGAGTAAGCCCTGTTACCCTCTGACATTCCTTTTAATTTGATTCATTATAGCTTGCAAACTCATGAAGCAAAGGAATTTTGCCAGTTGGGCAGGATGTTTTCCTGGTTAGCCGTCTATGCCTACAACACAGCTTTACCAACTCTATCGCCTGTAACTTAAGCAAACATGCCGTGTGTTTACGTCAGAGCTTTTGAATATAAATATTTATTTTACGTTTATTTGGTATTGCACCAGACTGTGAGCTCCGATAGCTGGTTGCATGCATAGCAGAGCGCACCCATTCGTGTAAGCAGCATTAAAACATTTTGGAAACAAGTCTCTGTTGATTCGTTTCCTGCATTTTTTTTCCCTAAGAGGGGGGATGTCTATAACTAAGTATTATGAGAAGTAGGACAGCCGTAATCTGAGATTTGAAGTTGGACTTGCACATTTTTATTTTCAGCATTTTGCTCGACTGCCTGGGTACAAATAGATGCCGACATGTCTGTAGAATGCTGCGTCAAATGCTGCGCTTTGGGGAAAAAAACGGTCATGAGAGGTCAGGAATATAATCTAAGTCAGTATTTCCAGAATCAAATCTGGAAGCGCTGTTGAGACCTGCAACCGGATTATTTTTTTCTGTGAGCTCCGGATCTAAACAAATAAATACAATCAGTATACATGACCGATAAATACATCTGAAGATTAAAATAGGTGGACGATGCGGTGCTGTGAAATATTCATATCTCTCAGAATGGCCACAGGTGTTTGCGATTCTATTTCCACCCGTCTCGGATTTGTTCACCATGATCCTGTAGCCGTGCAGTGTATGCCAGTGGCCCCGGAGAGCCCTTGAAGGTGACTCCTCCGCCTCGGCAAACAGCCGCCACTTTAAGTTGGTGTTTATAACATATGTAAATAGAAACAAGTCTCCTGCTGTAGCAGTTTAATTGTGGAGGGGTGGGGCTAGCTGTCTGGTTTTGCATGACTTGAGGTCGACGTGAAGGTTTCTCTGAAATAAACTGTCTGCATACTGTCTGTCTGCCATCATGTGTGCAATGCTGTTTATGTTAACAGAACGGTAAAGGTGACAACAGATGGGGAAAGGCTATCTGCTGGTTCATAAGGGGGTTGTTAACCTTCAAAGAATTGCCATGGCATTTTTGGAAATTCAAGCAGTCACTTAATGTGGGTCCCTTCATGATCTTTGATGTTGCCTCACTGGATGCAGGACTGGGTAATAAGTATTGTGTTAGCGTTTTGAAACTAATCATATATAAAAAAAAATTTATTTTATTTGACCCACTCCATTCACCCTTATTGCTGCATATCTGTCATGAATACATTCAGTGTAATAAAGGTTCCACAGGCATTTGAAGTTCTCATTGTAACAAAAATGGAATTGAGCAGTAATCAGAAGTGTTTCCAATGTTCTATCCCCGTGTGTGGTCGTACATTATGCCACCCGCACGCACACGCATCGTGACATTCATAACGCAACAGCTCAAGCTTATTGCATTCCATGCAGTCACATGCCCCTCTTGTCGATGCATAGGTCTTTGATCAGGTGTAAGCAGAAACACACATGTAGCATGACATTCATCGTCAAGTGGCTTTTGTCATGTGACCTTGGTGAACAAAAGCGCGGCCTCCCGAGAGCCGGCACTCGAGAGCGGGAATCAGACTCCGATTGAGTGCTGCTCAATCTCATTGAGCAGAAGTAGTGCAGTCCCCATGCGCCATAGAGCGTAATGTAGTCCTGGACTTGATGGAATCCAGTTCTCGGGCAGAGAATCCTAACAAAGCTCGCGCCGTCCCGGTAGGGTGGTTACAGACCAAAAAAAGGAATGAATAACGTAAAAGTCAAATGACATTGTCGCTCTGCGAGGTTCACTCCTTAGTGTACAGTGTGACAGGGTTCCTCATTACGAAGGGATAAGGGGAACTCTTACTGCGAGCTGCCCGACCGTAGAGTGCACTGCCTGGGGCTCAGGACACACACACATACACACTCTCACTGTCTCTCTCTCTCTCTCTCTCTCTCTCCTGCCTGTGCCATGGAGCCATCCTCCAGTGGTCATGCTCACCACTAGTTACTTCCAGCATTGCTGCTTTAACCACGGCCCTGTGCCATAGGTGAGGAAAACCCAGGGACTGTGCTTTTACAATCAGGAGGTGACGAATGTTTATGGGACTTGGCCTATATGTGCTGTACATGTACTGATCCAAACCCAGCTCGCAGCTAAGGAGGTGACAGGTCAAAGCCCACTAATGGGAACATTGGTGTTAGTATTGACATTAAAAGGGCCTGGCAGGGGAAAAATAGCATTAATGACAGATGATTTAGAACGCTGGTGACCTATTTCTCTGAAGCATTTTTGATTGTATTGTTCACATTGATTAGAGAATACATTTTTCATAATGAGTTAAATGTATTCAGCATGCAAAATATTTTGGCATTTTTGCAGAGGCCTCTGAAGATATGACACATTACTGAACTTTCACAATGTTCCAACTTTTTGCTTAGTTGTACGTCTCTTGTAACTTTTCAAAGTGGCATAATTATTTCTCTGCTTATTTAGGCACGGCATTTGACTCCCTGGTGGTTTTGTATGTCTTCTCGGAGGCGTGCTGGCCGCATTGGTCTTGTCTTTGGATGGGATGACTGATGCATTTGCAGGGCAGGAACAGATGGCGGGAAAGGGCAAATCATTCTGTCCGCCGAAAGGGAGGTGAAAACATGGCCTGCCATTTGGAAGCCGAAAGAGAAAAGAGAGAGGGAATGAAAAGAGTGTGACAGAAGAATGTACTTTCTCTCTCTCTCTCTCTCTCTCTCTCTCACTGTGGGTGTGTGTGTGTGTGTATGTGTGTGTGTGTTTGTGTGTGTGTGTGTGTGTGTGTGTGTGTGTGTGTGTGTGTATGTGTCACTCAGACTCCGCCAGGGCGCTACACCATAATCGTCTCCCTCGCCGCGAGCGTTAAGCCTGTTTCTTCTGCATGGTTTGAGGTGCTTGTCCCCCTAGCTTTCTGGATGCTTGTTCGTGAGGCGTCCGCTGTGGTTGCAAAACTTGTGCGCCAGTGACTTTTGGTGGCTTTGTCAGGGCCCCCCTGACAAGAGTTCTTCATTACTAATGAACATGACAAAGTAATTTGTGGGTTGAAGGGAAATAGTCTCTGAAGTGAACCAGGCCTGTAATGTGGTCGGTTTCTCCACGATTGATTGCACAATTGAATTAGATGCAAATACTGTTTGCATGTGTGTTCACTGGGAAGCAAGTGATAATCATTATCTTGCATGTGATTTGGCATATAGTGGAGTGGAACTGTTATCATCAGCTATCACAAATTCTCTATAGTCATGTTATGCTGAATAGGAAGAGAAAGCTGGCGTCATATACACATTGTTAAGAATCATGTTATTTTATTTTTTTAAATGTCTTTTTTAAATAGATCACACTACTGAGATGTATTACATTTTTAAATGCAAGTATTGGCCAGTCATAAGAACCTAATTATGTACTGTAGAGTTGTTCTAAATCTCTTGCACACACAAAGGGCTGCCATTATTTACCTTTAATGTAGCATTTAAATTGAACTCATATTTCCTAGAAGTGTTCTCCCGAGGCTATTAAAAAAACACTCACACACACACACTGCTGAAATTGAAAGTTAGCACTTAAGCTCCGAACTGTCATCACTTCACCCTCTCCCTCAGCTTCTCCACACCAGCCAGATGCTTCGACTATTTGTAGATCTGTTCCTCGTCAGGCCTCCAAATCCCCTCCGTGCCCAGAAATGAATTCAGCAAGGAGCAGCTCCCAACTCGACTGCAAGGTGCACATAGTTTTTGTGAAGCTCAGAAATTAGAACAGAATAGAACGAGGCACAGGATACAGGACGCTGAACCACGATATGTGCCTAAACTCAACACGGTTAGTCTGGGACTGTATGTTTCTTAAGAAAATCACAAGGGGTCTAGAGAGAAAGAGAGAGAAATAATAATTAATTGCCAAGTGTTCCATTGTGGTGCCTGGGATGTACTTCAAAGACTCAGGGCTCATGTGTTTGAACAATTAGTGCTCGAAGTGAATTAGGTTGCGAGCACGCTTGACAACGCCACAGAGCGTGTTGGGGTGGGGGTGGTGGTAGGGGTGTGAGGCTTAGTACTCAGCACAGTTGCTGCTTGTTGATGTTGTTCTGCGAGCCTCCAGGAAGCCCAAATGTAATTGTGACATGGATCATTTAATACCTCTGAAGCAGTTCGCCTGACAGTCATTCTCTGACGGTTTTCCGTTAACAAGTTCGGAGCAGCTGTTCATACAGCTCACAGCTACATTTTTGGCAAATATTGTAATAAGCTACTTTATATATATATTCTCCCTTGTAGGGTAAACTTCAAAATAGGCATGCTATGATAAAAGGATCATGACCACCACGTAGTGCACTGTGTTCTCCACATTGGAGAAGTCACTTTCAGAAGTAATATACAGTGACATTCAATAATAGTGACCCTACAGATATTCAGTATTTCAATTCAATTGCCCCAATTGTTTAAATATGAACAATTAAGCCAAAGGATTTGTAGTTATTGTCAAGTTAAAGAATGCTTAAATAAGCTCAACTCGCTGTCATGCTGTGCCATGGATAATACAGAATAAAGTTCATCAAAGAAGTACTTGAAAGTCACTTCTCCTGCCTCAAGTGTCCACGTTTATTTATAGAGGAGAGGACAGCGTCCCGCTGTTTTATATTTTCTTATGATTGCAAGAAAGTTAAAAAACCCTTGATGGTGTACGCCCCAAACCTCTAAATCACAGAAGCGTGGAGCCTGTCTTACTTGTGACCGTTATAAAACATTTGAAGTTGTCTCGAGAGATCGCAAGTGTACTGACTCTAAATATTCCAGCGGTGGTGTATTTTTGTAGCTATGGCTGTACAGTAAGATATTGTAATATAGTAATCTTGCACACTTTGCCATTTCGTTCCCTGTGACCTACTGTATTAGTGTAGATTTATTTTTTAATGCAGTGGCCTGCACCCTAAAAGCACTTTGTACTCTTGCTCAGCTACTGCAGCTAACGTGCATAATAAGCAGGACTTTAAGATACCTGCCCGACCAGGCTGATGTGCAGTAATAGGGTTAGAGAAAGAGAAAAAAAGAAAGGAAAACAAACAGATAAAAACAGAGAAAGAAAGAAAGAAAAGAGCAGATGGAAGGAAAGACAGAAGCATTAGCAGAAAGCCTCTGTATAATTGATTGTCTAATCTGATTTGAAGGGTGGTGGGCTGTGGGCATTGCACAGTATGAGGTTGCCCTGATCCTTTGTTCATTTTTCATACGTGCCCAGTGATCCCGTCAATCCTTGTTTAACACGTCTGTCTCCCCGGCATGTGACCTGACCCCTCGCCACATCCCTGGCCCTCGCTCTGGATCAGGTGGCATCCTTGTTGTTGTTGTGGCTCGCCCGCACTTTCACTGGTACAGTACGTCCATCCCCAGTGTCAGAGTGGTCCGCAGAAAAAAAAGAAAATAATAAAAAGGGAAAAAAAGGTCATCCTCTTTAATCTTCGGTCTGGGCTCAGGCCAAAGTCATGTGACCAATCACATGACCTTTGATCCCTCTCCATCCCACTCCCACTTCAGTAGTGCCAGCTGTTGTTGAGTGTGAAACAGACACTGACCACAAAAAAAAAATGCAAATAGATTTTCTGTCACAAAGCCTCTAACTGGTCAGCACATTATCCATCTCCCAGTAGTGAGTTTCATCATTTTTACTGTGAAAACATCACTCAGTTTTACATTTATTTTGAAGAAGTGATTTCCATCTGCCAATTTCAGTTTATTAATTGGAAGAGATTTTTAATATAGTGTTCAAAACAGCATCTCTTTATTCCAGACCAAGTTTATCTAGATTTGTTTGTCAATACAGTGTTGTTGTCACCCTCAATGGCTCTTGAAGGAGTGTTTTTTTTCTTATGCTTAGTATGAAGACATATATGGTATCTTCTAGAAGGTCTGTGTGATGTGCTATAAAAGGGATGTGAGTAACTGTCCCCTGAGAAAGATCCTAGAAGAGGACGTTTACGTTTGTCCCATGTGGCTTGCTGCAGGAGACTTAGGAGAACGGTGACCTCATACAGAAGTGACTGTACTGTGCTTTTAATGTGCATACCTGTAGATGATGGCTCATGTGACAGTACAGTCAAAAGAATGTTTAGTTTGACAACTTAAGTTAAGAGTCGTTTTTATTACTTTTTATTTAATCTTTTTAATTCACATCATCTGAAGACTAGGTTATTTTTAAGCTCAACAGCTGTGGCATTTCTCCGACATGGAAATTGTGTCAACAGTTATTTACAGAAATGGCGAACGGAGGGATCGAACTTAACGGGCCAAGTGGCTATCGTCCCGTTGAGCTGTGCCCCCATCCTGGAGGCTGGTTGCTTTGGAAGCCCAGGAGTAGCCCAGATTGAGTTTCCCGTGCCCCCCGTAGGAGAGCAAGAGGGGGTTATTCCAGGGTTGGGATACTGTTACATCTGCGTAATGTTTGAGAAGCAAGGGTGTGACCCTCTCTCTCTCTCTCTCTCTCTCTCTGTCTCACTCGCACTTTCTAAATTTGAGCTTAAGACATGGCATTACAAGGGGTTTACATGCTTTAAGGATTCGGTCAGTCTTAGTAACACAAACACACACAAAAACATGACAGTGGTTTCATATCTGGAATTACAGTAATTCACTGCATTAGTAGAGTTGATGTTTCCAAAGCATTCGCTTGGCATCATAACCCTAACCAATCAACAGAATGAAAACTCTCCACATAAATTAGATATAGTACAGTATACAGTATAATGAACACATACACGCATGCGTTTAAATATTCATTACCCGATATATACGTTTAAAAAGAAAGAGAGTGGAAAGAAATGTTTCTGTAACTTTACATAAGTTCATAGCAATCAGTATCTATGGCAAATCATATCTTTTTTTCTTGAGATTCTACATGTATCAGCTCAGTGTTGAGTATGAATAAAACATATTGTGTTTCTTATCTACAGAAAATCTACAGGAAATCATTGCATTTCGTTGTGTGTGAAGCATCACGCAGGGCCTGCATAAGCCATTACCACATGCAGGTTTTTTTTAATGATATGCAGTGCTGTTCTAGCTCGGGAGTGCTAAAAGCTGGTGCTCTATGACTATGATTTATTGAGGAGTGAATTGAATGTTAATGTGGTTGCGAATGTTTTTAATAACGGTTGTGCACTGTCTGCTTCGTCGAAAGATACTGGATATACTTTCATATACCTTCCCAGAGGATCAAATCTGTGCCACTAGTCTTGAAAAATGCCTTTTATTTTTGGTTTATATCTTGTGTCTCAGTCCTGCCTCTTGTAACATTTTGGTCAGATCGGAGGGTGATGCAGTGATGACGGTTTTCGCGCTGCATAACAAGATGATCTGATAGCTCATGTAGGCACCAACTAAGCAAGTGCTTATTGGAGCCTCTTAAGTGTGATTTTTCGCAAGAAGAGTGTGAAATCCCGAGGAAGAGGCTCCAAATTACCCCCAGTTCAGTTCTGTGTACGCAAGGGCTCTGAAAAGCGACTGCCGGTGGAATACTGCGCGAGGCAATGCGTACTCCACTTGAGCCTGCACTTGTGCTTTTGTGAGTGGGGAGCCAAACCACACATAGACACACACTCGCTCACATGCACACACACACACACACAAACACACACACACACACACACACAAACACACACACACAAAGGCTGGTTAGCCCCCCCACTCCGTTCTCTCGTCAGAGTGGAGATGCACACCTGTGCTCTGTGAGTGTGTTGCTCGTTGTTCCACTTCACTGGCCAACCATCCGCTCCACTCCTTTCAACATTTGCATGAGATTCGAACACCTGAGAGTGGCATGCAAATCTGCGTCAGAGCTCCAACAGCAGGCCCTGTCTCTCAGTGCTGTTGTGCTTCCAGAAAGCCACTGTTGTGCGTAGATCTATCTAACAGTCAGCTTCTACAGTCAAATTATTTTGATATGAGATTTCCTCTGTAGTATTTAACTCAACCATTAAGTACAGCATGATACACTAATTATCAGTGTGTAATTGCAACTGGATCGTCAGTACTTACATAAGCCTGAAACGAACTCTAATCCGAACACTAACGCTTCCCTTAATGACATGTAATACCCGTAGTGTTACTCTTGATTACTGCTTATGTTGCACATTGTGTAATGTAGTCTCAGTAGATGGAGGTCTATATAAAAGTGAGACCAAACCTATCCTGTTGTTTCGAGAAGGCTAAGATTCATCGAGAACTCCACTCAAGACATATTCTAGAACTCTTAGTAAAGCTTGTTTTTTTCTTCTGTCCTTAAGGATCTCATTTTCATTGCCAATAGATAATTGTGACTCCCACCTGCGTTTCCGGTGATGACTTCCCCAAAATAAACATATTCTGCTCGGTATATGAAATGCACCCAATATGTAGGGAATATGTATGTAGGGAAGTCACTATTTCTGTCCTTGGAGTCACTGCAGTCAGGGAGTTTGGGACATGTCAGAAATAATTGATGATTCTCTATCAGTGCAGCAGGGAGAAGATGGGGTGAGTCTGAGCTCAGATCAGGGACTCTCTATTATAGAACACCAGACGGCCTGCTTATCTGCCTATCGTGGCTTTCTTTTCACTTATATACCCATGGTAACGTCATCACTCAAGTTTCCAGGAGTTGGCTTCCTTCTTAGTGGACAAGAGTTGCTGAATGTCCTGCCTTAACTTTAGCCTTACTTTTCAACTTTATTTTTTTCTCTCCGCTTTATTAATGGCCGGAATACTCTATCACGAGATGGTGCTTTTCTTCCTCAGGATGTTATGCACTTCGGACTATCAATTATCGCTGATTAACAATCCGCCACACCAACCCCCATGTCTGACTCAAAAATAGTAACACTGAGAGCAAAGTCAAGCTGGGGCCACAGACTCATGACCGTCATGGCGAGGGGTCCCATGAATGGAGACAAGGGCGCTATTAAGCTCGGAGCACAGAGGAACAGTCATGAGGAGGGAGGACAGTCCCCGGAGGCTCTGTGTGAGCGTCTCTGTTGTATCTGAAACAGAGTCCATTCCCCGGCTAGGCTCCAGGGAGATTCTGGTTTGGATGGGCCTTTGTAGCTTCTGTTAAGTTGTTTTGAAATGCAATGCAAGGAGAGAGAAAAAAACTTGCTTACCATGAGCAGAAAGGCATTTCAGCCTGAAATACAGAGGGATGAAAAAAAGTTGAAAAAAAATTTGGGTTGTAGAAGGGAGAAGAGAGTGAGAGATGATTTTGCTGCTCTGCATTTCAAAGTGGGCTTGTACCGACGGTAATACTTCTTCCCCAACTAGCTGACTGATGAAACCTCTGTCACAAGGAGTCGCGTTGAACTGGGCACGATTGGCTCTAGGCAAACATCCCGTTTTCTCATTTTAGTAGCAGTTTAATGGAAACAGTGCAGGCCATCTTTGGTCACGAGTTTCCAAAACCTTGAATTCACTCCAAGTTCATCAACCAAGTCATCTGATATCTTCAGTACAATACTTGGCCTGAAATAGAGATGCTGCAGCTTGTAGCCTTTTAACATTAAAGATTCCGAGAGCTTCACAGCTCTTTTAGCTTTCTAATAAGCTGTAATGGGAACTAGAGGGAATCTCAACTCATTTTCATTTTTTTCTTTTGAGGGCTCTAATGTAGAAGAATCAGATTATGGTAATTGATATTCTAAACTTGTTCATGCATGCCCAAGGCAAAAACCCATTTTTATTAAATCATACAAGATGACTAACTTTTTCTTGTCCATCTAAGCAGAATTTTTCTCAGACTGCTGTGAATAGGGAAGGGAACTCTAGAGAGAGGTTCTCTTAAAGGCTTCTCTCACTTTTTTAACATTCTTCTCTACAATATTTTATGATGTGCTCTCGCCACCCAGCTTGATATAAACCATGCAAAACAGTTTGGCTTTGCCCCTGGCCATGGTTTTCAAGTTAGCTCACAAGTATCACAGGATATGTAGATTTCTCCCTCCACTGCAAGACTCGATGCACACTGTTTGTTCAATGTATCGTATCTGCATGAAGCATTTTTTTTTTTGCATTCAGAGCCCTATTTTCCCCGTTTCTTAGATTGGAGTTAGGCGTGGTGAAGGTGGCCATGAGAAAATCAATGTCATTCAAAGGTTGTGATATTTTATAGAAATCTGTTTAAAATAAAGGCTCCCTCATGACATTTTAATGGCCATGGCGAGTGGTGTCACACCGAGGAGCACGAGGATTTGGAACGGTATCCTCGCATGTGACTGGAATTTATTTCATGCTTTTCAGCTCACTCCTGAAAAACCTTCCCCTGCAAATGTCTTGATGACAGAATCCCCCCAGGAGTCCATCTTCTCCTCTCCTGCAGTATGCTCTCTGGCAGCCCGGCCTCCCCCGTTCAGTGAGCTCACTGGCGAGAGAAAGAGAGACGGAGACGAATCTGCATGATCCCAGAGTAAATGACAAAGCCTTGTCCAAACAATTAGCTCGCAATAATAAGTGGTCCGCTGCCAGCATGTCCTTACCATTGCAAGGGTAGGACAAAGGTGTAAATCGGTCATCTTCTCGACACTACAATGGACCCAGTGTTTGCCATGTCGTTATCTGTTGGAGAGCTCTAAACAGAACCGTGAATAAGACGTCCGTCATCATTCGTTGGCTTGTTTTGTTTGTTAGCATGACGAGTGGAACTGCTGCTCACTTGGAGACAGATACAGGCTGTTAAAATGTGACATACACATCAGTTTTCTTTTGTTTTTGCCTGAAATCCACATGTATTGTCCACAAGACAGAATACATTATTGTTTTGTAAATAATTAGGTTGTGTAGATCTCAGGGAAATAATGTTAGTCACTGTGTTGTGTACCGGTGTTCAGCGAAGTGTACAGTGGTAATACAACAGCAACACAGCAAGGACCCCCTCACTGTGTTCTGCTGTTAGGAGGAATGCTGAAACGCTTTGTGGTATTAACACTTATTTTACACCGACCTCTTTAGTTACGTCTCCTTGATGTCCTTGAATCCGCGTGCCCGAGGAGAGAATGTTGTAGCTGATGGCTTTCTCGACTAAACGACTAAACAGGATCTGTGGCTTGAAAGTATTCACCGCACTGGTTAATGGGTTTAGTGTGTATGTCAGACACATTCTTCAGCAAGCCAGCCTGAAAGTATCATCAAATTTTGGGTATTAGTCGTACATTAGGGCCCTCGGCACTCTGGCTTCCACTCCAATGTTTGTTTGTTTTGCTGGTTTGGTTTGGATTTTGGAACTTCATGGAAATAAGGCTTGACTTCATTTCTCCAAAAAAAAAAAAAAAAATATGAAACCATGTTTGGTTTAGTTCACTCTGCATAATTGAAAAGAAGAAATGCCATATGGGTTGTGGTCTCAAACTGCACCATAATCCATGACAGCCCTAAACAAAGTGTTGGCACGGTGGCAGCACTCAGGACACAACCAACCCTCCCACCCTTGTCCGCATTTCAGGCGAAAGACGTCACATCAGCTCTGCGCTGAGTGTATCCCTCTCTTTTCTTTTCTGCCGCAACACACACACACACACACACAAAACAAGAAGAAAAAGTGAAAGAAAGAAAAAACGACTGCACGTTTTCCAAAGACGGTGATATTACGTAACCAGGCCTGGGGCCTTAATAGTCGGTAAAACCAGATTATTGTGGATTATCTTTTCGCGCAGACCCACCTACCTCCTCCCCTCCTCCCCTCCTCCTCCTCCTCCTCCTCCTCCTCCTCTGCTGGGGTGGCCGTAGGGCTGGGCCCTGGTGAGTGATGCCGAGTAAACACTGGAGCCAGATGGGGGGAGAAGCTAAGCTGCTTAGAGTCACATTAATCATGTGGCTAAGTTGCCATCAATGGTGTGGAATCCCATGCTAAGGGGTGCACACGTACACAAACACTTGAACTCACGCATGCAGAAGCGAGCGAGCACACACACACACTCATATGCACACTCACACACAAACGCACACAAATGTGTGCACACACACAAATATGCCAGCTCATACACTTCATCCCCTCCTCTTTGTCTCTCTCTCTCTCCCTCTCTCTGTGCCTCTCTCTCTCTCTTTCTCTGTGACTCTCTCTTTCTCTGTGACTTTCTCTCTTGATTTCGCTCTCTGACACACACACACACACACACACACACACACACACACACGCCTACACAGCAACGCAGGCACAGCAAACTCCCAAATTTGTGTTAAGGGCACGGAAATGGCAGCCTTACTACCCCAAACCGGCACCACCCATCAGATAAATGGAATGACCAATTGCACACATATTCTAATGGCACTCGCACAGCGTAAGAGATTAGGGAATCAATGTCGCACACATGCCCCTATTTTCCTCAGCGGTGAGTCTTTCTCACTGACATCTGGATATGAACACATCTCTCGAAATCCTCCAAAATCATTTAGGTGTGCGCCGGTTGTAGCATAAGCTTAGAGCCTCCGCACACACAGAGACGACCAGCACCTGTCATGCTAACCTTGTACTGTTAGCATGACAAAGCATCTGACAAGCATTACACAGTGTTAACACAGAAAGGGCCTGGGATAAGGCACTGCAAAATGGTTTAGTTCTATGTAAGGGGGAGAGAGGAGAGAGGCATTTCTATTTGTGTAAAAAGTTTGAAGCGTTGTATTTCACCACGCTCGCTTTCAGACCGTTTCACCATTTGTTTATGTGCTTGTCTTTTTGTTTATTTATTTATTTTTTCCTTCTGTGCAGTCACGTCCCATGAGAGGCTATTGCATGAATGTATTTACCAACATGAATATTCAATAAATACCGCAGCTCCACACAAAGGAAGCAATCACTGATTTATTTAGCAGTGCGTTTGCCATGCCACGCCACCACGTATCCGCCCGCGCTGCCTCGCATCCGCGGAGTGACAGCGATATTTCTGGGTACCAGCACACCCCACAAGAGAAGAAAATAAAAGCAAACCTGTCCCAGCTACTGGATATAGAAAGGGAAAGATCAATAACAGATAGTTGCTTTAGGTTATTCCATCAAGTCATGCTTATCCCGGGGTGTATAGCTGCTGTGATAGTTCTGAATTCATTTGCATCTGAATGACTGCGTTAGCGGTGGGCTGCACTGTACCGCGCTGCACTTCAAACGCTGCACATCTGAGGTTGCGTTGGTTGCGGTGAGTTTCTGGCCCTTCTGAAATGACACCTGGCTGCGTATCAGAGCTGTTTTGCTGGCTCGCTCCACGGCGTGCTGCAGAGGTGTGTGCTGTACTGTAGTTCCCACCACTCCCCCAGGCAGTGTGCCCCTCCCCCCAATCCTACTGTAAACCTCACCTTACCCCCACCCTGGAGGCTCTCACTCAGGAGGCTCTCACTCACTTTTCCCTTCATGTTACCCCCCCCCCCCCCGCCCGCTCTCTCTCACACACACACACACACACACACTCACAAGCACGCACGCATGCACACACACACACACACATTCTCCTCCTCATCTTTCTGACTCCTCCTTATTTAGTCCTCTTCTTCTTTTTCCGTCACCTCTCTGTCTGTCTTTCTCCCCCTCTGTCTCTTAAGCTCTGTTGCACTTTCTCTCCCAAATATTCTTTCATGGTCTTCTCTCTTCTTCTCTCTCTCTCTCTCTCTCTCTCTCTCTCTCTCTCTCTCTCTCTCGCTCCCATCTCTCTCTCCCTCTCTCTCTTAGATGCCCCCTTTCCTCTCTCCTTCTCTCACTCTGCTGCTCTCAGGTCTTCATTTTTTCTCTCACTTTCTTCATCCTGCTTAAATCAGCATTCCTGTTTTGTTTATGAGTGTTTGGCATGTTGGCCCTCTCACACCTGTCACTCACCACCTCCTCAGGCGCCTCTCGCACTGATCTCAGGTCAGGCTGCGGGGGACATGATGAACTCCTGGCCGACTCAGCGAGCTCCAAGGCCTTCTGATGCTGTGCGCATCACAGAACAAAGACATGAGGGCAAAGACTTGGGCCGTTTTTTTAAGCCTTTGGTTCATAGTTGAGTTTATTTATTTATTTATTTTTTTTCAAAAAACGAACAAAAAAGACAGCAGGCTTTGTTGACTGGAGGATATTTGAATGTGAACAAATTCATTAGTGTAGTTTACAACTTATGCCAGACATGCAGAACATCTCACAGTACTCTTTGTAGAGACTGACACAGAATGTGCTATTCGTGAATTGTTATTTTCCTTAGTTTAGCTCATTTTAGGCCGCCATACAATATGGAGTGTACTTCACAGTATGACGGAGCATAGCTGGCAGATCCAAGTTCGCTGTATGTATTTTTAATTTTTTCAAAGCTTGCGCTTCTGTGCCTTGCTTCCATCACTGAAATAGAATGTTGAATTAGAGAGTGTGTGTGTGTGTGTGTGTGTGTGTGTGTGTGTGTGTGTGTGTGTGTGTGTGTGTGTGTGTGCGTAGCTGTAGCAATTAAGATCTGAATGTGCTCATTCTCCGCCCGGGCCACAGCGAGCGAGAACAGTGTGAATAGCGCGACTGATTATCCAGGACAGAGCGGAGGGGAAGTGGATGGTGCTAGACAAAAGGACTCACACATAAACAAGAGCAGGATGGCGCTACTGGGCGTACTGGTGCTAGGGGAAGGGAGGAGTGTGGGTGGGTGGGTGGTGGTGTTGGTGTTGGATGTGGGGTGGTGGGGACAACAGTACTGAAGGCCCAGCAGCACCAGTTCTCTTAGGCCAGAGGTAAATAAGATCCACACTATCTGCGACTGGATCCGTTTCTCCAGTGCGGGTCATGAGGTGAGGTTGTCAGCAGTGGATGATGACTCAGCAGTCTGAGAGACTTTCTCTGATCAAGAGTTGCCATTGCTTGGGTTCTAACTGGACAATGAAGGGTTTGAGTATGAAGCTTACTTAGAAATCACCTAGAGAAAGGATTACTTTTGTTTGCATAAAGTGTAAGAATATGCTCTCAAAAGGACATCATTTTCTTCACTGTCCATACAAATATGAAAATATGTGTTGTGCTGGATAATGTCACTGATGTCATTTAAAAAGGAAGCGATCGTAATGACATACACATAATCCCATTGCAGTATGTTGTCCTCCATATACTGTACTTCCCATACCATATCCACCGTCTTTCAACTGGGGCCTTTCCGCCTGATTCCATCTCGGGGATTAAATGCTTTAACGTCTAGATTTCACGTAACCCAGTTAATTACGTTGGGACAGGTAGTGGCATGTCCCATATTGATTTGCTTTCAGGGATGGGATTAAAGCCGTCTGCAGACTCGGTGCTCACACGCTTCTGTAATGGAATTCACTCCACCGGCGGCCAGTGGGGTTCTGCTCCGAGGCTTTTTGACAGCGTTAGTCCTCTTAGGTGGTGCTGGAGATCTCCGTCTAGTAATCCAGCAGGATTAGTTTGGTAGATAGTAGCGAGTGTCTGAAGGATGGGGGGCGGGGTATCCTTATTATCAGCATCACTCTTACTTTTTTTTATTCTTCACATCCACAATTGTGGAGGGAGGGGGGGATTTTCAAAAGACAAACCAAACCAAAGACGGATAAGGGGGACATAAATTAAATGACAGAACGGATTACGTGGGCAGAGAAGATCAATATCTGGTGAGGCTTATGCTCCTCACTCTATAGCACCCTGAGGAACTGCATTTGACAGACCTCCCTTTTTAATGCACTTGGGTGCTTTGGACAATAGCCTTTGCACCTCCGCTCCAATCTCTCTCTCTCCCTCTCTCTGAGGTCTCAGTCTTCTTTTGCCGTGTCTCTGTAGCCATCAGATTCATCATGGCTTGTCGGCAGAGCAGTCAGGCTTTTATCCGCCATGCTGAGCGACTCTGGCCACCATCGATCTGCCTCGATGAGGAGAGAATCATCAGGACTCGGGTGAAGTGTAGGGATGAGGGGCGGGGAGTGGGGAAGTGCGGCTAACATCTGAAAGAGTGAATGTCAACACGTTCTTGTGTCATTTTAAAGAGCCGCAATAAAAATCGATAGGCACCGCTGTCTCCCGCCGCCCTCCCGGACCGCGGCAAAATTGTTTTTGTTGCGCCCAGCAGCAGCGGCCTCTTTGATATTTTTTCAGATGATCTCCAGGATGGCTCTGGTTTATCCCAGCTGGCTGGAAAGGGTCCCTGTAGTAGTTTATTTCCTCCGCCAGCTAATAAATAAAAGACTAAAAAAGCGGAGCGGATGGTGCTTCAAAAAGCCTTGTGCCCCAGGTAGGCGTTCCGGCCCTCTTGTCATGGGAAGTGCTGTATGCAACAGGAACATATGGCCCCAGCCACAGGCGCAGGGGCCGGGGAGCTCTGACACGAGGCTCCGGTGGTCTGGAACACGCCTGTTGCCACGGCAGC
>NC_045160.1:15984120-15989120 GCF_900700415.2 Clupea harengus
CCCAGAGCTTACTGAAATACTTAAATGTGCACATCTTGTCAAGTCAATAGCTGTCATGGCATGTATAAACTGTCCCTTGACTGATACTGACATGAATCACAACATCTCTCTTGACATAAATCACAACACTTATATAGCTTAATGTTTCTTTATGTTTAAGTTAATGGATTTGCCATGTTAAACTCAGGCATTCAATTATGTTTGCACAGGGGTCGGTGATGCCAAGCATAGTGTATAATTCAGTGCATGCAAAGTGCAAAATACACAAAGTTCTGCAATAGACATTTCTTATGCTTTATTAATACTGATGTTAACGGTATGTTATAAAACACATTACCCACTGGTAATGTAAAGCGTAGTTTACCCAGCGGGGGATGTAAACAGCAACTGCAATAAAAACAACAGCAGTGAACAACACAAGCTCTGATTGGACAGGACCGATCGTGTTCTGGTTACCTTTGTCATTTTTTTAAACACACCTTTCATGCTGTAGGTCTGTGGAGGGTAGCCATTTCAGGAAACAGGAAGTGTGTGTATGTTTGCAGGGTACCAGGGAGCAGCTGGCAGAGCTGTGCCACCTGAGTTTGGCACGAAAGGGGCTGCTCTCGTGGGGACTGCCCTGTCGTCGCTCAGGCGTTCACATACACACACGCACACGGGCGCCGCACACACACCCACACACACTCACACATCAAAATCCTGCGCAGAGAGTGCCGCAATCTGACGCCCCCAGGCACCCAGGTGACAAAAAATAAATAGATGTGATGACAAGAAAAGAAAGAGAGGAGGAAAGATGTTAAGAAAAAGCATTATACGGTTGTGCTCACACGGCATTAACTATTACATGCAACACCAAACTAACCATACAGCAACAACACACAAGAACTATCTATAGTAGTGACACAGTTAACATTTAACACAGTTTCTGTATTTGTTAATAAAATGAATACTGTATGTGTCTATACTGTACAGAGGCCCAGCTTTCAGAGGGTGCCAGACAGGGTTCAGTAGTAGACCGGGTTTTTAAAGTGTTATCTCAGCAGGCCTCTGCACATCAACGAGATATGAGAGAGAACGAGAGAGAGTCAGAGACAGAGAGAGAGTGAGGGAGAGAGAGAGGAGAGAACGAGAGAGAGAGAGAGAAACAGAGAGAGCAGTGAGATTATGTGAGAGGGATGAAAAAAGTTGATGCCAATGACAGTTTAAAAGGGTCTAGTACTTACTCACACAGACACACACCCACATACACACACTCACAAAAATGCACATACACACAAAGTGGTATGGTGTTGTGGGAGAACTGGAGTAGGAAAACCCAGTTAGAGTGATCTCTCTCCTTCTTTTTCTCTCTCTCTCTTTCTGTCTCTCTCTCTCTCTCTTTCTGTCTCTCTCTCTCGTTCTGTCTCTCTATCTCTTTCTGCTTTTCTCTTTCTCTCTCTCTCTTCTCCTCTTCCTTTCCCCCATGCATTAATAAACATAAGCGTTGACACCCAGCTCTCGGATGAAAGGAGAAGGGGCCTGTTTCATAACCCAGCCCCAGCCTCTCCAGGGCTCTCCTGGACGGCCCAAGGTGACTTTTTCAATTAGCACTGACTGGAGAGGCAAACGCCCTCCTCTGAAATCACAACGACAGGGAGACGAGAGACGAGAGACAGAGAGAGAGAGAGAGAGAAGAGGAGATGGAGTAACAACAACATGGAACTTATGTTGTCTTTTCTGGTGCTCTTGGGCGGGGTGGCGGAGTGCTGGGAGAGCAGAGTGCTGTAGACGCTTACATATGAAAAAGTAATGTGGACACGCACACACACACGCACACACACACACACGCATACTGTATATATGGAGAAAAGGAGGGAACTGCTGTAACTGTGGGTTGGTCGTGTATTCTGGGAGAGAGGAGACTCTGAGGGAAGAGGAAACAGAAGAAGAAATAATCTACACATACAGTAGATTTTGTTTTGTTTCGAAGCTTATAGTTTATTTAGCACAATTACCTCATTGAGAATAACACAGGTGAACCATTTCACTGTTGTGTCGTAGCCCTCTAGTCTTACTCAGCATGGTGCTGCTGTCCTCTTCGCTATTTTTCCTTTTCATTCTATTTCACTGTTGTGGGCAGAGATTAACGATAGATTAAAAGAAATGCCATGGCATGGCCCATGCAAACAAAAGAAATATTGTAGGCAGTACTGAAATTTAGAAGGATTTGAGGGAGCCAACATCGGTGTCTTTCAAAAGAAAAAATATAGCATATACCCGTCAGAATCAATGTCTTATGTTGTGTGGATCATCACACAAAAAACACAAATAATAAGTCTGCCTGGATGGAGGATGGTGATGAAATGCTTACATTTATCCTGCCCTGTTGCACCAGTCGGACGTGTGCTCTGTGTAGTCTTAAAGATTTGCTTAGTGTAGTTTTTTGCTTTTCTTTCTTTTTTATTTTTTTTGGTCATCGGGGCTTAGCCCTCCCAGGCCTCGCCCCCTAATCCAGTGTTTTGAAAATGAAACTCCAGCTGTTCGCCAGCTCAGAAAACCACAGCCTTGGAGGAGTTTTTTTGGCCAAGATAAGCCATCCATCGTGTGCCTTCGACATGTCACCGCCAGGCCGCCCTCTCCTCCTCGTTCCTTCCCTCCTTTGCACAGGCAGGCAGCGTTCTATTTAGGTGGTATGAAACAGGATTAGCACTTTGACACAATGACAGCAGGGTGCTGTGGACCTGTAGATAGTGGGGCCCCGCTGAGGAGATGTCTGAAGCACGGGGGCCAACCGTGAAACAGACGAGGTGGAGCAGAGTCCGAGGCAGGAGTGTTCTCCTTCCAGATGCTTCCATGTGTGAGCCACAGGTTACAGATAAACACACCCGCACACACACACAGTTGTGTGACGATGTGGGAGGAGGGCAGATATGATGTCTCACGAAAGAGATTTTTTTTTACGTTGATGGGAGATTCAACAGTCAGCCTTCATCCTTTGCCGATTTTTCTGTCCCGTGAAGCCATGAATGGGAGTCGAGTCAAGGTGTCAAGGATGAGTGACAGAACAGGAAAGAAGGCTTGCTGTTAGGATGGTCATAATTTATAACTACATTGCCAGGTTAATGTACAAAAGTAACATTTAAAGCTTTGTTTCGCTGGAAGACATCGCTTTAATGCTGAAAGCTTTGTGTAAGCAAAAGACAGGAGATGTAAGAAGCGTGTTTGGTCACATGACCAGATGTGAATCATGGTCATCTGGCATTTGAGCACGGACACTCCTACCTGGACAATTGATTTATGCAACCATGTGGCACCGTGGTGGCCAGAGACTCAAGACATGAAACATTTCTATAATATAATTAGCGACAATGTGCTCCTTTCTAAGTTGAGATAAGATTACCTCCTGATGAGTCTTGAACAGAGATAAATTTTGCCTAGAGATTTAACCCAATTTAGCCCATAATATGTTTAGCTGGAGCAAAAATAGGCTACGTGTACGTACTCGCTTCCTAATATGTTTCATTTTTTCTGAGTCATAGTGGCGAACGTGGATTTAGATTTCACGACAGAAAGCCTCCGATTGAAAAATATTTCTTTCATCACCTAAAGCAGGAAGATGAAAAATCTGTGCTATATTTCATGCATCATCTCCTTTGACTATCACCATTTGTTTTCATGATCCTTCACTGGGCCACATCATTAACTCCAGCGTGGGGTGACGAGGTTAAGAGCCGCACTGAAGGGAAAAACTTTACAGTTAGACGTAGTGCATTTCATATTGGCACACTATAGCGGTGGAGTATGTCGTCATAAATAATACATGTTTGAATACATAATTTAACAAGTAATACAATTGACTGCTTTTAACCTTTGTTGTCCTCCTGTCTCCTGCAGTGTGCGTGAGGGCATTGGAGGTCACGGTCAGTCAGAGCAGCGTCCAGGTGGCCCGGGGCCAGGCGGCCATCTTGCCCTGCACCTTCACCACCAGCGCCGCCCTCAACAACCTGTACATCATCTGGATGGTCACGCCGCTGTCCAATGCCAACCAACCCGAGCAGGTAAACACAAACACACACACACACACACACACACACACGTGGGCCACTTTAGGGCCATTTCAGCCACATTCAAGGGAATGGCTGTAGGTTCAGTGTCAAAATGGTTTTATTTTACTTTAAGTGTTACATAACAACATTTAAAAGAATGTTGTTACGTCGTGATAATCCAGAATCCAGATTCAAATATAATGTGAATTGAATGGTTACACAGAAATGAATAGGGACTAAATAGGCTCCATACTACAGCTTCTGCTTTCCTGGGTAGTCTTATAGAGTGTGACTGACTCAGTTTTGCCGTGTGGGACAAATTGATTGAGGCAATTGAAATTGAGATTGATTGGCTGGAC
Organism: Clupea harengus; assembly: GCF_900700415.2. Lineage (NCBI taxonomy): Eukaryota > Metazoa > Chordata > Actinopteri > Clupeiformes > Clupeidae > Clupea > Clupea harengus. The sequence continues at coordinate 15,988,505 of NC_045160.1, forward strand.
AAGGTCGTTTGAGTCTGAAAATCCCCATGTCAATGCCTTGTGTCTAACTTACTTTGAACTCAGTGGCCCAGTGTTTAAACAGTAATCATATTTTTAATAAGCAGAAAGATATCAGAACGTAGAACATTTCGTTCACTCCAGCAATTTACACCACTTCTCCTGTGACTTTCTCTCTTTTCTTTTTTTTTTTTCCAAATCTGGGTTTTAATTCTCACCAAAGCCTTTGTCTTATTCAGAGGTTGAAACACAATTCACAGCCTTTTCAACCTCCTTCAGCGGTACCTCATTCTCACAGTGTTCACACATCTTGTTGGAAATGTGCCCCCACCTCACCCCCACCTTCTCCAGTCAGCCTGTATCACAGCGGGCTCATTAACACTCTTTCATTGCGGCTCTCTTTTATACCCTCATCCAATCAGCCTCTACCTCCTGGAAGCACCTTAAACGACGTGTCTCTGTGTTTGTTTGCTTTAATCCCGGATGTTTTTTCTCGGAGATCAAGATCGGGGCTTTAGTGTGCAGATGGTTCCAGTGGCCTGTAGTGTTGCATCCTTTTCATGTGTTTCCAGTATTAGTGGTATAGAATTACCTGCAGGAGACACAAAAGCTTCATACG
>NC_045160.1:15994120-16234120 GCF_900700415.2 Clupea harengus
GAAGGCTACTTGTCTAAAGTTCAGCTCACTACACACCCCTCCATTCAGAAACAACTAAACTGATTGGATGACTAGGAAACAATCCTGTCCCAATGGGACGTGTAGTGGAGAGAGGATATTCTCTCAGGTAGAGACTGTGGCCTTTTCTTAAATGCACTGACACATGCTGCTTAAATGCAGTCGAATTGCTCACCATGGTAAATGTATATTCATCTGTTACATGTGAGGCAAATATTAGACAAGGATGAAAAAGATGGACTTTCCGTCTAAGTGAAACAGTCAGTGTCCTGGAATGCCTTTTATGATCTCAGTTCGCAGAGACATCAAGGGCTATATTTCTCAAATGCTTCCTTGTGCTATGAGTATCATTTAGTCGAAAATGACGCTATCATTTTGGACACCCTCCCTTTTAGTGGACATGATTGTAGCACAACATCGCTTTTGGGAAACATATCCCAGCTTGCATCTCTCTGAAGCCAGTGTTATTAGTTGTCATCTCTATATGCACAGGGCTTTCGAAAGCATTGTTAAATCTCTGCATGAAAACCGCTGCCAGAGACGCTTATCGCCAAATTATTTTTCCAGTCACGCCAGCAAAACCAGCACGAGCTTGGCTATCGCCAGTGGAGCATCAGTGGTGGGAAGCACTGATCACCGTGTCATAGCACCGTGGCGGGTCTCTCTCTGCTCATCAGCAGATTATATATTTATTTATCTGATTATTTGTCATAATAGGCGCCACTAAATATGTGTACTGGTAATCAGTCACCTGCTGAGCGTGCCGGATTTAGCTTGGGGAAATCAAATACACAAAGTAGTTTCCCTTCCCCAGAGGGAAGCGGTGGGGCTAGTATTAGATAGGCATATATTTACATGTTTACATGGATTCTGAGTCTGGCTTTTTTTGTTGTTGTGAGATAATGTTGGTTTGTTTCCCCCAGGGTAGAGAGAGAAAGAAAGAGAGAGAGAGTGAAAGGGAAAGAGAGGGAAAACAAACTTTCAAAATGGAAATTAATAGTATCTATGTAGCCTGTGCTAGTTTGCATATGAATTAGTATGCATAGTGCAGTGTACCTCATCTTTTTGCTTTTTGCACTCTCGCATAAACAGGTCCATATGAATCTCCCCATAGACTAGGATATGTTTTGTATTTCACCACTGCCCACGGTATGACTGAAACCCACATGTTTGGTGTGTCCTCAGACCAAATGCAGGGGACAGTGACGCTTCGTAACATCAGCACCAGCACGTCTGGCCTGTACCAGTGCACCGGGTCCAACGCCATCGGCAAGAGCACCTGCCTCCTTAACGTGCAAGTGGTGGCGCGTAAGTTTGTCTCCTCCTCTCCTCCTGGTCTGTGGCTCAGCATTGTCCTGCGCGCACCAGCTAGATGGCTAGATGGCTAGATGGCTAGATTGTGGTTCTAGATGGCTAGATTGTGGTTTCTTTGTGTTTGAGCATTATGTGAGCACCTCACCTCCTGCTTAGAAGCGCAATATTGTTTTTCCTCATTAAAAACCTGGGCACAAAGAGGGATTGTTGTTTTGTTTTTGCCGCTGTATTATTCTGTGCCAGTTTTGCATAATACGTCCAGGAAGTCATTTCCATAGCGACATGCTTTGATAGATTTCACACGGTAAAGTTGACAGGCGATATGTCTGACACAGCATGTACTCCAGTTCTTTTACAATTTATGTCTGGATTTCTGATAGAAATATTCCTTGACGTTACTCAGCATTCACATCTGTCTGGTTGGTTCTTAACATGTCTAAACAGGAGTGCAGATTTAAGTAAAATATTTGGACTGATCAATAATGCCATGAAGATAGTGTAATTAACCAATTCCACTGTATGTGTAGAACAATTACATTATGACATTACTTTTGAAGTAACTGAATTATCAACTGATAATTCCTTTGATGAGGCTGGAAGCAGTTATAGCGTTTTGACTCTCTCTCTCTCTCTCTCTCTCTCTCTGTGTCTCTCACAGCCCAGCCTCAGAGCGTGGGGCTCATAGCAGGAACCATAGCCACAGGAGTGCTGGCCGTGATCATCTGCTCTCTGCTGGTGGTGGTCACCCTCTTCTACTGGAAAAACAAGAACAAATACGAGGAGGACGAGATCCCCAATGAGATCAGGTGAGACCACACCTCATCTCAACCACAGTAGAGCTTCTAGCTTTTTACCCAGCTTGTACCAATGCTGCACTGACAACACAGGACTGTTATGGCTTTTAAACCTCATGCAGTTAATACACATCATGCAAAGCCATATTAGTGATTTTTTTTGTGACGCGTTAGTGATCATTACGTTTTCTTTGTTTATGGTGTCTCCCTTGTACATCGCTTTGGACAAAAGCGTCTGCTAAATGACTAAATGTAAATGTAAATGTAATGGTGTCTTTGTATATAACAATATAAAAACAACAGCTATGTGTGAAAAGGTGTTCTTTACTTCTGCTGTTTTTCCATGAGTGACCACTAACTGGTGCTGGCTCTCTCATTTCTCTCCCAGGGAGGACGACCTGCCGCCAAAGCGCTCCTCATCAGTGAAGGCTTTCCACGCCGACGCCTCGTCCTCAGAGAACGACACGCTGACGTCCACCAACACCTACAACAGCCGCTACTGGCACAACCCCAAGCCCAACTACGACACCAACTCTTACACACGCTACAACGGCGACACACGACAGACCTTCAGTACCGCCGCCACAGCCGCCGCCACCGCAGCCACCACCCACGGCCACACCACCGGTGGCGGAGGCCACAGCGCCCCACACACCATGCAGCAACCGACCCGCGTCGCCTACGCCAACGGCAGCCACACGCTGCCCCCGCCCAAGACTCTGGTGGTGACCACCAACTCAGCGCCGTCCCCGCACGTCATCACGCGCAGCAACGGCTCGCTGAGCCTGCGGCCTGCCGCCACGGCCACACCCGCCAACGCTGCCGGCCACGGTCAGCACACACACTCCTTCGCCGTGAGCCAGGCCACGCTGGAGCGCATGGGCGCCGTGCCCGTCATGGTGCCCGCGCAGAGCCGGGCCGGATCGCTGGTCTAAACAAACACACAAAAAAACGAAAGAATGAACAAGCAAACAAACAAATAAACGAGTATACAAAGAACAAATCTTCTCTACTGGAAAACTATATAAATTAATAAAGAAATAAACTGGCTTTTATATAATACAGTATGTCCGATGCCAACCGCTTTGGTCAACTCCAGAGCAGCACCCAGTGTTTTTAAAACTCATCCTGCTGTCAGGCTGTTTCGGTTTGAGCTCATGTCATTGCTGACCTGCTGGACCAGACTGTGTCCAGCACCTGCATGCAAACGGAAACCGATGACAAAGGAAACTATCCAGGTTTTACCAGATTTTTTTAGGGAGACAATTCCACAATTCCACAGAAGATAAACAGTACGTTTTAAGTATTTACAGTCTGTTCAACTTCATCCCCCGTTACAGTCCTCCCACCGCTATCCACTCTCAAAGGAGACATAGGTAGGACAGATAATTTAGGACATATATACAGTATGTCTGGACATGTGTTTTTATTATAAATATTATTATTGAGACATCTTGTGAATGTGCATGACCATTTTATTCAAAACAGCACAACCGGTAAGGATGAGGACTCTTGCAGCTGTTACCCCCCGGTCCTACCCAGATGATATGAAGGAAGGAGGAAACTGTCTTTGATATGATATGCTGTCATTTGCTGTGTGCTGCAACGGTCTTAATGGAGTGGCTGGAAATGAATAGAGTGAGAGGTAGAACATAGCCTTCAAGTTAGAGAGGTGAGAGACAGAGAGACACAGAGAGCTGAAAGATAACAGTGAAACAGTGAACGTGAGTCTGTTTACATCCATTCGGTCTCGTTCAAATTTAAGTCTCTCTCTTTCTCTTTTTTTTTTCCTCTTGTTTTGTACTGCAATCAACGTCCCAAATCAACTATCTTTACCATGTAAAAGTCTTACATAGATAATACTTAACAATTTGTTGATTCATCAAGACTGATCAGATAGCTTTATCCTACCTCTAACAAATATACACAAAATAGTACATTAAAAAGGTAACACTATTTATGGAGTTACAGAAATGAAAACAAAAGGAAAAATGTCCTAATAACCTGATATGAGAAACTTTTCGGTATTTAAACTTGAAACACTGTCTGTGCTGTCTACTTATGGGTACTGGGTCAGAGTCCATTAGGACGGTAATATACTCTTATTTTCTTAAACAAACATCCAACTCACCGCATTGCTGCTCTGAAAACAATGTAGATTTCTTTGGTATGTCTTGTATTCTTTATGAAAAGATTATAACTTTTCTGCTTGTTGTTAACAACTATTATTTTATGTTTGTTTGTTTTTTTTTTTTCCGTTTTTTACTGTAAATATTGTAACTATTTGTAGGTTAGAATGTGAATTAAAACATTCTTTTGCCCAATTGATATATACTTTTAAAAACTGTCTCATATTTGAAAATGTCCTTTTATATACTGGTACTGCTTTCTTTAAATAACAAAGGAAAGCATTGCTGTTTGGACTTGGACACCAAACCCTGTATTGGCAGTCTATGGTTGCATACATACTTGTTGCATACAGAATTATATTTGTAACCACAAAAAAAAATCTTTGTTATGAGATACATCATTTGCCATGACTTTTGACTTTTAATTGTTTCTCTAGTGTAATATTAGGTACAAAACCAAGTACAGTGTTAGGTAATACAGACTATACCTAAATTCAGATGCATTGGCCACATGGTGGTGTGTACAGTCCACCCACTGCATTCTCTATAGGACAGCTTTGCCTGGCTGTGAATTTAGAAAAGCAGTTACACCATGGATTACAGAGGTAAGTGGTTTCAAAATAATGTGTTTTTCACAGTCAATTATTCACAACGAATAAAACAACGTAATCGTTGTACAACTGTACACAAACTTTCCCAAAGGTGTAGGCGACACAAAGCTCAGTGATAAAATAGAAACGGAGATTCCATGTACTGCAAATCTCCGCTAACTCCTAACTGCGGATGCAGACAAACTAATTGAGGGTACCACTATGAAGTTTTGACACACCAGTTTTATTAGACACCTTAGAACTCAAGCCCTCTACTTGGACAATATCACCATCGCTATAGGCCTCACAGTGGTCATCTGGCGCCATCAAGTGGAGAAGTCCTAAAACAACAATAGGATGATCGTGTGCTTTACGAATGTGATCTCAGGGTGTTTTGATGTGCCTCACGCTAGAAATAATTCATTCACCTCGTCATACCTGTCTTCTAAGCAGCTGTGGATGGTCAAGTTGTATACTGCTCGAAATTTTGCTTATTGGCTTTCCTTGCTTGTCATACAAACACAGTTATGCAGATAGGCAGTTGTTATTCAAAGTGTAAATACAACAGACTGAATAAAATAATCAGTCCACAAGCTCGTAAAACAATCAGAAGTTAAATACAGTTAAAATAATCTACTGATTCAGTTATTAAGTGCAGTGTGTAAGATTGAGAGTTATTGCAGATTGCACCAACCGGAATACCTCTCCCTTTCCAAGCATAGGAGGGTCTACGGAAGGCCCTCTCTCTTGCCAGTGCGTTGGTTTGTCCATTCTGGACAACTGTAGAAACATGGCAGACTACATGGAAGAGGACCCACTCCCTATGTAGATACAAATGGCTCATTCTAAGCTAATGAAAACACAACAATTCATAGGTGATTGATTATACACTGATGAAAACATAATTATGAATACTATATTCCATTTCTGCTATTAGAACACCATAAATCCTCTATACAGCACCTTTAAGGCAATGTAAGGAATGTGGTTAACGTTAGGGATGGTGTGCTTGACAATACTATTGACAGACTAGACAGAGACATAGACGTTGGACAGCGTGACAGCTACCTTTACTGTGCCAACTGTTTTGTTTTGTGATTTAAATAAAGAATTGGTGCTTAAATTTCTCTTAACATGCGTATGTTTGGTGAATAACCTGAAGGAACGTTTCCTTGTAGCAGTTCTAAGCTAAATAATTGAAAAGCAATCAATACGCGCATCTGACAGCTTTAAAATCGGTTGCCAGGCTTTAAACCCCTGACATAGCCAGCTAATGGTCAGCCGTCGGTGAGCGTCTGCAGCCCTAGTCCTAGCTGGACCCCTCTCGGCGGATTTTTGGATGGATGAGCATGTTGACTCGGCGGTGGGGTCCGTCTGTGAGTGAGATCACTTTGATTGACGGTTGAGCGATTTTTTTCAAAAACAAAAATCCAATTATCTCCAGCTCTCGACACAGCCTGTCGCTGTAGTAGGTCTATCCATGATAGCACCCATTAAGTGCGGTTTCTCCTTATTTTTAACCTCCGCCTGTTCCTTTCTTTTTTCCACAACAAAAAGGCCACGCCAGTGCCATTTGCAACTTCTTATCAGACATTTAAATATTAAAGTAGCTAGCATATATTATGAAACCATCTGTGGTGAGCAAAATGGCGTGAAAATGGTAAGCAAACGCTGATATGCACAATTATTTCCTCGCATGCAGGCGCAGAACGTATGTGCATGGGCTGTAGTCTTTGCAGTGTGCTCAAGTGCAACATTTTGGGCCCGACACAGGCGATGTGAGGCGAATGCGATGCAACAGTTGGTCTTCATCGTTGTTAGTTCTTTAATGTCGGTTTAGTGGGCCCCTGGCTTTAGGCCTACATCTGTTTGTTTTCACCGAGTTTTGCTGGGTCACACTGACCAGACGAATGACAAGCCTGTCCCCTCATGTAGACGTCAGGTATTGTGCGCACATTGATCTAGTTAGCTAGTAAGTGGGGTCAAATTAGGACGGTTCAAGTCAATGTTACTGAAGTAGATATTTTATTTCTTTAAAAGTAGACAGGATACTGTTTGATCATAATCAATCTGGCTGACTTAGATGTCTATGCAGTTTGTAACCTACATTTGTTCTTCAAATAGGCTTTTAATACGCCTTTAATCGAACTGAAAGTATTTCTGCCAGACTGCCAACTTGTGAAAGCGCCAAGCAGGCTGTTTACCAACACGGCCACCAGCGGCACGGGGTCTGTGCAGAACTGGATTTGAGCACCAGCTGAACTAACTGCAGGCTCTAATTTTTCTATGTTTTGCCTTTTTTTCGTTTGGCCTCATGTCCTGTTTCACGTCCTGTTTTTTTTAGATGTATGACTGTATGAATAGCCTTCATTCAGAAGTGGTCTCTCGTTCAAGTAGGCTAGAAATATTTGTACCTTCGAGGGCCTATAATTTGCCTAATGGCTTTTGATCTTGCACTTTTTATTGAAATATGTTAAGGTTTCGTGATTGATATGAGCCTGTGTGACATGGGCTATGATGCATTGATATGGAACTTTTTTTAAATGTCATAATATTAAAGATGCTTTGTAAACCTCAAAATCCTACTTTCTAGTTTTCTTAATAGCTGTATACTTCTCAAATTGTTTGATAATTGAAACTAACGCCTTGGAATAGGCTTGATACTTCAGTACTGCACTGCTGTGTCGGACAGCGCGGTCCAGGGTGGGGCACCACGAAAGAAGTGAAAATAGTTGCAATGTCCCTGGACAGAGATATCTCCATATCTGTTATCATTAGTGTTTGTCAGAGACCATCATGACTCATCATTTTAAATTCCTGAAGCACCCACAACAACATGGAACGCATTTTCAAGCAGTCTACAGGAAGACGTGCACTCATTATTCTGCCACTGTCTAAATGTTTGTATTCTGAGGGGCAAAATAACGTTAACCAGACAAACTTGATTAAGTACTGAACACTGTTTTCTATCAAGACTTCGCCACTTCAAATCCAATGCACCAGATCAAGACGTGCGCAGTTTCTCATAGTAATACTGATTCGGTCTTACAGATCTCAATCTCAAGAGTAAATCTATGCCGTGTTGATCTCCTAATGCAGAGGTCTGTCTTTGTCAGAGACAGAGAGAGCTGTCTTCCGTTGACAAGGCGCTGGCTGTCATGGTGATTTGATGGACTGTCCATCGCTACTGCAGCGGGCACTTAAGCTTTCAGCTTTCATAGCTGATGGTGATTGAGTGTGTTTTTTTCTTCCGAAGAGTGAGATGCAAACGCTGAAAAGACCTTGACTCCTCCGTGACATTTTCTGGAGGGATATAGCCTACTTTAAGTGGAGTTTGTACAGTCGTAGTTTTCTTGTGGATGTAGCTATTCGCCAAAGATGGTACATCATTTTTGCCACCTGTTTGCTTCCCAGAACATACTATTTTGGAGAAAGTGTTAGGTGGCATAAAAAAAACTCCCCCCACACTAACACACTGCAGGATTTTGGTTCATGGGATTTGGTTCACAGTCCTGATTGATTTTTCATTAATTTCATGAATGTGCCTCTTATTGTTTCATTCTAAAACTTCATATCACTTTTCAGGTAACTGGAAACATTTGCGAGATCTGTTAAAACTCATAGAAAACATTTTTTTGAAAAGTTTCACAAATGTTTGATATGACTGAAAACTTTTAACCCCAACCATAAGTGTAAATACAGCTCCAATATACCATATATGAGATTCCATGGTAAAACATCTGACAATTTGGAGATAAAAAGAGACCTACAGTTTTATGTAAAAGTTTGGGCACCCCTCTGAGGTTGCATGTTAATAGGTTGCATGTCTTTATAAGAAAACACCATAGGAATATGCCATTAATTCTCTAGAGAAAGCTGGATAATGGGATGTTTTTCAAACCAGACAAAACTTCTTAATGTACGTAGCAGTATTGAGTTGTATGAAATAAAATAAAATGTGAAAAATAGATTAAAGATGAAAAATGAAAGAAGGATGATTTGTCAATATCACTTAGGAGAGGGATAAAAAGTTGATAGGCAGAGAAAAATATCTGAAAGGCAAAGACGAAGAATGGTTACAATTGTCACAGACAAACCACAGACGACCTCTAAAGAGCTCCAAGAACATCTTGCTGCTGATGGTGTCATTGTACATCGTTCTACAGTCCAGCACACTTTGCACAAGGAACAGCTCAATGGCAGGGTTATGCGTAAAAAGCCTTTTCTGCGTATTCGCCACAAGCAGAGTCGCTTGAGGTATGCAGAGAGTCAGCTCGATAAGCCAGAGTTATTGTGGAGACTGTTAAACTCCTAAAATGTGCAGACGACACATCAGTCATCGGCCTCATCCGTGATGATGATGAGTCTGCATATAGGCGGGAAGTTGAACAGCTGGTCCTGTGGTGCGGTCGCAAAACAACCTAGAGCTGAACACGCTTAAAACCGTGGAGATGACAGTGGACTTCAGGAGGAGCCCCCCAGCACTGCCCCCCTACATCATACACAACAGTACTGTGTTGGCTGTGGAATCCTTCAGGTTTCTGGGATCCACAATCTCCCGGAACCTGAAGTGGGAACCCAACATCAACACAATCATCAAGAAGGCCCAGCAGAGGATGTACTTCCTGCGCCAGCTTAGGAAGTACAACCTGCCTCAGGAGCTGCTGATCATGTTCTACACCGCAGTCATAGAGTCTTTTCTGTGCACAATCACTGTCTGGTTTGGATCGGCCACCAAACTGGATAAGAACAGACTCCAACGGACAGTCAGGTCTGCAGAAAAGATCATCGGTGCCAACCTGCCCACCATCCAAGACCTGTACACCTCCAGAGTCAGGAAACGGGCAGGAAAAATCACTGCAGACCCCTCACACCCTGGACACAATCTATTTAAACACCTCCCCTCTGGTAGGCGCAACAGATCACTGTTCGCCAAAACTTCCAGACACAAAAACAGTTTCTTCCCCCTAGCTGTCTCACTACTGAACAGCTAACCCACTGTAGCATATATAGCATATATATTTATCCCTGCACTTCTTGCACTCTCCATTTCTTCTTTGCACTATTGTTGTGTAACATTTCACAGCTACTGCATATAGCCATTCCACCTTGTATATATTTCTTAAACTTCTTAGTTGCACTGTTTGTTTTGTATTGTGTTGTAATGTATATTTTGTATAAGCACATTGAGAGCCACTTTACCAAGTCAAATTCCTTGTTTGTGCAAACTTACTTGGCCAATAAAACCTGATTCTGATTCTGATTCTGAAATGAAGATAGAGTTATTTGGTCACAACCAGAAGTGCTTTGCATGGTGGAAAGAGAACACAGCATTCCAGGAGAAGAACTTGCTGCCTGAATTCCACCCACAATGTTCAAGACTCAGTCAGGAAGCTGAAGTTATGCTGGGGTTAGTTGTTTCAGCAGGACAATGATCCAAAGCATTGTTCAAAGTCTACCAAGGAATTCATGCAAAGGCACACATACAATGTTCTAGAATGGCCATTCGAGTCCCCAGACTTCGAAAATCGAAAATTCATAGAAGACTGGAGAAATTTTGTAAGGAGGAAGGGTCCAAAATACCTGCAGCCAAAATTCAGGGACTTATCAGTGGCTATAAGAACGTTATTTCAGGGAGGCAATCAAATATTGATGTGATTATTCCATTTGGGTACCCACATTTTTGCACTTATCTGTAATTTTTATGATGCATTGTTTCTGTCAATTCAATAAAGGCCATTACAGATCTGAAATGTTACTTTTCCCATAAGGTATACTTTATGTCTAACTTAAGTTGCTGCTTTGAAAGACTTTGAAAGATATAGTCTCCTCATTTTAAATTCAATTTCGTCTGGTGCACCATAGAATATGGATTTCCAACATCTCTTTAGGTTCCTTGTAATGCCTTTGAATGTAGATGTATATATTCTATGGTTAAACCAGTTCTTCTAATGCTGATGCATTTACAGTGAGGGCTTTCATTCATGGTTTTTGTTGCCTGATCAAAAAAATGGAAATATCAGTTAAGATTAGCTCATTAAAAACGAAGACAATTACCGGCATCTCATCTCCACTCTGATTCCAGTACCTTGTCCATCATTTGAACTATACTCTTCTCATGTCCTCAGAACTACTTTGAAGTTTAGGTTGCACTATTGTTGACTGCCACCAGAGGGTATTCTTTTCCTTTGTGTAGTGCTTTTTCTGCTGTCTTACTGTAAAAGGGTTGTGTACGCATCAGTTAAGGACTTGACTTGTGTAAAAACCTACATGGCTTACTGTATGTGTAACACCAAAATAAGGTAATACGTATGTTCCTCACATACTTAGGCAGAGGCCAGCACTCAAAGTTAATTAAATCCCTACTGTAAGCATGAAGGCCATATCATGTAGTGACACAGCAGGCTCAATCATATGAACAGCTACAAGAGAATCTATCTTGTCTATCAGCTGCCTGGTAAATTAATATCTAACTATTTTCTTCAGCCATGCAGAGATGTACTATGCAGAGATGTTGCATGTGTGATATTTTATGCCTTTGCATTCATTGCACCCCAAGAGTGTAGGCTACAAAATGTAAAAAGGCCATGCTGTTTGGTTTTCAAAGCCGGACCCCCCATTGATGTAAGGCTCTAAGCTCTAACACACACGGGATTCTTCCTCGACTTAATTCACAAAACGCTGTTTACCTGTTTACAGACTGTTACCCAACTGGGTATTGGTCTGTATGTTCTGAGCACAGTTGGCAGTGCGTTTGAAGTATGCGCTTTTCTTTTGATGTTGTCATTGCAGGATATACTGCCTTCTGCATACAACCAATTTCTTGCTTTACTTAGCAGGCACACTGTGTGCCTTCAGAGTAGAGCAGACCTGGGTGGTGATGATTGTGATGCTCTTATATTTCATGATAAAGATGATGATGATGAAGAGGGTTGCACTTAAACTTGGTTTAAATCGCACAGGCTTATGGTAGCAATCATGCCAGCTCATGTCGTCAACAGGGGGAAAGACAAGGGAGATTTTCTAGAATCCCATGTAGAAATGAAATGAATACAAATTGTATTACTGTGCTTGCATGTCACAGTGTGGCACATGACATAGATGAATAAGCGAAATAAGGCACGTATATAGAATATACACCCACTGATGTGTCTTCATAAAACTAGAAAGTAGTTCAAGGTGCATTTCTGCCTCTGCAACTGAATCTCTTATTGGCTTGAATTTAAAGACTTTGTTGTATTTCCTTGATTGTCCCCAAGAAGCTTTTTAAAAGCCAACATTCCTGTTCATCTGCCAAAGCTCTGAGCTATATACAGTACCATTGTATCTGCCTTACACTGAAATGGACAAAGGGTGGTGGGGGAACAATTGTCCACCAGGGGACCTCCCTCTGACACCTGAAGTAAAAGATGTTTTATCCCTGTCACAAAGAGCTTCCTGCAGTCCTCCACCTCTGCCGGTGAGCCTGTAATTGGTTTGAGAAGTAATCAGCCTTGGGTCTGAGGTCTGTTTACCTTTTCTTCGTTTTCCCTCCTGCGGCTAGGAAACAAACACAAAAAGAACACTGTGAGAGAGTAAGTTTGAAATGGATGGCCATAGCTATGAAACGTAGAGAGTATGTGTGGCTAAGTGTGATGTGTCCAGCCGTAGATTTGAGGCAAAGAGCATGGCTTGGGGTATTTGTGATGTGTACGGCCGTAGATTTGAGACAAAGAGGATGGTTTGGGGAATGTGTGATGTGTACGGCCGTAGATTTGAGACAAAGAGGATGGTTTGGGGTATGTGTGATGTGTACAGCTGTAGATTAGAGACAAAAAGCACAGCTTGGGGTTTGTGTGATGTGTACGACCGTAGATTTGAAATGAAGAGCACGGCTTGGGGTATGTGTGATGTGGATGGCCTTAACATCACTCAGTCCCCCAGATGAGTAGCAGAGACTACTTAGCAGAAAGTGTAATCCACTTTTTCAGTGTAGGTTCTCTTCTTCCTCATTTGTGTCCCCATTCCCTATGCAGAAGAACATGGGGGGGGGGGGGGGAGAACAGCTGAATTCATACACCTCGACTGGGTCTTGTCAGAAATGTCAGAACCACGTCTCAGGTGCTTACCAGCACTGCAGGCTTCAGGAGCAAAACCCCTCCCGCTCTTGAGACCACAGCCATCCCTGTCATCCTAAAAAAAGAACCAGCGTTAGGGACTGCACTGTTTGGGGGGTTGCCTGACTGCCACAAAGGTGTTTTAGGGGGAGCAAAAAGTGAACCATAGAGTGAGCAAAACACTCATTAATCAACATGTCTCAACCTCTGTTTCCTGAAATCAGCAAATCTATATGAGGAACCCCAGGAGAGGTTCACCTGGGAGAGAGAAAGAGAAGAAAAAAAGAAGAAACAGCCCAAAAGTCTTCAAAGCATTAAATTCATGCTGGACATTGCTTTGCTGCAGTGCTGTGGGAGCTTCCTGATGTTTCCTAATGGCCAGGCAGGGAAATTAAACTCCATGCATTTCATTGCCACTGTAGACATTAATGTTTATTTCAAGGTAGCACATTACTGATCAGAATGACAAACCGGTCAGCATGACGGTGAGACCCACAAACCTCTATTCCAGTGAAGAGAAAATATAGACTTGTTTTTTATTGATTCGTGTTTGAATTATGCTATCCCACCATGTCATTTTCGTGTTGCCGTTTATGCTTTGTCTTTTGGTTTTGAAAAGTGCAGTTCCCAACGTCTATGAAGGGTTTGAATTGTCCAAATTGAAGCAATCAAAGGGATTTTAATGACAGTTGTAAGCTGAAGCTCCCTACATGGTATACCCAGGGGAAGCAGTCTCTAGTCAAAGGGAAACACACTGCTCTGACAATCCTTGGGAATCATGGGCTGTCTAGTACCCCAGCATTTGATATGGGTCTAAAAGGTGGAGCACCACAGCTGTCTGAAGCACTCTGACCAAATCAAGTGAACAAGCCGAAGATCTGTCAAAAAAAAAAAAGATCAGGTCAAACCAGTAATCACTACATCACCACAATCACTTCTTTGCCACAGGTATTACCTTTCTGAAGTCTTCACTCTCACATGTCATAGACATTGTAAGCCTGTAGCATTGGTTCACCCCAGCCAGATCATGCCATGGCCACTCTAAACTGCCATGCCGCTGTCCATGGTCCTGCTGTCCTGACCAAGCGGTAAACGCCTTAACCTTGCTGATATAAGCTATACTGTTTCATATCTGCAGGGCTTTATCTTATTATCCCCTCAAGCCACCCTGAGCTGCCTCTGTATCCATGAGAGGATGCTTTTCTGGGCAGAGTATGAGATTTTAGGTCAAAAAACTCTCCACAGTGATGTTTTGATACTTGCATGGTATACCCTAAACGTCTATACCAACGCATTTATCTGTAAGCTAATAATTATTATGAAGTAATTTTTCGCAGTTGTAATGGATACATCATATATATGTTGTTATGACAAGGGTGGACAAGAAGGAAAGGTAGTGAACTTACTCTTCAGCTACTAATGCTAGCCTCCTTGCCTTTAAACCGAAGAGCCGAGGCCTTGGTACTGGACCTTGGAAGGGTAGTGCTTTTGAAAGGTGGAATGCCTGTGAGACAGAGGGGTCTAACCAATTAACACCCAATCCTTGGGGGATTGACACCTGGCCAGTGGAGAGAGGAAATGCTGTGACTCCGCTGTGCCCTTTCTCCCAGGGCAAGGCTGAGTGTTGTTACCACGCAATCTGGTCAAGTAGTGTATGCTTTCCATCTTTTTTTTTTATAAGAAAAACCAACTCAACAAGATAGAGGCAGGGGGCAGCCGTGTGTGCAAATGGCTGCTGTGCCTGCAGGTTTTCATTGCTATGAATGAATTAGACACCCACTTGCATTGAACCATTCAACCCGCTTCCTTTAAACTGGATTTATTTAAGCAATGTCAGTTTTGAAAAGATTGATTGCTCAGTCGGAATGAATATCTGAAGTCACCCTGTCACTTTGGCACCATTGTTCTTACATTAAGTGAAAACCTGGTTTGGTAATTCAATTTTATTTCCAGCATGTTTTTTCCCAGCAAGAGGAGACTGAGACAGAGAATCTGTCATCGTCTATCATGACAGGAGGATGTCTTTACTCTGCAAGTCTTTCAAGGGCCTGACAGTTAAGTCTACATCTCTCCATTCTTCTCATTACAGGTATCAGTGCTGTATTATTTATACACACAAAGGCGTAGGACATCTCATCATTATGAATAGAATACCCTCTTTGACGATGATGATGGCAGTGTGTGTGTGTGTGTGTGTGTGTGTGTGTGTGTGTGTGTGTGTGTGTGTGTGTGTGTGTGTGTGTGTGTGTGTGTGTGTCTACTTAAAGTGTCAGTTTCTTATATTATCTATGATTGTGTACACACACAAAAGTTACGACTCTACAAGGGGTTAGACCTTTTCAAATGATGACAACTCCCTGAGGGTGTCCGCAGCAGGCCATTGAACCTGTTGACTGTTCTCAGCAATGACATTGCCAGCTAATGAGTGTTCATAGCCATGACATTGCCAGCTAATGAGTGTTCATAAAAATGACATTGCCATACGATGAGATGGCTAATGAGATGGCACCATTTCCCACTGGGCCCTTCCAAACATTTCATTTCAAATGCAGCCAGTTCCTGTCAACAGTTTCAACAATGGAAAAATAATTTATAATGGAGGGTCCTAGGTGGTCATGACACAGGAAAAATAAGCAGAGGAAGCCCAGGGGAGATTGTTGCATCAACCATTATGATTAAGCAAGGGTTGTTTGTGTCTAGACTTGTTTACATTTAAACACAATGCATTTACACCTGAGGATTCATTAGGACAATTACTACAGTACATATAATGATTCAACAGGTCCATGAAATTGTCCGATGGTCCTCTCTGTGGAGTGACTAACCTGTGCTTATGGCATCCTACTTTCTTCTCTTGAATGTGCCTCTCATTGGCTCTCAGGCTGCCGAGGCAAGGCTGAGGTCACGGAGGGGTTGCGGTTGGCCTGGAGAGAATGATGCCTTTGCCTCCTGTCCATCTGCATGATAAAGAGGCAGCTGGGCTCAGCTCAGCTTTCTCAGGCCTCGCTCACACTGCAAGAGCTGGCTGGCCAGACATGCTCAGGGTTAGCTGTGTGTGTGTGTGTCTGTGTCTGTCTGTCTCTGTGTGTGTGTGTGTGTGTGTCTGGGTGTGTGTGTGTCTATATGTGCATGTATGCCTGTCTAACTGAGAGTGTATGTGTATGTTGACAACGTGCATGTATTTTGAATTTGTCATTGCATAAGCACTAACTACTATATACTTCTAGAGGTATTAATCTTTGAATTCCCATCTCACGGGGTGACTAGGTGTAAATATTAAACCCTGCAAGGGAATCTTCAACAGGGCAAGGGAATCAGAAGCTCCAAACAGACTGGATAAGTAGTTCCTCTTCCGTGTGCGAAAAGCAAGAATGAGAAGTGTAACTCCTCACTGTAACTTCCATTCAATCTTCAATATTTAATCCTTAAAAGGGACATAGATAAATATAAGGAAATGGCTATCTATAATTTTGTACATATTCACTCACATACAGTCCAGTGCAAGGGCATAAATCGCTGCTCTCTTCTAGTGGAATGTTATGGAAATGATCATGAGACACAAGGCTCATAGACACGCCTGGCTTCATTTTCAACAGCTTCATTCCAAACATTTCAGATGACTGGTTAAGATCTATCTATGAGTGCTTCCACAAGATCTGGGGTACGTTCGTCGTAGGATTGAAGCTAAGTTAATCAATTGGCCTTTTAGCCCGTTAAGATTAGCGAGCTGATTGAGAACAGCAAATATCGGTTCGTTAACGGCTGATCCGCATCCAAATCATGTGGTTAATTTCAACCAGGCTAAACTTACCTACTTCAAAAGGTAGGAAAGGTCGATCACCAAAACAATGATTTGGTAACGGTATAATGGTTCTAAACTCAAAGAAAATTGCTCTTTTTTTCTCCGCTGGCGAGCAGGAGATGAACATGAACGCTTATGAAGAATACAAGACCATAATCATGGCAAAATTCAACACCGCCACCGCTGTGAGAGCAAGGTGTGTTGGGATGTTTATAGGGTGATATCTATGTATGACTAACTGACGGCAAGTGTCAACTAGTACAGAGGTTCTCTCTACCGGTTCGAAAGTACAAGGTTGCTAGTTCAAATCTCCTTCCTCGATATAAATCTACATTTTCTTGTAAGTCGCTTTGAATAAAAGCGTCTGTTAAATGACTAAATGTATTAATAACAAATGCAATAAATTGAAGCAGTGAAAATAAATTGTCTGTATTTCTCTCTATTCTTATCATGAGTCCACCTTAATCATTTTCTACAATAATGATATGCTATGGTGTACTAATAACGCTCATATAATTATGAGTGCTTTGTTCTCCGCATCACCGACACTACAAAAATGTACCACTCGCAAAAAAGCGCAAGACAGTCAATGTTCGACTGTGGTGTTTGCAATTAATGACTCGAGAAGGTCTTGTAAATGAATGATTCCTTGTCGGCTGAATCGGTAGCGCTCATACAAGAATAATTGATCTTGGCGATTGCAAAGAACTCTCTCCCTCCGCTAATCTTATTAACTATCTAATATCAGTCCTTGGTCAATGGGATCCCTCCTTTTTCCGGGGGTGTGGCAAGCTTATCCAGCTACACTTAAGTTAGCCTGCCCTGGAGCAGGTTAGTGCTAATCGATATGTAACTATGGTGATTTATCAAAAGTTGTTTCCACGAACCAAAAAGAGGGGCGTTTTTTATCTTAACCTGAAAATTAGCTCGCTAAACCGCTTAGCGAGCTACGACGAATACCCCCCTGTACAGCCAACTGATATAAACAAACACACAGTGATGCAAAGCTTAAACATGTCAGAGCATGTGTTTTATCAGCAGCAATTTGGTTTGTTTATTTCATCTGCTTGTTTTGCGTCATTGTAATGATCTGACACCTGTCATCTGGTCATAACAAGTGTAATTTCAGCTGATGCCAGTGAGTTTATGTGTTTCTTGTTGTTCTGTGGCAAACATAAATATCTGTTTGTGTGTGTGTGTGTGTGTGTGTGTGTGTGTGTGTTTGTGTTTGTGTGTGCGTGCGCACTTGCATCTCTAGTTGTTCACATGACACATAAACAATAAACCATCTAATTAACCCAACAGCTCATTTGAACCTGTTTTGCCTTCCACAGGGGTGATTAATAATTAATGAGTCATTGAGAAGTTACCCAATATTATAACTTGATTCATTAACCTAAAAACTGTTATAGGTCGTTAAAAATCCATCGTTTGATTAAGGTTGTGCACCATACTTAATTTGTTGTAGGCAACCTTGCTATGACTCCTGTTCCATACAGTATTATTCTTTATATCCTTAGAGCATACCCCTTAAATGTCTCTTAAATATAGTCAACACTATGTGGACACAGAAACTACAACTTAAACTCCATCGAATGGCTAATGAACAGATTGGGTTGGCCCTACAGTTTATCCAGGGTGCAGGTGGCTTTTGAGGTTGAACCTACAGAAGCAGGAGGCAAACTGTTTATTATGGACTCAAACAAGAAAAGTTTTTAAATGTACCTCATTTTACTTTCTATATTGAAGTTCGTACAGAAGAATTGTGAAGAGACATGAGGGAAAAAGAAAAATTAAATCAAAAAACCTTCTAGCCTGACCTTCGGAGTTGAGACTCGCTTCCTCTGGCGGCGTAGCGCATCGCTCTTCCGCTGTATCAAACACTCAAGATCACATTGTCCTTTTGTTTTTCTTTCTTAAGTACCTTTGTAAGACATGAGTCATGAGTTCTGCAATTACACAGTCCTACCAGATCAGTTTCACTAAATCATAATACCATCAATTATCAAGCTTTTACATGCTCATACAGCCCTTCTCACTGTTATTTATCTAGTGTATAGTCATTGTGTCAATCATTTCTTTGCATGTGTTGAATTCAGACGAATCATCAGGGCCATCAAAAATCGAGCAGTTTCTCTGTGTCTGCTTCATCACGCATGGGTTGTGGGCTGTTTTGTGGCCACTGACATCCGTTATAACTGCCTGTAGCCTTTTTTGCTTTTCTGATTGTATTACCCTATTTCTCATCTCACGGTATTTCGCCCTATTCTCATTTCACCCATGATAGGTGAAAACCTAAAGTTTGTCTCAGCAGTCTCTTGAGAACGGAGTCAAAGCCCAACCTCCATAGCAACCACAAACTATACATTCTGTATGTGTTGCTGCATAATATATACATAACGTCCTCAGCAGACATGTGGCAGGGACAGCTGGGGAGTCTCTATTTTACAGGTGCTTCCAGCAGCTGTTTCAAACTCCCTTTCCCAAAGGACCATATTAGGACAATGAACGTAACCATGGATACAAGCTGAGAGAGAGACAAGCAAACAGAGACAATCAGCACCCATCCATCTCCTCCAGTGTAATATTTCCACAATCCCTTGGATTACGTTCTAATTATATTCTTTCAGAACTGTGACCCCCTAACATCAGGGGGACACATCAATGCATAACAATTTAATTTCATAATAGTGCAGCTTGAAGCGGAGCCCTCTGCAGCCCTCCTGTTAAAGAGTAGTTTAACAACCCCTGGAAGCCTCAACCTGTGGCTGCACTGACTCACATTAAGGGCTGGACTTTGGTAGTGGCTTTGGGAACAAAAGCTGGCCTGGCTCAAGGCCCCTTAAGCCTGTGTCTGAGTGGTTAATCCTCCTGTTTTGCTTTAAGAAAAGGAACACCTATTATCTCGGGTCATTATGACCTGGGATTCAATGTATCTTATAACTCGCCTAAAAATGTAAGTACAGCTTTATAGTTTTGGCACAGTGTTACAATTGCTTCTGTAGAATTCAACCAAATAGGTGTTTGCAAAGTCAGCTGATTTAGTCTCTCTCTGGCACCCTCAGAAAGCCACATGAATTGCAAATTCAAACTATGACTCAGTCCCCCAAAATAGCCCTAATATTGTTTTAGACAGTTTAGATTACGATATTTATGAAATTAAACAATCTTTTCATAAATCCAATCTATAGCTGCACCTCTTGAAGGAACCAATTAGTACACTTCAATGTTCAAAATAGGTTACATCAGAAAAAATTAAGGTGAAACCCCTCTCAACACTAATGACTCACTTAACGAACATATTTAAATTAACACAGGGAGGTTGTGGTTCTGTAACATCCACTTAGGTGTGGATAAGCAGAACAGAATCATGTCTCTTTGAAGAATTGCAATTATACAGAAAGAAAATGTGTACAAGGGGTTTGAGAAAGGAGAGAGATAGAGAGAGAGGCGGGGGGGGGGTGTTCTTAACAAACTAAGACATTTTAGAGGAATACACACCTTTACATCCGACAAAGATTATGTAAGGAGTAATCCACAATGGGGAAAAAATTATGCACCTACATTACAGTCAAATGGCACCCAACCAGAGTTTTAAAAGTTAGCTATTCCCCCACTAATACCTCGTTTAGCGAGTTACCGAGATAATTTTCAGGATGGTAATAGAAGTCCCTCTTTTCGGTTTGTCGAAGCAACTTTGGCTAAATCACCATAGCAGCACACCAATAAACTTGAACCTGCTCCAGAGCAGGCTAATTTAAGTGAAGCTGGATAAGCTTGCCACACACCTGGGAAAAGGAGAGATCCCATTGACCAAGGAGCGATATTAGTTAGATTAGCGTTTCATAGCGAGAGAGTTCTTCGCGATCGCCAAGATCCGTTATTCCATCATGATGAGTTCTTGTGTGAGCGCTACCGATTCAAATAATAATTGTAAAATAATTTATTTACAAGACCTTCTTGAGCCATTTATTGCAAACACTACATGCCACAGCCAAGCATTGACTGTCTTGCGCTTTTTTGCGAGTGGTACATTTGTGTAGTGTCGGCGATGCGGAGAACAATGCACTCATAATTATATGACAGTGTTATTAGTACACAATAGCATATCATTATTGTAGAAAATGATTAAGGTAGACTCATGATAAGAATAGATACACACCATTTCTTTTCACTGCTTCAATGTATTGAATTTCTTATTAATACATTTACATTTGGTCATTTAGCAGATGCTTTTATTCAAAGCGACTTACAAGGAAATGTAAAACTACACTTAGTAAGGGGAATCGAACTAGCAACCTTGTGATTACTAATCGACTCCTCTGCCCACTGTACCAAAGCTGTCAAACTTGACTAATTTTATAAATACATAGATATCCCCCCATACACAGCCTCTTGTCTTGCTCTCGCAGCGCTGGCGGTGTTGGATTTTGCCATGATTATGGTCTTGTATTCTTTATAAGCGTTCATGATCATCTCCTGCTAGTAGTCAGTTTTGAAGTAGGACGGGCACGCGCAATTGCCCTGATAAGTGCCCTAATAAACAACATTGTTTGATGGCGGATCAGCCTTGGACGAACCGAGATAGCCTGTCCTCAATCATCGCGGTAATTTAAACTGGCTAATGGGACAATTGATCGACTTAACTGAACCACGTACGACGAATGGGGCCCAGGCCAGATATTTGACGTGTTGATGTTATTGGAAGTTCCCCAAAGTCCTGATCTGCCAGATGGGGGCCCTTTGCATTGGTGAACCTACCATAACTGCAGGGAAATGTCAACAGTCCTTGAGAGGCTCAGCTGTAGCCAGGCCCATGAAAACTGTATTAGCAAAAGGGCATACATACAGGACTACATACTAGATAAGGTGGTTTTACGGCTAGCCCATGCTGCGTGTAACGATGTGTTTGCCATTGATGATGACCTGGAACCAGGAATGGAGCAGCGACAATACAGGCATGCGGGATTCAGACAGTTTGTACCGTGGGTGAAGGCAACAGAGGTGTCATTCCAAGCTGCTGTGGATAATGGATAATTGGAAAATTAGACACATTTCCTGACCCAATGGGTCAATACGTTGGCCTGATGTACAGTAAATATGTGTATCAAATTGTAAATATGTAAATAGTTTTTTGATACCTTTATTATTTATGTGCAATGTCAATACATGTAGAGTTTGATGTTCATTAATTTTACTCTTGAATATTTACAAATATACACAGCTGTGAAAGAATGGAATGGTTTAGCATTCACTTTGGGGACCACCCCAAGCACCTAGGATCAACAGGCCTTAGACTGTCTTCTGGGAAGGCCCATTCCACTTCCCAGCCTCTTGGCAAGGATGGCTTTCTGCAGGTCTGGAATGTAGTGGTAGCCTTTGGTCTCCTTCAATACATACTGTATACACTCCAGCACTTGGATTTCTTGTTGTAGTACCATCTGTACCTAGTAAATTAATTGCACAATTCCACAACAGTTTAATTTATTTATTTTTGGTTGTACACAACTGTAATAATAAACACATACAGAAACCAAAAAGGCCCCGTCAGTGACAAACTTCTCACAACTAGATGCTACTACAGGAAAAGCATCAGATGAGGCTTTATTTCAATTTCAATTCTGATGTGCCTAGCAGTCAGACCCAAGCAGCTGATTTTGCACACAAAACAAACATGGAAAATCAGAGTAAAACAATACTTTACGGTGTATGTCATCCAGTAATTTCAGAATGATTGTATTTGTAATGGTTCAATAGCTGTACCATTTGTATGCACCTTTACAGACTAGAACCAGTATTCCCAGATAGTTTCCCCTCCAATATATGCTTATTGTGCAATCAGCTCTTACATCTGTGACATGACATCAACTTGAATTTTTTGCTCATGATTTCAGGGAGGCAGCCTATTGAGAGCAACACACATAGAGCAAGTGAAGTAATTAGGCTTATCTTACCCATTGCAATGCACGAACTAAGATGGTTCCATGTGCAATGCTCAGAGAGTCCATGCTGAGAGTAGAAAACAAATCAAAATAAATGAATATATTCATGCAACAAAACAATAAATTACGGTCTCAGTTGTAAGGCAAACTCACCTTGTTGTTGTAACACACCAACCTCTTCTGTTTCTTTGCCCAACGGTTGAACACCTTGCATAGAATACTCTTTGCCCCTGATTCAAAAGATAAATAAGTCAGTCACAGCTTACAAATGTCATGTATGACTAGTTTAGAAACACAGTTGTAGGTTTGCACACTCACGGCGAACAAATCATGAACACTTGGCTGTAAGGGAATGGTAACCAACAGAGTACAGCTAATCAACTATGCTAAATTCCTTAGAAAACCTGCAATATCCTGACACTTGGATGGAAATCTAGCCAACATAGCTATCACAATAATATTACAAAAAAGCCAACGCGAGAGCACTTATTACTAGCATCTATGTCCAACTTGCTAACATCGCTAACGAGATGCTAACGAACGACTAAACCTAGCGCTGTTGAAATTTGCTTCCTTTGTTTATGACAAACTAGCGAGTCAACAACATCAAGCAAGTGCAATACAAGACAAAACTAGACAGCAAATAAGTAACTTACTTAGAAGTCGGCGAGCTCTGTATCAGACTTGTATGCTCTTGTCTCTTTCAGCTCTCGCCAACGAGTAAAAGCTTCTCTGATAGTGACTCTAGTCTGGTCTCTTACTCGGTATATCTCTCGTTTTCTCTTCCTTGCTTCATCTGACAATGTGTGCTTTTGTTTTTTCGGTGCCTCTGCCATGATGTTCATAGGCCTACTGAGAATACTGCGCTGGCTTCCCCTTATAGCTGGGAGCGTGGGCTGGTTCTATCTGTTATTGTGTTAGGAGTGCCAGAAAGCAAGTCGAAGTACTTACGCCCAGGACCGGGCGGCTCCAGAAATCCTTCATAGCGCAGTAATTTCCCTACAGACCCCCGATGGCAATAGCGGAGAGGCCATTCTCCATATTAAAAGTCATTGTAGCGGCACATTTTTTTTCAAGCTGTTATTTTAAGGTAGAATTGATACATAATGTTACTTTAAGGTTTTCAATGGTGAATGTGCCCTATAACTATTTTTATCATTATCATCAATCTAACATCAATTCTACAGACATCCTCGGATTTAAATAATTATAATAATAATAAATAGGAGAATATTTCTATCATTAACAATTATGTTTAACATTTATAGTCATGATTCCGAGACCGAGGCATTGTGATGTCCTAACATAAATAAAAGCACTATACGAGCACTGCAAATGGCAGTGAACAAATAAATAAGCACTTAACTCAATCGCGTGGATATAGCCATAGTGGAATAGAATTGACACATCTACATTCTGCAACAGTACCTCCACCTCTGCACCGGTGAAATTAGGTCTGCGTTTACCGGTGCTATCTTTCCGCTTTTGACATAATTTTGATCAGTCTGAAGTTGCTTTCGCGTTGCCTGTGGAGTGTGCACACATTGCAATTACATGCCCTTATAAGGAGCTGGCAGGGCGTTTCTGTATTTAAGTTCAGGTGCATGAGAAAGCGCTAAGAACACTTTGGCGGTTTAAGAACACATTTCCATGCGTTCATGAATACGGCGGAGATCTTTTCTTAGGTTGGTCTTTCAATGTTGGTAAGAAGATATTTAAGAAGTCACTTAAGAAAATTTTCGAGAATGAGGTCCCTTGTTTCCTCACAACGCAGTGTTTTCAATTAGTGAACTGCATGGAATCCCTTCGAATCGCACTGAATAATTTTTTTATCAACATGCATCTTTTCTTGTATCGTATCATGCCCATGTATCGAGATACGAATCGGATCGTCTTTTTCGTGAGAGATTCACACCCCTAATACAGTATATGCTAAAAAAAAAAATGTGTTTCCATTTATAGTCTCAGTCTTTTTTTATATTTTTCACATTCTTGGATTATGCACCTGGTGGAGGACTGGTGGAGTTTTTGTCTCCCTGCTACCCTAAAAGACTCTTGACACGGTAACCCTTTGACAAGGTAGCTAATAATGATGTGCAGTCTCCATTATCAGAGAGGCTATAGAGGTTTTTTAAATATCTAAAAAAAAACAAAGGATGAGTCGAAAATGTGTGTGAGTGTGTGGAGGGGCAAATCTGTGGGTTTAATGCACCACAGAAAAACATGGTTACAATGCATTGCTAGTAAGTTAGCTTTCTTGTAATGGACATTCTAACCCTAACCCTAACCCTAGGTATGAGCTGATAGGGCTGACTAGTTGATAGCAGACAGAGCAGTTCATATAGCTTGTTCTAGATCAAAAGTTATTTCAGGTCATATTCACCCAAAGTGTTACTTTTTTATAGCAGGTACACTAAAAGTGATCTTTTTTTTTTTTGATACATTTTTTGGGGGTAATTTCAAGAAAGCTAGATGGACAGCCATGGAGTCTCATCCCCGATTTTCTATCATTTTGATGAAGAAAAAAACAAACATTCCATCACAGAGCCAGCTCTTTCCACACGGGAGGATGTAGCCTCGGGGCATGGCCTGGTGGGGTCTCAGTGAACACACTCATGGCTCCAGCACGGGAAGATGGCCTCCCCTGACGGTAAACTAAGCACACAACACAACACAAGACAAGACACAAGAGGTTTAGTGCACAAGTGAAGGTGTGCTTCAGTGACACACTCGTACGCCCACACTGACAAGTGATGAGCCCCTCTTCTGATGCCGAGGTGGTACATGAAAAGCCTCCTGTTGCCAACAGCAATGTAAATTTGAAAGTGTCAAAAGAGACACACACCTTCCCTACTATCTCAAAAACAGCCAGCAGAAATATATGGAGAACAAGGACTATTGAAATATTTTACAAGGAGACAAGGGAGAAACCCACCAAAACATACTGTATCCCCTACTGAATTACTGACAGGTGTCTTGTTTAAAGAGAAACGGGTGATCCTGCTGCTCCGTTCTCTCTGTGTCTGTGTTTGACCTTACTTACCTGGTGTTTGAAAACAGGGATACTGGCCTGGGTGTTTTATTTAGTTATGAAGGACAAAAGGAAGCAGCCTTCCTTTCTGAAAATCTTGTTTCCCCGAGAGTAATTCTAACACAGAGAGCATGATCTAACCTGACTTTTTCTCTGAAGCTTAAGACCATGGTTTATATGAAATGTCCCTATTATTTTATTATGTATTGGATTATTAGGTAGCAATGTAGAAGTAGTTGTGTGTATTCGTATTTTATATATATTTAATGCATTATTAACATTAATTAATGTAAACTATATCCTAATCTTTGAATTAGAACATGCTGTTACAAGATGGGGTTACTAGGGATTGGGTTAAGGTTTAAAGGTTAGGGTTGGTAACATACAATAATATTCTTACTTCAGAAGTGCAGTATGTTGTTCATTACTTTATTACACAGTAATACAAATATACAAATTATAAGGACCATACTTGACTAGGAGACTAACTAGGATTTCTTATGACCTTCTGACAAGTAAAGCTGTGGCAGAATGTCTTAACTTGGCAACTTGGTTGTTTTCAATTGGGCAAATTCACCAGTCAATTTGATCAAAGTCTCTTGGGAATGTGAAACAAATCAAATTAAAGTTCATACATGAAGACTATATATGTCTGGGAATCGGCTTAACTGTCTGGCTTCATAGCATATACGTCTCCGTGACTACATGCATGTAGTTAATTATATTTACATAAATAAATATAATGAACACAACGAACATTATAATTAACATGTATAATTATGATTGACATATATAAATATAATTAACAGCCACCTTCCTTAGTGTGTGCAGAGGGGGTGGATGGTTCAGAAGGGCGCACTGTTAGTTCAATAGAAAGATTTCCTGTACCACAATCAAATCTCGTGACTCACAGCCTTCTGTAGTGAGAAAGTAAGTCAGACAAAGTGAGTCACAAATGTAGTAATGTTACATTTTCTATCCCTATTGTTCTGACTGTATCACTAGTGAGTCTCCAGTTTCAGCTGAATGCAGCTTTTAAGTCTACAACATTGCTGTTATTCTGGCTAAACAGAAGACATGTTGCTGAAACACTGAGTACTCACCTGAGAATCTGTGTGGTGTCAGCCTCTGTCTTCCCCATCACACATTGGATCAACTTTTAGCCCCAGGCATGGAAAGGGACACGTCACTGCTACTGGATCTTTTTAACAAACCTTTACCTCTCGTGTGTGGCCAAGATGGCCTCCAGTTAAATAGGAGTTCTCCTTGTTACCCTACTGTACTTAGTATGTGAATTACTGAAACTGTTACACAAGACGCTCTGTCTTCAACAAAAAAAATCTTACATCTCCATATTGACAATTTTAGCATGTTTTCCTGCATTCTATTGTTGTTTACAGTGCAGGTGAACTTATCAATCTTTAGTCAAGGTCCAATACAAGGTAGGCTGTCACTCATTGACTTCTTATCTGGCTCCAGTGCCATCCTATCCCTCAGTTTAGTTAACAAGCTTATAAATAACACTGACCTCAACCAAGACTCGGTGTGGTATCCCAGGATTTTACCCACAAATAGAGCACAGAGGGTATATGAGCAAATTGCCTCCTCTCTGAGCAGATTTACTCCCGAAGAGCTGATCCTCTCGCCTCTCCTTCGCATCCTTTACTTTAAATAACCTTTGTCAACACGGGTAGACATGTTCATATTCATAAGGGTTCCAGGGTTCACTGTCACACAGTCATCTATGAACAGACAAATCTGACCACCGTGTTGTCATTAAGGGCCTTGCAGGCCAGTGAAGTGATGCCTGTTTAGACTTAAATATCGACAAAAGCTCAGCCATTGATTTTAGGCATTCTCCCTTATCCCCCCTGAGGACCATAATTGAGGGGCCAAGTGGTGAAGCTGGCAAAGAACTCTAGATATCTGGGCACAATTACTGACAACGAGCTGAGCTTCACAAACACCACAGAGACCCTGGAGGAGGAAGGAGGGCCATCCCTGTCTCTGAAAGAGAAGACAAAAAATGTCACTTTTGCAACATGCAATTCATTCAATCAGTCATCCCCTTGTCATTGCTCTGCTGGACTGGCACTGTTATTACATTTAAGAAAGTATGAAAGTAAGTGGTAAAAAGAACAGGTAGTTAGCCGAGCCGTGTGTCTGACTTATACAGGAGACGACAAAGTCAGGACGAAGACATTATCCACTCTCACCATCAGTGATTACACCCCTGAACACTGAATGACGGATGTTCTCCTTATGTAACCTGGTAACCATTACCATCAGTGAGAATGAAAATACACTCATTCTCACTCGTCCCTGGGCTTACTTCAACTCTAAAGCTTAGCTTGAACAGCAATAACAATAACAACAGTAAGAACAACATAGAGGTGGTGCAGTGATTAGGGTTGCAGCTTTGTAAGCTTCCCAATGTGATTCCCAAGCTTCCCAGTTTGATTTCCAATCGCTGCAGGTTGTCTAAGTTGCTTTGAAAAAAAGTATCTGACCTTTACCTTTAGTTAATAACTATCATAACTGCACCGACACCTGCAGACCTTAAAGGAGGACAATGCCATGTGGACTAGATAACACTGCCAGACTTCTTTCACACTCTGTTGAAAGTGTGATCTCTAGTCTAGTCCTCTTCTGCAAATCATCTTGAAGATGCAGCTCCACACATCGAAGACGATGCTCTGTGGTAGCAATATGGTTTAAGCATGTGTCTATGTCCACTAATTTGTTCCATACTTACTCAGCTAGTGAATTTCTTCATACTTTATTCATAAGAATGTTTCTGTTGTTCCAAAGTTGTGCTAAATGACTCTCTGTTTGAACTTACTAGTCTGCATCAGTGGAGAGGTTGGTCTCAGCAAAAGCAGAAAGGGGAAAGAGTGCTGGGCGTCATCTGTTAAAAGCAGACACATAGTGATATGTTCTGGGGAGGCTTTTAAAGCTGGATCTGTCAGAGCCTCCTTCATAATTCACCTGACTGATGCATACCTGACAACAAGCACACTTTGCTCTGAGATGATTGGGAAATGGAAATGACTCCATAGCAACAAATACAAGGAGGGTGCTTTGGAAAAGTAAACTCTCCTCTGAAAGCATTTTGATTCATAACTCGCCATTTCCATAATCTGTCAAGCATGGATTTAATTAGCGGCGAACACTCAACAAACACTTACTCCAATGGTTTCAAAATTGCAGAAATATAACAAGGGACCTGGCTCTCAGGAAAACATATCACTCCTATAGTCATTCGCTCATTGTGATTATTACAATGTTTCAGCTTTGGGGGAGAAAACAGGAGAAATCTAAGAGGAGTCTGGATTGAATTAAATCATATCCATCTGCTAAACACTGTAGCAATGGCCTACAGCTTGCATACACAAGCAAATATTAAATGGGGTCACAGAGTTTTCAAGGTGAACAAACACAGTTTTGGAAAGATTGTAATGACACTAAAACAGTCAAAAGAACAGACAGCCTTTTTACGCCCCCATACGCCTCAAAACCTCCATGCCCTGAGAAAGCTGACAAGCCCCAGCTCTACTTATTGTCCCAAGTGGCACACCGCTAATTAGTGTCCAAGTGCAAGCCCACACAGGAGTGGTTCTCAACAGACAGGATACCTTGGGGATGGCGACACACCGCGACACTAGAATAGCACTTTCTCAGACAAGTGGCAGACTCTCAGAAATGTGTTGTGGGCCCTCCTGTCAAAATGCTGTTGGCCATCTTGTCTCTGTTTTTCTAATCTACACACTCAGTTGGTTGTTCAGGTGTTCATACACTGACTGGCTCCCCTCTTTTGCCAGTCTGGTGGTTTGATTCTTGGAAGAAAAACATGTCTGCAGAAATGAGTCCAACTATGAATAAGTAAAACAGAAATATTAATACATGCTTTATATTTGGAACACTCTGGAACTCACATTAAATTATAATTTCCATCTCCCATGTAATACTTTGGTGCTGCAAAATGAGAATAAGATAAGGGCTATAAGATGAGAAGATTTTACTTTAAAAAAAGGAGTTTACATTACATCACATGGAAATTGTCCATCCCTTATTTCTATTGTCATTCCCTTATTAGTATACTTTCCTTTATTTAAAGTTTAATGAGGCTCATGAAAGACCAGATCACACTGCCCTAGAACAATCACAGTAAAGCCTAATACTCAGCAAGTGGCAGGCTGGACACGGGCTTGGGTTAATTTTCTAAAGTCAACTGTGCAGTTATTGCCCGGTCTGTGTATCAGTGGTCCCGACTGCCTTTACCTATGAGAACTACCCTGAGCAAACAACAGGAATATAGCAAACAGTGACAACTTTCATTGATCAATTTTAACGACTACTGTGATTTTTAGCTCCGAGCTCATATACTGCAGACTCTTCTACACAGAGAGAGAGAGAGAGAGAGAAAAAGAGAGAGAGAGAAAAAGAGAAAGAGAGAGAGAGGGAGAGGGAGATAGAGGGAGACT
This sequence comes from Clupea harengus, assembly GCF_900700415.2. NCBI lineage: Eukaryota > Metazoa > Chordata > Actinopteri > Clupeiformes > Clupeidae > Clupea > Clupea harengus. The sequence goes on from NC_045160.1 coordinate 16,024,321, forward strand.
GGCTAGTAGCTACCCACATTATCTCCTTGCTGTCCAAATAAGGTTTGGAATTGGCCACATGGCCCTTTCTCTCTGTGCTGGAACTACACTCTCCAATTTGCAATCAGTTAGCCACACGCTCCACAGCCCTGTGGCAGGAGGGACAATACCCACACACTGATTAGACAAAACCAAAGGGGCTCAATTTGTTGCCAGATTTGCAGTCAGATTCTGCACCCCCAGTCATTAAAATTGTCAGAACAATGAGGATTTGTGTTATTGACATGTCATTCTATTGTATTGTTTCAACCTTTTACCCTTTTTCTTACAAATATATTACCCGCACCTGCCCTGATGCCATCCTCTGCTCCTTCCTTGTCTGACCACACGTCTAGGCATGTCCAGTCTACAACCGATCCACGCTGTCCACAAATCACAAGTCTCCCAAATAGTAAATGTGAAATGCTTTTGTCACTTTTTGCCATTTTTTTTAGGTTTCCCAAATATTGTAAATGAATAATTAATGAATTATGGCAACACCACTGACACCAACACTAATGGGAGGTTCTGGTCAGCTTCTCCTTAGGTTGTCACTCACAGTTTAACATGTAGTCTGAGTGAGTTCATTTTTTATTTAGACCTGGAAAAGTGTCTAAGGTGTGTGGTCTGCAAGTACCCAGGGCCATGGTGGTGGTGTGGGTAGGATTATTAGTGTGTATGCTGGCTGTCTCCCTTTAAGGGCAGTGTGAATATAAACCCCATCACACTCCCCTTTTTCTAATTTCAAAGAAAGTCTTTGTATTATATTTATAAAAAAAACTGCAGCTAGGGGGCAGAGTTCTCCAAAGGAATGTCAGCGAACAAGGTCCCCCCAGGTAAATTAATTTCTCGGTGGAAATACGACTCTGTCTTTGAAATACATCTGGGAAATAGAAAAGGCCAGCTACTCTTACCACGTGACTCATTCCCTGTGAACCTGTTCCAGAGAAATACGGTGAAGCCTGTAACTCCAGTGGTGCCTCTACTGCTGTTTTTGTAAACTGTTTTTGAACAGTTGCTAAAAATGTCGTGGTGAGAATGACTGATCCAGTGCTCTACCTTGAACACAAACACAATGCGAGCGTGGGGGTCATAATCCACCACATCTTTGCAGAAAAAGACATTTGTTTTCCAAACTGTACACCTTCAAAACGTATTCACTCTCTAAGACGGTTTCTCCCTCTCTCCCGAGTTCCCTGTGAAAAGAAAAACTTTGTGCATCGCCCTTGTAACATCTTTAATAGTCCCAAATACTTACTTGGATTACTGCTCTCATGTTGTTAATTGCAAGTGACATGTCTCGCTACTTTCTATGTCTACTTTTCTCACCCCAAGTAAAGCTTTCATTGATTGGCCAATATCCTTCTCTCTCCCTCTCTCTCTCTCTCTCTCTCTCTCTCTCTCTGAGTGTGTAAGTGTCTGTGCCTAGCAGTCTTCCTTCACAGCTGTGACCATGACTGAAGACTTTGAATTTGTACGTTTATTAAGCAATCAAAAGGAAGAGCGGAGTGAGTGGCTTAAAAGTAGCGTGAGTGTTTGCTTGTCATGAACTCACAAATGTTGTTGTTCACTCTTCCAAATGTTAAAGACACATTTGCGAAATTCCACGGATGTCCTCAACACATTTGAATTCTGAAGCGATCCTTGTAACACTTGGCCCTGATCTTAATACCAAAGGTTGCTTGCTGCACTTTGCAGAATGTCAGAGTGGGAGCTTCTATTTTCATGCTTGAAAGCATGGGGTGCTAGTTTAGTGCAGTCTGTGTGGGTAAACAGAAGGATGTGTAGTTCAGTTTCTGTATTCCGGGCCGGAAGAATGGCTATCAGAGTCTACGTACGTCATTTGTCTTTCCATGACACTCAGTAAGGTATTCACAGAAATTAGTGGTCCCAATTGAACGACTTTGATGGAATGAAATACAAAACAGAATGTGTGTGTGTGACTTTTTGTCTCTTACTTTTTGTCTCTAGGTCAGGAGTTCACAGCACATCATGTGAGTGGCCATTCTGATTCATTCAGATATTCTTATGCAGATGCTATTTGGAGAAATATGGTCATATTCCATGAACCGTTTGCATGCGATTAATACGCTACATTTATGATTAGCATGTACAATCCAAATTATTCCTTTATAAGTGATTAATGAATGCTTTACAGCAACATGTTCATATAGTAATATGCTTTTTTAAATATATGTAATTTTCAGGTCCATGCCCTAGCAATATCTCATTTTCTAACTAATTATTTCTTCTATAATGCAACATAGATAATTATAAAAGAAGCAGATCTCAAAACAGTGTTGCTAACTATCAGTGTCTGTCAGCTTGGACTGCATACTGTCTGCCTCATTTGTAAGTCACAATGCATCTGCCAAAACAATGTATCTAAATGCAAATGTGAGCTGGACTAAAGGTAGAGGATATTTCACAGGCTTTAGTAATTATGTCCTACATTACCAACATAACAACAGTTTTCAGTAGATTAGAAAAAAGGTGACATTTATATGAAATAGAAAGGAAGGACAATAAGGAGTTTTGGTCTAAACCTAGTGAGCTACCTTCTGAAAAAGCATGCAAAAACCTTGCAACCACCACCAACAGCCCAGTTGGCACTGATTGCTAACATGCTAACTGGCCTTTTTTGGCAATATTTTTGGTGATACCTCAACAATTGGCAAATTGTTGCATTGTGTGGTTGAGGGTATATATCAATTAGACCTAAATCAGACCTAATCCTATTCTGAATACCATACATCTTCCAGTTTATTTACTCTTGTAGCCTACTCTACACAACAATCTAGTTCTGTTTTTAGGTTTTCAAATGCCCCATGCAGAATGTATGCCTTGTTCCATTGGGTGTCTATTTCTTTCCTTGGTATTTTGCCAGATATGTGGTGCAATGTGTCTGTGCCATGTACAGTAATTGTATGAACTCCAGCCACTGGGGCAGCATGTTTTATCCTCTTCAGCACCGATGGAAAGTAATGAGGGTAGCCTGAGTCTGAAATACAATGAGGGGCTTGATGTAAGATCAGGGTGAGACCAGACCCTTAGGCAACCTTACCTCACACACTCCATTCTCTCACCCTGATTTAGGGCATTTTTATGTGCTGGAACAGAATACTGTGTGATATTGAAAATTGAAAACGGTGGCCAGAGTCAGTTCTATCTGCTCACCACATACCACGAATCTTGGACAAGAAGAAGAATCCTCTGCATTAAGCCGGTTCGGGTTTGAAATGAACCTGAAGAATAATGCACGAATAATGCGAGTTTTTCATCAAGATGCCTTTTAATTAAACGAGAACTGGAGCAGTCTATGCCTTATCTGAAAAAAATCAATGGCAATTCCCTTATTTTTTTTCATCACAGAAGTGAGGACTGAAAATGGAAATGTACCTTCAGGTGGTTCTGTGTTAATAAGACAAGCTGCAGAGGCCTGACAGTCAATCCTCTTGATTCTGAGATTGCGGCCCGCTGCAAAGCACTTAAAAGAGTCAAAATTCGGTGTATAGTCAATACATTTGATCATAATTCAACTGACCCAAAGTGACACAGTGACAATGCGACAATGGTACAGGGGGTAGAGAAGTCGTTTAGTAATCAGAAGGTTGCTAGTTCGATTCCCTGTCGAAGCGTCCTTGAGCAAGACACTGAACCCCTGATTGCTCCTGATGTGCAGTGTGCCATCAGTGTAAATGTAAAATGTGTTTACATCCTTGTAAGTCGCTTTGGATAAAAGTGTCTGCTAAATGACTAAATGTATAAAAAATCACGTGCAGAAACAACACGCACACGTGCATGTGCGCACACACAAATACACACACATACACAAACACACACACACACAAACACACTCAAACACAAAAAAACATCAGAAATAGGAAAATGTCATGTAAGGTTCATTACATTTGGCATCATTGAGCTTAGGTTATTGTACCTATTGCAATGAGAGTATGCTCATATTCCATCGCACACAGATGGGTTTATTAGTCATAAGGAAAAGCCCATGGAATCAGAAGCACCAGAATGGACATACAGTATGGCGCTGTGTTCTAAGTCACAATACTGTAAGAATTAACTGTGGTGATAACGCGTTTTGATCTATATTGATCATTCAGTAACCATTAAATAAATGGAGGACATAAGATCCTGTAAGATTCATGTTGTGGTTGAGGTCAGTAAAGTGGGAAGCTCTATGAATGGCAGAACCTTGCTTACATCTATTCTTTGCCCTTCAATACTGTACAAAAAAAAAAAAAAACCTCCACCTTGCAAAACTTGAGATTTGACGCAGTTAGACTGACTCGCATTAAATAATCATGTGAAACTGGGTCTTCAGAGTAGTCTTGAAACTTTAAACATCCTCTGTTCCTCTTTCCCCCCAAGTGCAATCTCCCCCCTCATATCTTGTCCCACCTCAACCCTGCAAACAGAGACACCTTTCACTTTAGATCTACCACGTTCCTTCTCTCTGATTCAGACTGTCAGCATGTCCAGCGCACAGCAAAAACCCTGTCTGCATCACCATGCACTTTCATCTCATCCAGGCCGGTCTCAAGACCACAGGTTAGGCAATCAGACGTGATATGATCATGTCAGTGCCATTTTCAGCAGCTCTGACACAGATGCAGATGGTGGGACAGACCTCTCAACGTCACTTTCCGTGTTAAACTGGGTGGCAGATGGCTATTGACACCAGGTTTGCCCCCATCAGCAGAGATGGGAGCCCTGTAATAAACTCTCACCGATGCTTCTTGGTGTCAGTAGACAATTCTAAAAGTTCATTTCCTGGGTTTTTCCAATGAGGTAGATTCAACCACAAGTCACCTCCAAGTCTGCACTTTCATTAGCTTTAATGGGAGGTGGTTCAATACTCGTCAATGTATGCCTTGACAACGACAAAAGGAGAGGACGATTTAGTCAGTAACTTAGCAAGACACGTTGTCATGGCAAATCATGAAAGCAGATCTCTTCTCAAATCACCCATCTCATAAAATTATGAGCTCATTTTAATGAGGAGTGCTGTCAGTCATTAACATAATGCAGTGTCTGAGGTCAGTGCTTGATTGAATGCTGTTTTTGAAGTTGTTGGGCTGCTTCAAGTCACCTCTGAATGAACATGTTCTGGGTTTGCACAAGGACACATTAATGTATCGGCACACGCCACTGAGCTGAGGAGGGAAAACAATGACCAATCACATGCCAGAGAGGCCAGAGGATTGCAATCAGAGATCACACTTGCATTACACACACAACACTAACACTCACTTAAGTTTGTCTCTCTCTCAGGCTCTCTTTTTCATTTTCTCTTTCTCTCTCACACACACACACACACACAGTAGAAGAAAAAAAAAACATGAGTGGGAGTGGGATTCAGGTTTAAATTTGACAACGCCACGACCTCACTTCTCTCCCCACCCCCCACCCCCCACCCCCACCCTCTCTCTCTCTCTCCCTCCCCCTCTCTCTCTCTCCCTCTCTCTCTCTCTCTCTCGCTCTCTCTCTCCCTCACTCCCTCTCTTTCACTCACAGCGGCGGCAGCTGTGTGGTGTGTTTCCTTGCTGTCGGTTGGAGGGTGATTTACTTTGATCAGGCGTGGGCTTATGAGGCGTGACAGAGGCAGACTGTGGGTTTCTATTAGCAGCTTTTGTCTGTGCTAAGTTATCACCCAAAATGACACGCGGATGCCTAAGGCTCCAGGCTCTGTCAGCAGCAGCAGAGCATATAATGACCATTTTGCAGCACTGGGAGAGTGGTCTAATCCAATCACAGGCATATGGTGGGTGCTATGGTGGCCCCGCGCACAAATCAACGTGGCAGGAATTGCAGGCCGGCTATTTTAGTTCACCAAACAGCAATATATCTAACCTGTTTTCTATGGTGGAGCTCGGCTCTCCATTAGCCACAGGTTAATATAGTCCCCCTTCTCATTGAGAGGGATTGGTAATGGTATTAGCTGAGGGCATTTCCTTGATATGATTGCTATAATGCATCTTGTACCATGTCTTTTTTTTCTCTCTCTTTTCATCCTGTGAACGGTGTGTGTTAAGGAGAGGTAAGAAGGTTGTGTTGTGTTTATGGATTTTCTGTGATGAGTGTAAGCAGTGTTGGAAATCCCGATGCTTGAATGCAGAGCAGACATTACTGGTGAGCGTGCCTGGTGTGCCAGAAGGCAGCTGTTTTATTCAGTTGTTTTCTACCTACCTAAGCTTGTGCTTTTGAAGCACATGAAGGCTGCATGAGGTAGACACATCCTTCTGTCCTTTAATTTTACAGTTGAGGCCCCTAGCTAGTTTAATAGGACAACATCTCCAGGTATATATCTAGAACTATCTAGATTTGCATTCTTTTTGGTCTCCATTTTGGTCATTTTGAACCCAATGTGAATTGTCTGTGTATGCCTGGGCCTTGATGGTTTCATAGTAAAACCCTTGGATGAGAAGTGCATTAACCCTTAATTAATGAGGAATCAGGAATGTTTATTTCAATTAAAAACACACACAACCCATGAGGATACCAGAGAACATGCTGTTCCATTATATCCCATTATAATATATTGATTTAACATATACTTAGCTATGGGACTAAACTATTGATCGTTTCTGCCCTTAAGCTTTAGGCATGTTTATATTTTTGTTAGGTTGTTAAGTCACACAGTATCAACATGCCTTGATGAATTAACCCTAATGAGAATTGCATTTTTAAATGAACACTACAGTACATGTGGAATGTAGTCTGCACAATAGTTCATTGGGTTAACATTTTCACAACCTCCAAATGCCAGAGAATGATACATAAACTTAACATAACCTTAACACAAGTTAGGGCATTTGTTAAAAATGTATGAATAGTACTTCAATATGAATTTATGTTTATTACATACATTTACCAAAAGTTCCCTTTAGCTTCATGGAAAAAGTTAGCTATTCTTCCATTTCATCCGCGGTTTTTCTTCTGAAAGAAACATTACTGGCCAGTCTTCATAAATCAAATGTCCTGAGTGATTCCTAAGCATGAGTTATTGTGTAGTTTAAATTTTTTTTTTAAAGACTCTGTCGGTGGAAATTGCTTTATGGGTGGTACATTTCCCCAGCTAAGGTTGATGCACACGTGTTTAACATTCCATTCCCTTTAAATCAGGCAAAAAGTCCAACAAATCAGCTACAGGTAATAATATCTCAAAACACTGCCATTTTGTAGGGAATAACAACAGCATGGTGGGAATAGCATGGCAGCCTTAGCTTTCTGACAGAATGCTTGAGGAGGCAGCAGCTGAGATGCAGTGGCATAAGCCAGTGTTTGAAGAGAGGTGAAAGAAAACTGTTCTTCTCACAGCAGGGGACCCATAGTTTAATGGACATAAAATGATTTTATGATCTGTTTCCAACATTTCACCCAAACACCAAGCGTTTTGAAACACTGTTCGGACCAGCCTAAGGCTTTTCAGCTTGTTTCCTTTGAGGACGTGCTGCATCCCCATGTGGATAAGCAGCCGCTGTGTAAGCATCAGGAGACTAAATCCTCAGTCTTATATCAGTGTGAAGATGGCTTTGCTCAGGCTTTGTCTGTTCTCCTTGACTGTTTGTGTAGGCAAACAATGCCGCCGCAGCCCAGGAGTACAGGTTAGAGAGTCAATCTCCGATTAAATGAAATAGAGCACCGAGAAGCCAAGGCAAGGAACGCACGGGTAAGAACTCAACTTCGCTTAATAAATAAACCCACATCTCTCCCAGACTACTCCCTGACTTTGAATGTGTAATGTGCACCTGCAGAGCAGAGACCACCATGCAACCATTATATAGGTGTAATCATATGACAGATTTGGGTTGCAAGCCCTTGTGGCATTTAGCTTTGTTTTTATGGTCTGTCTGTCATTTCATGAAGCCAAATAGAGGCTGAATTGGTTAATTCAGATGTGGGCAAATAAACCAGTGTATAGAAAGCGATGGACATTTGCTGGGTTCATTTTTCTAAAATGAATTTTTAATGAACCTGTAGTGGAACTGGAGGATGTTTTTTTTTCCATTAATGTCAACTGTGTCTCCTTCTCTCAATGAAATTCTGGGATCTCTCTGTTGTTCTTCAATCCTGACAATCCTGACCCCACCGTCTGTGACTGTGACCCTGAGCTGAAGTCAATCAACCTGGAATTATGTCTCCCCCCCCCCCCCCCACTCTCTCTTTTTCTTCATCTCCCTCTTCCCCCCCCCCCCCGTGTCTCTCACATTCTCTCCTCTCCTCCTCTGCAGTCTGGCAATCTTCTCAGACCACACAGACACCCTGGTGAGTGACAAGGAGCTTGCTTAACGAAGTCCCGGACGTGGGGTGAGGAGACATTTGACCCTCTCAGTCTGTCCTCGCCTCCTGCGCCGCAATTTCACCCAGTCTTAAGTGGCCATTTTCTCCCTCTCCATCCCAACAGTATTTCAATCATCAGGGTACCCGCATACCAGTATTATTCCCTACCCAGCCTCTCACAGGTGCGTGATGCAGTTATGTGGGAGAAAAAAAGGCACACTTGCTGTTCACTAAAAAAGCTAAAATTGACATCAAAACGTAGATATGGGAGAAGGAGAAACAATATCAACAGGGTGGTCAGGATGGAAAGTTGACTCGGAGGGTCAGAAGTGGATAATTAAAAAGGAGTGCAATGGCCAACTTTGGACCAGACCAAAATAACAGGAAATATTTTGGGTTTTACGTCACAGGCACTCTGGTGCTAAACTGAACTAAAATGCATCTCTATCATATGTCTATCATTAGCTTATTAATTTGAAACAAATCGTTATCCCAACGAACATACAAGTTTATGTATGTTAATGTGTGTAAGTATATCTTCTCATGCATTTGTACACATTTTGTACACCAGCATTCTGTATAATTTTGTGGGAATCATCCCAGTTGAACCTTAGTTACTATAGTATAGTGTCTAGTGTTTTTTTGTTGCGCTGTTGCAGCCTCGCTCTGTATGCCTGCATGGGTTAGGATGTTTTTTCTCCTCTGTTTCCTCTACAGTCCTCCCTCTCTTTCTGACAGCTTGCTCCACTCACACAACAAGCCACCGCTGTAATTAGCTGCCTAACATGACTGCTGGACAGAAGCAAGAACAAGGATAAATACCTGGAGAAGGCACTGAGTCGGTAGGCTTCTTTCTCCTGACACACAGATGCTAGCTACTGCTGCTGCTTTTGCTGCTGTTTCTGCTCTTGTCTCGCTGAGCCTACCTCATTACGGTCCTAATTGTTCTGCAGCCTGACTGCACTCTTGCCTGTTCTCGAAATGGCTGTAAATACTCGTAAACTACTTTGTAAACACTCACACAGCGCTGTAGGAGCTAATAAGAAGGAGGGACCCCCTTATCATTATTTCAGCTTTTTTGATGAAGGCACATCCATACTTTATGCTTTGGTCTCTGTAACTTCTTGAGCATATCCCTTTTCTTTAGCCAGCTGTTTTTTTCCCTCTTACTTTGCTCCTTTTCCTGCAGAAGTGCAGCTGTTTCCTCCTGTGTGTGTCTGTAAAACAAATCCTCTAGACTCCTGGTCCTGTTTGAGTGAATGAGAATGGACAGTGCACTCACTTACTAGTAGTTTTCTGTTGTACTCACTGACCTGCAAAACCAAGCCAGTGCTGCACTGGTAACTGTTATAGCATCTCTGTCTCAGCATCAGCAGATTCAGTCTGTGCCTGTGCTCCTGGGCCGGCCCTTGGCCCTCTCTCCTCCGCCCTGACGAGGCAGGCGGCCCGCTGTGCTGACTGGAGGGGCCTTCTCGGGGTGATGGCACTACAGATGGTGTCTGCAATCACCTTCAGCACCTGGTCATCGTGCCAGTGATTGTGACCCACCCCATCCCTCAACCTCCACCCTGCCTCTACCTTCCCCCTCCCTCCCGTCCCTCCCCTGGAGCTTTTCAACAGGATTTGGAGCTGGTGTTGCTGCCCTCTTTGTACTGTGGTGGGACTGGGAGTGACAAGTTGTGTTGGCCTTGGCACAGTACAGTAGAGAGAGTATTAGCATTTGCATTGTATTTGAAGACAGTTTGGAGGTGAGGGTGTGTGTGTGGGGGCAGGGGGGGGGGGGTTGAGAGAGAAAGAACCTATTCAAATCCATTTGGGAATTTCCAATAATCTCCACTGCCAGGTAATACACAATCTGCATTAGCCAGTGGACAAGAAAGAGAGGAAGTCCAACCAACAAAACACAATATTTATTTCACCACTCACCATGATACATTTCAGTACTGCTTCAAAACATTCTATTACCATTGTAGAGTAAGCCAGAGGAAGACAGTGGGGAGCAAGGGTAATGAGCTGGGAAAACAACCAATGTCCCAGCAGCCTTCCAGGCTATTTTGTTGAGAATACGATCCTGGGAAATACAGTTTTCCCTAAAAAAAACAATAAAAATGATGGACTGAGCTCATGTGCAACTCCAGACGCTCAGCACAAAGAGGCTTGAAAATCATCTCTTTCCAAAACAACAAATGAATCTTGCCTGTTGTTACCCTCGCGGTCTGCAACATTGTGCCTCGGCACATCGGTGCAGATCATTGTGCTATTACTTTGCGACCATTTCCCAGAAGTCTGACAACGACCCTAATCAAGCGCTCGAGAATGCAATTCATATTCAAATCAGGCAACAGTGCCAGTGGGTGATTCAAGTTTGTCTCTGTTGGGCCTCATGCATAAATAGAAGAGGAGATGGCCTTCAAAGATGCCCAAAGTCGGGCCAAGTCAAATGATTCAAGCTTTGGAATCTGTTAGTCGACCAATGACAGATGCATTTGGCCGAAAACAGCATCTCTCTGATAAATACTTCATGGAATGGTAATGTTTGTGTGTGTGTGTGTGTGTGTGTGTGATATTTTATGTAAATTCTACCCACAAGGGAAAACATGATCTTGGCCCCTGAGCTCGACAGCAAGTTGACCTGATTCAAAGTGATTGGAGGAGTTACAAGCTTGAGGACCCTTAAGTGTGGGGGCAGCTGCTAAGTATTGTCATTTACGTAGGATTCCAGCTGAGTTGTATTAATTTGCACTGCACAAAACTTGAGATACCATTTAAAAGGGTTTATTGCTGCTGTTTCCATTGACGTTCAACATCACTTGTTATTGTCTCCATCGATAAGGGAATCACACATTTTATACAACACAGCATCTTTTTTTGCAAGCACTACTGATCCGACTGGCAAGCATTCATACGGGATTTTGCACAGTTGCCATTGTTGAGATTTCCCTGTTTCAGGGGGCTGATCTATACCCCATGGCCAAGCTGAAATATTCCTCTCCCTTCATTCTGCCCCCCCTCCTGCCCCATCTGCCCATGCCCCATTCACTCCATAGAATGCAACTACAGCGTTCTGCAGATTTACCAGCAACTCTTCTCTGGGTTGCGCTAGCAAAATGTGTCATTCTTTCCACAAGGATCAAGGGACACCAGCCCCTTTTTTTCTCTTCCTTCCCTAATTACTCCAAGATGCCTCAGAAGATGTGCGCTCTTGACAAAAAAAAAAAAAAGCTCCAATTGTGAGGCCTCACTGGTCCATTCTCAGCGGGGTTACATCCATGGCTTAATGACACTCCAGCCCTCTGAGATTGAAGGCTTACATTCTATCAACATGCCTCGCAAGTCTCACTGTATCTAAAAAAAAAGAAAAGAAGATCTTTCAACCTAACCAGCAAGGGGATTTACTCATTTTGGTATGGATCAATAATATATGCCATATGAGTTTGACAGGCGTGTGTTTGTGTCTGATTTCGAGGCAACAAGCTTTTTTTTTGTGTTTTTTCAAACACGATTCGACTTTTGCACTCTGTGGTGTGCAAATTGGTATGCAAAACTGTCCTTCACACCAAAGATAATTGGTCCCCAAGAAATAAGGATAGAATCTGAGCATTAATAAAACCTTGTCATGTACATTGTTTTCTTCAAATATTCATCCTTAATCATGATTACACCTTAGATGTATGTCTCTTATATGTTGTCATACATACACATAGTTGATGAGCTCATTGAAATTCTAAATGTTGTGAACAGCATTGCTTGAGTGTGTGACATTCTACAAAACAGTCATGAGGCTTCACACTGCGCTCCTGAAGTTCCTAAAGCGTTAAAAATGCTTCCTCACTGTCATCTTGAGCTGCTGTACACCACTGACCTCACTGACACCTTGAATAATATCTGCTGTTTATTTTGTTCTTGTTATGTTGCTTATTCTGTGGCAAATAAAGCCTTGCGTTTTCTTGTCATCTGCCTCTCTCGTTTGTTGCTACAACTGAGCTGGGTGAGTCCAGCTCGCACGATGTATGCACACGTGTAGTGTAGTGCAGTACACCAACCATTTCTGATCTGACCAGATTTGACTGTAGTTGGGGATTCACACAGCACAAATCCACTGACATTTTTACTGGCAGAGATTGTAAATAAATAATGAGAATTAATGACTTAGAAAAAGAGGCAAAAACAGACATTTGGAAAGAAAGCTGACATCTTAATTTGCATTGCATTCGTCTCTTCAGCATTTGGCATCAGCAAAATTATTTGCCATGATTTTAAACAACAGCTGCATATACAAATCAATTTTTGTGGGTTGGATTCCAAGTTTTGGACATCGAATAGAGAAAGATAATCATTTTATGCTTTTGACATAAAATTAACACATGCATTCATCACATAGGCTGTCCAGCAGTCATGATAGGCTTAAGCCTCAGTATCACAGATCAAAGGAAACATTAGCATGTAAATAGAAAACTGGATGGTCAGAAAAAGCTAAACATAGACATGACATTAAATGACATTTAGGATGAGTACTATTGTTGTTACAGTTTTGCATAATGTAACCTTGTTGGACAGTGTTCTGTCTTTCATGTATGAAGGTCTTATCAATCTGCAGTGGCAAAACATTTTGTGTTTATGAGATTTGGTTTTTATTCTTGGCATTAAATCACATTAATAAAAAAGTATGATTATCATTGTGCGTAAAGAAAAATATAGTAAATAAACAAATTACTGTAAAGGGAAGAAGCTAAATGCTATTGATGCTATTAAAAGATTAAGCACAAAATTATGTTTCTTTGACAAATTTCATATGTACTGTATGTCATGTCATATATATGTAAATATGTATGATTATCCAATTAATTCGATTACATGTTGTATTAATGGGTTTTCTTAGTTGATTTGCACCTGACATTTTACTTTGAACATGTGCGTTCTATCAACAAGGGGCTGAGATGCCTGAGTTATCCCAGTCTCAAACCCCTGGAAAGAAACAGGTCCCTGTGGTTCCCTGTAATGATAAATTGCCTGTCTAGATACATCCCCCTCCTGCTTCAGTGCCCTCTTGGCTGGACAGCATCTTAAGTGCAGCATCTGTTTGTTTAACGATTGGATCATTCTGGGTATACAGAATGGACTCGTCACTATTACAGTCAATATTGGGGAGTTCTCTGAAACCATTCAGTGATTAAATTTGTTTCGCGTTTCCATGTTATGCTGGCGAGCCTGCTTAATCGATTCCACCCCATTGTAGCTGAAGATGATTTATTCACTCCTGTTGCATGAATGCGTCACATTACATCAGATGCGATGCAGTTTAGCCATTTTAGTTTAGCAGATGTATTGTGACGTAGACCGTAAATTACTCAAAAAATCCAAATATGCTATATTATGCATATATTATGACTTAAACCCATCAGTGTGAGATGGAATATGAGCACACTCTCATTGCATAGATGCAATAACCTAAGCTCAATGATGCCAAATGTAATGAACCTTACATGACATTTTCCTATTTCGGTTGGTGGTTGGTTTGTATGTGTGTGTGTGCGCACGCATGAGTGTGTGTGTGTTGTGTCTGCAAATAATTTTTTTATACGATCACTTTGAGTCAGTTGAATTATGATTAAATTTATCGTGCAAACGATGCAAAATGTAATGAGCCTAACATGACATTTTCCTATTTCTGTGTGTGTGTGTGTGTGTGTGTGTGTGTGTGTGTAAGAGTGAATGAAAGAGAGAGAGAGAGAGAGAGAGAGAGAGAGAGAGAGAGAGAGTACATGCCTCAGTTTGAGCATGTCTGTTTGTAGATAAGGTAAAAGGGTTGTTGCTTGACAAGGCATTTTAAGAGATCCTCAGTAACCCAAGACTCAGCCATTTAATGAGTGGATAAAACCATCTGCCATAGCTTTGGACTTTGCTGTAAAAGCCTTTCTGAAACCTTTTTGCAATGCTAGACCCATCACAGAACTGTACATAAACTCACCATTTGTCACACTGTCACTTAGATTGAAAGCCCCTGAAGTACCACAACAAAGGACCCAACATGTGGTTATTTTGGGTGGAGAAGACGAATGCTTATCTACCAGACAAGAGTAAAATTTCTTCCTTAACACTTTCTGTCATCTCTTACAATCCAAAGAAAGCAATTTTCTTCAGCAAACTTTTATCAAGCTGTGGATGGAATGGGAAACCACCGGACCCATCACAGTGTAAGCAGCTCTGAGGGATGACTGTCATTAAGTTCAATGTCTTTGGTCTCATGTTTGATTTGTTCCTTATGTTTTTTTTTATTATTATTTATTGCAGCTGGACATCACACCTGTATAGATTTAGTCAGAAATATCTTTCTAAATATGCAGACAAAACAACTTTATCCACACCAGCTCAATGCAATAGACAAACTTGATCAATCACTGAATACTGGACATACATTCACTCCTGTTCATATTCTTAACATACTGACCACATTTTACTTCATTTGATGAAAAAGACGTGGCAGTTTAAATGGTAAGTGGTAAAGACAGCTGACGAAGTGCATTGCCTGAGTGAATTGAGATAGGCATGGTACGAGGCAAAGCAGTTTCTTAAATACTTGGACCACATACGGTCCTAGAGGAACAGATGCTTAATGCCTCTTTCGCACATTTCACAGTTTTGCAAATCTCCTCAGAAAATGTCGAGTTGAATGTCACCAGATTGGCTCGGCAGACTTGTTCGTTCATTGAGTTGGAATGGCATGGTCTAACCACAGAAAAAAACGGTTGATTAACAGTTGATTGCCTTATAGTGTGGTCTCATTCAGGACCTGCACATTTGCTAATTGAGTGTCACAGTAGGGCTATGAGTGCTCCGTGACTCAAGACACAGCACGTTCAGCATTTTACACTTTCAAACATCCTGCTTTTTTGCCTCAGAATACACAGAGGTAGAAACATATGATTAGCTCGGTAGAATGCCACTTTGTCTTTGGATAAGTGGCATCCTGGCATGTAGGAAGAGGACGCATGGGATGACTCAGAGAACCCAGCACTAGCCAAGCAGTATTGGCTTTTGAAAAGTAGACTGCATTATGAAATGTAGAGGTTGAGCTTTTTTAAGAGAGACCAACATTTCTAGCTCTGCCCCTAAATATATGTTTTCCTCTGTGTTTATTCCTTGCAGATGCAGCATTTGCTCGTGTGAGAAAAAAAAATCAAGTGTTTATACGAGTGAATCATTAAATATGCTCCATCTCCTGTCGATGACACAGAGTTCGTGCAAGGAGTGTAAATATGGGTGAGTACATAACGTGAAGTCGGTGTCCTTGAGGATGCACTTTTTTTAAATGTGAACTATCTGCCGAGTGTCAGTCACAGTGCTCCTTCAACTGCAAATGACGCTCAGCTCCCCAAAGCTTGCACTGTGAAGCCCTGGGGACCACTGGAGTTGCTCAGATGGGATCTTGACTATTCCCTGTGTGTGCGTCCAACACACCTCTTGCGAGGCCACAAAGCAGTCAGAAGCTGTTGGAAGTCATTGATTAAAGGTGCCCTAAGCAATATTAACACTGCTCATTACATCACATGACAAGCAGCCCAATGCCTCCTGTGCTTGGCAGCTATGGATCCCTCTCAAGCTCTCAATAGGGCCTGACTGTGCGGGGAAACTTTTGTGGCCGATTAGAGATTTCAGGAGGGGTTTAGAGACTTTTTGTTCTTTGCCAGAGTCTCTATTTTAACCCAAATGTTCCAAACTGTGGCAAAAACAGCTCACAGCAGATTTAAGTGAAGCCTCATAAGTGGTCTGCATGCCTCTACTGCCAACATTTATTAATTGGAAGAGAAATATCAGATAAGCACTTTAAATTCACACCCTTGACCCTAGCACCTGAAAAGCCATTAAACCCTCACCAGTGGAGGTCTTGCTCTTTGGTCACACTTCAAAGGGCTTATGCACTTATTCCCAAAAGATTTATATTTCAGGAACTGAAGATTTTGCCGTAATTCTTTGACATTTATCTTAATTCACACGTTCACCCTGAGCACTTATTCTGCTTTCCCGGTCTGTCAAGTCACACCTTGATATGGGGCAACTTATCTCAACTGGAGGTAATATAGTGTCACCATCATTTTTCAAAAGAGTGAATTTGGCATGCTCCTGAAATCAAACCTCTGAAAGGGTAAAAAAAAATATATATATGACCCACAGACACTCTTTTGGAGTTCTCTCAAGTACAAAGTGTCTGAACAAAGAGGGGGTAAAAAAAAAACGAGCTGTTGAGAGAACATGCAAGCACTTTCTTATTTCCACCTCTCAGGGAATGCATCTCTGGAGCAGATTTTATCCTGATCATCAGAGGTGACTTTGATACCTGATGCTGCTTGGCCGTTACCGAGGGATTGGGATCCCTTTGAGCGAGGAGTCTCTTAAAATTGAGTGCTGTCAAGCATTGATTGAGAGTGTCGGCAGGGATGTGGTTACTTCAGATGGGTTCTACTCATATTTAAGAGAAGCACATTTAAAGAGCTGGCAAGAAAATGCTTCTGTCTAGGGGTTTTGACAACCCATTTTCGGGATAATTGGGATTTCAGTACAGGGCCAGCTTGGACAGTCCAAAGCTTGCTTTTTGATCACAAAAACTTTTTAGAAAAAAAATTAAATATCACAGTTAGACAGTAATAGGTGTAAACTGAAAACAACAGTTAAAAACTGTATAAACATTCCCAGGATATTCAACTATATCTATATAGATACCATAGATGACCAAAATAGATGCCAGTGTGACTCGTGCAGTGGAATTGCATCGATGAAGGAACCCTTGGATGCATATATTTGACCCTTTGAACTCTCGATGCATGAACCCTGATACAAATATATTTTTTTCGCTGAGAAAGAACATGATTATGAGGTTGCAAATTTTGGTTTTACTAAATGTAAGTTGCCTTATTCAAGTTAACTCAGTCAACAGCCAACGGGGGGGGGGGGGGGGATCAGTGGAAATAAAGAATGGGCAAGATAGGAGAATGGAACAGAGGGCCAAGCATGAGTTTGGTGCTGGGGAATATAAATCATTTTGAGGTCACTTATGAAGCATAAAATTCAATTGTTTGCTGTGTCAAAAACTGCTGATGCAGGAGACAAAAAAAGAATAAATAAATCTTTCAGTACCTCATTGGAAGGATTAACTGCATCCATTTTTTTTTTGCATCACACCCAGGTCTGTATGCATTTGTGTTTCATCTATTAAGATTGAGCTGGCCTTAGCAGATTTTGATCACAATACCCATGGGAACATGGCTTCATGAATTCATAGCTTTGGGCTCCCTTAGATTATTTTAGCCTGTGGTGACCTTGTATGTGTTCATCTACATTATTGTGAACCACTGGCACCAATAACAGAATCTTCTGAACACAATGGACATGGCAACTGATACCACAAGAGAATACATCAGATTCAAATAATATGCTTCAGTGATGACATTGATTATGGGAGTGAAATACACTTACATCAAATAAGATTTGCAATGATCATGCACACCAGGCTTGTCTGAGCTGTTCAGCTGACTGAGACAGTAGTAGGAGAGGAGATTTGGTTTTCAGACAATGTTATGAACAGACTCTGCTTTTTACCCTGACTCAACATGCTGTAGGGGTGAGGGGGGATTGAAGTGATGAATGAGGAATGATAATTTTCAGACCAAACAAATGTAGGAAGGATGAACTCAGTGGCAGTCCAAGCGTAAGAAAACAATGAAACATATCAAAAACATGATTTCAACAGGTGGTGTTGTTGAGCATAAACCAAGTCTGAAACATTAGACAAAAATGCACACCCCTGTATCTTGTGTGCCAATTGCCAAAACCCATTACAATGCACATGAATTTAGTGACCGAAATAATCTGAAACAGATATTTAGGGACAGAAAACAGAATGAAATATGTCCAGTGGAAGAGGCACATGGTGCCTCTCCGTGTTAAGTGCGTGTGAACAGCCTCGTCTTTCTCTATTGTTGAGGTCAGAACCTTTTGGAGGGAGAACATCTGTGCTTGTTTTCAGATTTTAGGGACTCTAGACCATCAAAAAAAGTGAAAGAAATGTTAACAAATGGCTGATCTGATACACCACAAACATTTGGATCTACAAAAGTGTTTGTATGCAGTGTTGCATTTCATTTGGTAGACACTTTTATCCAAAGTGACCTTCAGGTGAATTAGATTTACAACCCAAGCAACAGTAGGTGTTCATTTAAACTGAGCCATCATTGTAAGTCATTTCATACCATTTCAAGTATTCTCTTGAACAGAAGAAAAAGGTAGTGGAGTTGCAAAATCAAAATGGTCGAATACATTAAGTGTCTACAGGAGCCATTCCTTAATGTAATGGGGATGATTTGCTGAGGGAGATCTGCCATATTTTGCTGTGTCTCTGCTTACTTTTGTTGTTTGCTAAAGCAATTAAGGTGGTAATGAGATTAAACACAACTCACAAAAAGAGGTCAGACACCAAAGCAGAATCTTAATTAGGCCTGAGTGGGTTGTTTATCACTCTGTATTATATTCATGGAAGATGCATATTTTGTATTCAAACTATTATTTGATTTGATAATAATGACCAGCAACAGAGTAAATGAATGATTCAAACCAAACCAGTAACCACAGTAATATAAATTGTCTCATTAGTCTTGCACATGAACACCTCTCAATTTCTCCCACATAAGATGCAATGTTTAGCCTTGGAAGAGTTGAGTTGAGAATTACAACTCATAGAGATCAATCGTCAATCAATCGTCGAAGGTCTATTTGACATGTCCACAACTTTGAGTTTACTGCACCAAATAATATAAAATGATATGATTTGGTGTTAAATAATAATATTAGATTATTTATAAAATAGAATAATATGAAAATACATTTCATAGAATGGTGTTTATTTGATTGTGAATTTTCAATCACATTGTTTCTCAAAAGTGCACTCGGACCTTGTTACTGTAATTCTCAGTTGACATTATCTTCAAGCACTCAGTGTGACGCACATTTATGTTGACTATTTGTAAAGAAAAAAGAATAAATGTGATGTATGTGTGTTACCCATGGTAAACTGAAATACAGATGACATGTAGCTGCTGTTCTTACTGTTCATTCCCACACAACTTGCGCTTGACTTGTGCTGTCGATAAGAGATTGTGCTTGATATCACACATTCAAATACCTGAGAAAGCACAGCAATAAGTCCTGATATTTAAAGTGTAAAACCAAGGATCCAATTCAAATGTATGTATAAACACTGAGGAACTGTGTACAGACCTAACTGTGAACAGTATCACTACCCCAACACGAACTGCAGTACCATGGACAGCGAAACAGCCATGGGAAAGCAGTGGGCAGATGATTCCCCGCTGTCCTCTGGAAACATTTAATTTTAGGGCTTTATAAGATACGCTAGAGGCAGCCATTCAAGGGCCACCTTTGGATTACCAACAAGCCATCTGTGCATGTCCTCATGCCATCACAGCCACCGATCTGTAAAGAAATGGATAGGCCTAACCCAGGTAAATATACAGTCCCCCAGAGTCCAACCGCCCTCAAGATTGAGGATCATGAGGAAGGAAATCCATATATGTGCTAAGATGTGTTGATTCCTAGATCAATAGCCTAATCCATAATCGTGGGCCCACACATTGACTGGAACAAACCACTATACAATCACATTACACAATGTTTGTGAAATATGCTGGTATAGCTACAACCACCACTACTACCATTTCTGCTACTACTAATACCATAGCTAATAGTAAGGCTACTTACATATTGGCTGCTTACTGCTTACATGGCTTAGGTGGCTGCTTACATAATTATTCAGTACAGTGCACAATAGAGGAAAGCTGAATAATGCATTAGGTGGCAAACTGGAGGAAGGTAAACAGAACAAAAAACAGAGACTCACACAAGCAAACCATGGGAGGATGGGAGGGAGAAAGTTAGTGTGTGTGTGTGTGTGTGTGTGTGTGTGTGTGTGTGTGTGTGTGTGTGTGTGTGTGCGCGTTCGTGCGTGCGTCCAGCGTACGTGCGTCCGGCGTACGTGCGCGCGTGTGGATGGGGCTGTGGAAAGCCAGGGGTTATCTCTAGGCCAGACTGTGGATATGGGCTTTTGTGAAGGTGTAGACAATGTTAACGTTGACATTAGATGAGAGTTGCAAGGTTTAAGTGTCAAGACTCAAGGCTCAGTCTCGAACACAGAACAAAAGAAACACAAGGAAAAGCAACAGGAAAAATGTGAAGTAAACCGGATGGGTTGGTAGAGATGAAAATGATCAGAAAGATTGTGCAGGACAGGATGATGAAGGGTTTCTAAGTCAAGTAGAAGGACTTGTGAAGATGACATGCTGCTTGACGGGTAGTCAATGGGGACTGCAGAACCAGAAATGGCCTGATCGGAAGATTCATCAACTGCCTTCTGAAGACTGCTGTGAATGAATAAAGTGAATAAGACATTTGACAGCTGCTGAAAGGTAATGCCAAGGCTAGATCTCTGCACCATCTCTCAGACAATATATTTAGGTCTAGATGATGTCCAGTAGCTGAAACTGAGTTTTACAGATGGGCTAAGAAGAACAGGAAGACTTGGGAAAACACTAACAATATAAATAGCAAGAGGAAAATGCACATCTAAACCCAGTGTTGTATGTTTTCATAACTATTGAGTTTTAGAAGTTATGGTTAATGGGTTTGAATGATCTGACCACATAGGAGGGGAGGTGTCCTTTGAGTCTCCAGGAGACTGTTGTTACATACAGTTTCAAACTGGGGTGTAAGAGGATCTCCTGCGGCACAGAGACCTGAAAACAAATAGCATGCAGAGAGTACAGCACAGGTCAGACAGCTTAGAATTACTGTGCATTTTGTATCTACAGTTTTCTGTGGATATCAAATATGTGGAAATACATACAAAGACACTCCTCCAACAACTTTATATTTGAGGAAGCTTTATCTAAACAGAATTTCATGCATGTAGTCTAAATTCATATGGAATGTAAGGTGATTCGACTATCGATTGCTGTAAGTATTCTAAATCGACCTCATGGTAAGACAATACTACATGCCAAGTGTTTTTTTTATGTTTAGCTGTAAGCAGATGGGTGAAGAAACCAAACCGTCATGTAACAAATGATAAATGCACTGAAATTGTCTGTGACGCTTCGACGTTAGGTGGCAGTAAAGGACCAAGCCCGTGGTTACAGTGAACAAGCTTCCCTGTACCACTTCTTCAGTCTCGAGTTGGATAGTGTGTTGCTGCATCGGGACAGAGTAGCCTCAAAGCTTAACAACCCTCAGAGCTTCGAGTCTCTCGTCGTAAAAAGAGTTGTTGAGAGAGGGTGAGAAAGAAGAATAGAGGAGGATTGACGGGAGGACAGCACTTCTAGTCCACGGCGTAACTGCAGGAGAAGTAAGGACACATCTTGGAGGAGAACGGTTTAATACCCCAGAAGAGGAACCATGAATAGCCTCTGGATACACACCATCTGGATCGCGGGATTCTTCTTCCTCTTTGGATTTCAAGGTAGGAAGCGGTTTTTATCTACGACAGAGATGCCATATCGTGACACATGTCTGAATTATTGACGGCGTTTTGACCAAACACAGTAGCCTGTAACTACCATCACACCTGTTAAAAAACACAAAAAGTATTGCTGTCACAGTCCATGGTTTTAAATACTCAGTGTAGGCAAATCATGAAATGAATTATGTTATGCTGATATAGTCGCTCGTTTAACTACTTGTGCTAATTCTGTTTCATTGATGCTAATCCTTTCTGGAACTTGATGGGCAGTGATGTCCCTGTCCTGTAGGCTTCTTTTCTGTATCGCCGCTCTATTCAACCGTTGACTGTCAATACGTTACTGATGGTATGTTTGTCACAGTCGGCTATGATGGCTCCGCGGCCGGACATATACTCTGGCCGACTGACGGTTGTTGTCCAGTGGAGGGGTACGAATTGAAATACCAGAACTTCGCTACAAAACTATTATTGTTAAATGGATGACAGCTCGCAGTTTTGTGAGTACAAATCACTCCAAATTCTTCAGTAATCCTTATTATAGCCCAAAGTGTATGAGAATGTGTAAAGACGTGTTTCAAAGTGAATCTTGCCTTTACGTCTCTATAAACCTGCCATGCTAAAATTATGTAATACAAAACCGGAAAAGTTGGTTACTTATGTCTAATTATATGAAATACTTTAGTTGCATATAGGAAGATTCTCACTCCGGAGAAACATTTGATACACTCTCAAGTTTTCTGCCATTAAAAATACCTCTGTCACAATCGGTGATTATATTGATTGAAGCATCCGTTTTGTCCAGCTATTCAGCACTAAGAATCTCTGTGTTAATTTGAACAATTAATCCGCTATGAAGGAAAGTGGATCACTGTATAATCCCGGGGAGAGTTATTTTTATTGAAAAGATTTCCGGCATACACTTCAGTCTACTGTTGAAGGTGAGCGTGCAGGAGTGTTTTCAAAAGTGGATTGCTTGTCATCTTTGGTAACACATTGGGGATGGTGGTGGCAGTAGTAACTGTGTGTGTGTGTGTGTGTGTGCGCGCGCGCGCCCGGGCGGATGTGTGTGTGTGTGTGTGTGTTTGCGCGCGCGGCCTTGTGAGTGTGTGCCTGGGGTTTGTGAGTGCAATTCACATCTCATATAGTAGAAGAGCACCAATAGGGGTCTCTATTGTATTAAGTCTTATATATTATACGTTTGACCTTATTCCAGAGAATAGAACAAACGCTTCACTGTTGCCTTTAGATTCATGTGTGTCATCACAGGCGGGGAACCCTACAAGTTCTCTAAACACGGACACAGGATCATCACAGTCAAAGCACTTCCATGTCCATCCAGGTTTAAAACGGAATATTTAAATACAGCTGCCATGACCCACCTGGACAGGATGCTAAGGCTTAAGATCAGTCCCCTGTATCCCACCAATGTCGCCAAATCTGCCTCCCTCTCTATCCCCTCACCGACTAATTATAAATTACCTTACATATTGCATTAACATAATGCTCATTTGTTAAATGAATTGGGTTAGGCAGGACACGATTGTGTTATATATGCACAGCATTAATTTCTCTACGGAAATCTCGCCTTCTCCCGGTGCCTCCCAGGCCGTTAAGTAGCTACGCAGCAGCGCAATCTATCACAATCAATCCATTGCCGAGACGTAGCGCCTCTAGCACAGGGGCTGGGCAGTGGCTAACGTGTGTTACACTGATGTAGTGGCTCACTGCCTCATGTGTCTAAGATGTAGTTTTCTAATTCTCTGTTTCATTTTCAAATTTTGCTCATTTGTCTTTGCTTGATGTAACTCAACTCAGAGGTATTAGTTCAGTATAAAAATGTTCAGAACTGAGGGGTGCTAGTTCTGGCAGAACAATTTGTCTTCTCCCCACAAGGAAGCAAACAACGTTTAGTCAATTATAACTGCTTGTGTCCAATATATTACCCCGGCATAAATGGAAGAGGAATAACCAGCTCATTGGAATATATTGATTTCAGTTCGCAGGCAGCACAAATAACTAACTCTCATCTGTTTATCAATGCAACATGTTATTTTACGGAAAGCACCAGTATAACAATGCATAAAGTAAAGGCTGTGACACAAATGTGACAGAGTGAAGAATTATTGCAACTGCATTGAAATAAAAGCTTTAGAAATTAAAACTAGCTGAGTCTAATCTGTGCAGTAGGAAGATAGTGGACTGCATGTCAAGGTCTTTGTTCAGGGAACACTGAGCTCTATACCTAGCTTCATTTACTGTAGGTAATTTCCTTTCCACCTCTTCTTGACTCACCGTGTTCCCCCTTTACATGCTGTAAGAAACATGCACTCATGCGTCCTGTGTCCCCCAGTAGGGATTTACCAAAAACATCTCCCCCTTCTTTTCCCTGGCAGCACTGCAATCTAACAGGGAGTGTGTTTCGGTTTACCAGATCTGGTCATAAATCAGAGCCCTGTAGTCATTCCACCTCTGAAACAACCTCATGGTGGGCTGCATGTAAAATTCCTTTTGTTTTGTGAAACTGCTGGGAACATATAGAAGATACATATAAAGGGCTTTTTCTGTAACCCCTTGTACCGGGGAGAGACTAGGCTGCAATAAAGAAGGTGTCTGCAGATATCAGTCTGTGTGAAAATAATACTGATTTTATTTGGGGTCTGTACAGTGGGCCTGGTTTAATATTGCATCTTTATACTCAGATGCCTGATCGACTGAAATCTGCTCATGCCAGCCTGATACAAAATGGATGAAAGAGATTTTTTGAAACAGTAATTAATTGCATTGCTGATGTAATCTAATAACAGTCTTGCTGGAAGGTTTCTTGTTTTCATTCGTACTCTCTCTCTCTTTATTTTTTTTGCACTTTCATTTACTTTTAAAGGTGTTCAGGGCTTGCAGCTTTGTTTCAACAGAGAGTTAGGTGTGTGTGAGTGTGTGTGAGTGTGTGTGTGTGTGTGTGTGTGTGTATGTGTGTGTTTTCTATTCAAATGTACAATACTTTAAGGGTGGGTGGTAGCTTGCAGACTCAGAGCATAACTGAGCCGTACCTGATGGTAATTACAGTGACCATAGCACATACTACAGTGTGTGTTACATCTGAAGGAGACGTTGATCTTTTGACATTTAAAGCTCCCTGCTGCAATGGAGAACACATGTTTATACTGGAAGAAATTGTGTCTGGGATTATCTGTCTAACTATCAAAAAGAGGTTAGACATGACCCCCCAAAAAGTGCATGTGCTTTCATCATAGTTGATAAGGCATCTAAATACCTGCACTGCATAGAAGTAGTTAGGGGATGTTTATGGTAACTGGATTGTTTGGAGGGATTGATTTGAGTTTGTCATGTAACTATGACTTGAAACAATGTTTTTGAAACTGTGTCTTGGCAGTCATTTTTGTAGAACATCAACCGGGGGGCAGCGTTCCTTTGACTCCTTCTTTGATTCCTGTGAAGGTTTCATCAATACGCTTTTAGGAGTCTGCATCTCTCCCCAGTGTCACTCCTTTATCAGGAGCTTCCAGATGAAGCTGGAGAACCACAGTTGGCGATGTAGAGCACAGTGGAACAAACAAAGTGTGGTGTGCCCCATGGCACCTCTCCTGCGATGGAGGGATGGGGTGGAATGGCATGTGTGATGCCAACCGTGGGGTGCAACCCGCAGGCTGTTTTGAAAACAACTCGGTCGGGGCTATCTATCCAGGTGTCCGCCTGCTTAAAGCCAGCCTCGCCCACCGGATGTCAGTGTGTGCAATCTGTCTGCAGAAATAGGGGAAATGTTCATGCTAAAGTAATTCATCATTCTTTTATAAAACATGCAGGAGAGTTTGGAATACACTATGTTGTTAAACTATGTTGCAGCTTGTTAAAACCGTTGTTAGTCGTCAGTGTGTTTGTAAGCAGCTGGTATTGTTACTAAGTTTGATATATATATATATTGATGAATATGGCTCGTGAGAGTGGACCTGCAATCCGTACCAACCCATATGCAATTAATAATGAGTGATGAACATATATACTATATGTGCTTTTCTGAATGATGCTTGAGTCATGTCGTGCAATGATATAACCACTGTGTGCTCTCCTAATATGTGGTGTGAAACATGCTAAATAACTGTGTGTGGAAATTGCTTGAGTTATGCTTACACAAACCTATATCCATATATGCTTGCTGAAAAAGTGTGAAATATGAAATGTGCTTAACCAACAAGAATGTAAAGCAGAACAATGTGTACTTTGAGAGAGTTTGCAAACTTCACTGTGCTGTACATTGTGTAATAGTGGAGGGGGCAGGAAGGGGCCTCTGGGCCTGCGAGGAAGTGACACATGGGTCAGAGATGAACATATGTTGCTAAGAAGTGTCATGAAAAAGGGAGGTGGTTTAGAACGTGTATGCATGTGAGAGGGATTTAAAAGGCGAATGCAGTTTGTGTTCGAGAGCTCTTTAGGGTAGTAGAGTAGACAATAAAGACAAGAGAAATACAAGAGCCGCGTCTGCGTCTTTCCTGTGGACTGAGCTACCCCCGAAAAGCATGGCCTTCTTGCCTTAGTATCCCAACCACGACCCCAGACCGGGACACAAACAGGTCATCCGCAAGAAGCCGAGACCTCTTGAAGAAAGAACGGCCCTGGGACGGCTGGTGTGAATGGGTAAGACTGTCTGCTTTTCCATTTCAGGAAAAGAATACAATAAAGGTGACTGTGACTCCTTGTTGTATTTGGGGCTGAAACACACTCTATAGGGAGAAGAACAGTATGACATGATGATCCGAACTGTGCCTGGTGATTTTTAGATAAGTGTGTCGAATAGCCATGGATAAGAAACTGTGAGAGCGCTCGAAAGCTCACGTGAAAAACGCTCGGTTTTTATCTATAGGCGGGCACAAACGATCTTATTCTTCAATATATACTGTATATAGATGATGCATTCGCATGTCTGGTGCAGGTTGATGTTTTATTTATTTTTAAAGTAAGAACACTACGAAAAGATTCAACTTCAAAATGTATTCTAAACCGGAAGCCATTTTCTACCAGATGTCCTTATTTATGTTTGATCATGAAAGATGTTGCCCAAATCACGCAGAGACTAGCAAACCTCACAAGGCAGTAAATCTCTCTTTGAATAAATGGTCCTCAAAAGATATTTATCTTCTCAGCCATGTCTGAAGTTGAGTACTAAGGGCATAAATAGGCTGTGCTTTAAAAAAAGCTGATATGCTTGTGTTATTGCACAGTGACAGAAGCATATTTTATCCTTACTTACCTTTGATCCTTATTTATTTATTCATTTGTTTGTTTATTTATTTATTTACATGTCAGAAATGCATTTGGCTGATGGTTTGTGTGCCGCTCAGCTCGATATATTGAAACACCATCATCATCAGCACTTTAGCACATGTGGTTTGTGGTGTTCATGTGACTGTGTATCGGGACCAAGGTGTATCGGTAGTGCAGTAAATTGCTGTTTATTAAATCAGCGACTCCCCTTGGTTGGTGTTATCAGAGATCAGAGTTGGCCTCAAATGGCTCACTTTGCTGTAAGAGACGGACTGATTTTCTGTAGAAGGAAAACCAGGTGTAAGATCTTCCTATCTAGCTTATGTACAAGGTAATATATGCTTGAATGTAAGGGGTAGAAGGATATTGATACATTTCATTTGAACTGTTTTCTCTATAACGTCCTCAGTTGGTAATAGATTATTATTATTTAATGAACTTGCTTGTTTGCTCTCCTACTGTATGTATGGAACCTCAGTGTATGTCCAGGTTTAAACCTTGCAGGAACGGAAAGGAAAGGGAACATTCATTAAATCAAAATGCCTTATGGTGCCTTATGAAACTCCTGATTTAGCTGTCGCTAAAGCTGTTGTTAAGTAGGCTGTTCTCGACAGTCTCTGTTGAAGTGTTCAGACATATCATGCTCATGGGAATGTTTCATAATTTCCTTATTTATCGGAATATCAAGCCATTCTTCAGAGACCTTATATGTAATTAGTGGAAGTATGTCTAGTCATTTCAATCAGAGTTTGTTGTGTCAGTATCCTCTTCAATAAAAATGGCTTAAGATCTGTTTTCCTCAAAGTTAATCTTATTACCATTCTCCATAATGAGTTAGCAATTCCCTGAGCACTAATGGAATTAGCCGTTTGCGTGTAGAGAAATGGGGCAGCCATTGTCCCTGTAAGGTGCCACTTAGTCAGGCGGGTTTTGGAGTAATTCACACTCGGAAATTCAGTGGCCCATATTAGGGAGAGTTGTCTGAAGCCAAGAAGCTAAGTGGCGGAAATTGTTAAGATGGAATTTATTTGCACTCACTGACTGAAATAGTGCAACACATGTGTGTTTTCAAATCGGTATGACAGAGTTCTGTTACAGAACTGGTATTTGTGAGTTGAGCTGATTAAGTGAGTGAGTGAGTGAATTAATGGAACAAAACAATCTTTGGCCTTCATCTACCAAGCTACCATAAGCACCACGTTCCACTGAGGTTCTGAGTTAGAATGTGAAAATGCCATCTCCCGCGTGTCAAAAATAGAAAACACACACTGTAAAAACAACAACATCAAAAAACTAAAACTGACAGATAAACTAACAAACAGACATGGCAGACCAAAAGCAGGCAGAGGGGAACTATGGCAGCAGTGGCAAGTTCACGCAGAGACTTGGCGCAACTGACAGTGTGGAGAGCCTATGGGTCTGGCCAATCAGAAGCAGAAGGCCTGTGCTGTTGGCGAGTTCAGCCCAAGGTTCCTGTCTTTCACTGGGGAGTCTTTGCCCTGCCACTATCGCCTCAGGCAAGACCTTCCGGGGCCAGAGTTCTGACGCTCCCCAGACTGCTCTGTAAATGTGTTCAGTTTTTGTAAAGAAGCAAGAAAATGACATGCATAATGCTTGAGATGTCGTGTTCGTTGAGCTCAAACAGTCTTTGTGTAAATTCAGTACTTTTAATTGTATTTCATTAGTAGCAATATATCCTAGCAATATCAAATTTAATATCTGAATTACCTTTTGGAAAACAAAGTCTTTATTTAGATAATAAAAAATGCACTGGTGATTTGCGATGCGATACATTTTTGAAACGTACCAAGTGTCTTCTTGACTCTTAGTTCAGTGTCCTTTGATTTAGGCCAGTGTTAGTTATATCACAGTGTTATATCTGATCTGGGGCCTGCCTTTCTCCTGTTTCTCCTATGGGATGATATGCTCGCAGCATACATGATGGGAGGTATCCCTAATTGGTATATCAGGGAATTCTGTTCACACAAAAGAGTGGATCTATGGAGAGGACCTAAATATACACTAATTGAGATTGTGCGCACCGCACGGCTCAGAGAACTTATACAGCATCTTAACTAAATGTGGCATTATGCAATGTTGTCCTATTGTTGGGTGATATTTCCATTTATGCTGCCTTTGAATGGCTGTGCAAATCAATGTCTGGAGTACACCAATAATTAAGACTTTCAGGGCGTATTGAGCGGGTTATTTATATTGAAGGCTATGCTTTTATGTAGGCTTTTCAATATATTGAATATATTGACAGTACACAGTCATATATTGAGCGGGTTATTTCTTTTTATATTGAAGGCTATGCTTTTATATAGGCTTTTCAATATATTGAATATATTGACAGTACACAGTCGTACATGGAGAGCTTCATGAGGGGAGCTGATATAATAGAGATTAATATACCTATGAAGTTTACCCAAGTTTAAGGACAGATTTGTGAAAGACTGGTTTCCGTGTTAAAGTACAAACTCTGAATGGACCGCCAGCAAGCGAACAATTAGGCATTGTGCAACAGATAGCAGGTCATGTTTTAACTCGTGTGTCAGCCTTGCAGGAGCACACAGACGTCTGACGAAAATACTAGACTAAATTGTTTGGCAATGACATTTCCTACCATATTCAGGCCACGAGTAACAAAACCGATTCTATATATTGCTGCTGTTTTCAGACATGATTCAAATGATATGAATCCTTTGAGACACTGTGCCACTGTGCTGCATTTGTTGATGTATAATGACACTGCATATCTGCATCACAGTGACGGAAATTCAACAATTCACATTTACATTAATAAATATACACATAAGTTTTTCTGACCACGTTTGGTCCTCATGCCAATCTTAATGTAACAGTTCTTGGTCCTACTGTGGTCAGAGAGTTGTGACACACACACACATTAATCCCAAACCACTGACAGTGTATCTTACAGTGTAATGAGCCTGCATGGTTGTGTATGTGGAGAAAATAAGGAAGGCAGTTGTAATTCGAAGCCGATCTCATGCTCTGTGTCTGAGCTTTTTACTTTGGCACCAAACATCAGACCAAATGGCGATGCCCGTAGGGAGGCTGTACTGCAATGGTTCATGCATACACCCCTAACGGCACTGCTCTGTTGGCAAACTTAGCTTTTTCGCCCCACTCAGTTTTTGCTTTTCTCTCTCTCTCTCTCTCTCTCTCTCTCTCTCTCTTTCTCTCTTTATTTCTCTCTCTCTCTCCATGTCACTCTATTTCTAATTCCCTTGCGTATTTGAAGAAGTACTTTAAACTATTTAGAATTTCCAGTTGTGAATTATAACTGGATCCCTTCCCATGACAATACTGTGACAGAATGGCCGCCCCATGTGTTCCGCGTGCAAACACAGTGAGTGTGTTCATGTTCTCCACGGAATACCTCCTCACTAAGTGAATGTGCTCTTTGATATCATCTACTGGGCTTTTCACAGTGGCCCTCTTTGAGCAGTTATTGAAAGATGCATAATACAAGGGGGGTGGTGGTGGTGTTAGAAGCCTATTTCAGAGTTCTTTTTATCGAGTTCTCGGCAGACTTAGAGGACAGCTGTGGCCTTCACAACTCACACCCAAGAGGAAGGAGAGGGCAAGGATTCACACACAGCCACAGCCATTTATATCTGCCTTCAACATCATCCCCAAAAACTCGTCACAGACAGAAACAGAGCAACAGTCATCAGAAAAGCGACAGGGTGCCATTTTGAAAAACAAACAAACAATAACAACAACAACAAAAAACAACAGGGGTCACCCGTGTGGCCGGGGTGCTCTCCAAGCGGTAGTCTGTCGCGAGGTCCTTTTGTCCAGGCAGGGTGGCCACAAGAGACCCACAGATAGAAGGCTAATCTAGCTGAAGGGTGTGTGTGTGTGTGTAGGGGTGGTGCTGGTGTTTATGTCGGGCTGGGCCCAATGTCCTTGGCATGCTCAGCGCGTCTCGGGTCCCCCATCGAGTTGGCATTCTATTGTGTGAAGGCAAAAGCGATGCAGGATTGAACCGCTTTCAAACAGAGACACACAACAAGGTTCAGACGCGAGCCACATTGTCCTTGAACACAAGCTGTAACTTTCCATTTGTCCACTTGGGATGAGAGGAAATGAGACTGCTGGTGGGCTTTATAGTCCTAGTGGACGGAAAGGGGGATTGCGTATGGAACTGTAATTAACCCCTATTGTCGGGGCATTTTGCTGCCAAATACAACCCCTGCAGTTCCCACATGGGGACATTCTAGCTAATGGGATCCACAATGCAATGCAGGTCTATCCTGAAGATGTGTTATTCTGAGCTATTATTAACCATAGTGCCTGTAGTTAGAGTTAAGTACAGCTTTCCGGTCCTCTTTGCTAATGTGAATTTATTTGTGGAACTACGGCCTTGGTAGGAGTACTCTGATCACTGTTCACAAGGTTGTTTGTTAGAAGACATTGATTTGAAGACATTGACCCATATAAGGATAATTGTGGGAGTGGACATTAAGCGCGTTCATGTGCACAACACAAAATTCGACTCATATTCAGATTAACACAGAGAATGCGTGTTAGATGTGCATACATTTAAAAACCTCTGTGCATAAATTGTGGGATTGTGCATAAACATGGTCGTACGGCAAATACGCAAAGATCAATACATTTGACCTCAGGAGTTCGTGTTAAAATATACTGTATGTTTTTAGGTTCTCCTTGACGCAACCACATACTTCATAAAAATAAAGCAAACTAAAAATCAGTCTGCATTTCAAATTTCTGAGAAAAGTGGAGGAAATGTACAGAGGTTAATGTCAATCGCCCGCAGCTACCAGCTAAAATATGTAACATAATTACTTCCAAATGCAACAATTAGGTTCTCACCCTTCATTATTTAGGCAGGCCTTTGCTACGACCCCAATCATTTTGAAAGGAACCATGCATGGTCTCATTATTTCACTCTCTAGGCTTTAGTTTTAAATGGTTTTAAATGTATTTGATGTAGAATTAATGGGATTTTTCACACAATCAGATATAGTCCACTCCACACAGAGATACATCATTTGCAATGAAACCATTATGCGTGCATACATAGGTGTACATACGTAGGTGTTCATACGTAGGTGGACATAGAACACTGATTTGTACTTCTTGAGAACTTTGTAAACGTATGCACGACTGGTGTCTTGCATGTTACATGACACTTAAAATAGGTGTAGGTTAATACAGCCGCTGTAATCCACAAATCATTGTCACTGGTTTACCGTCAACGGTCATAAAATATTCAGTTAGTTGCTATATTTGCCTTGGTATTTTTGTGTCTTTGCGTCGTGTATTGAGCGGCGTGTCATCTTGTAAGCTCAGAGAATGAATGTCTTACTAATTGTAGAGTTCTGGGTCTGTCTTTGAGTATGGCGATACTGGTGTTGCCAATTGCAGTTCTTTTATTTTGACACAACCACAACAAGGAAAACACATAAATCAACAGGGAGACAAGAAGGCAGGGCATACTTCACAGAAACGATGACACTGACAATGGACAGATAACATAAAACTAACACAGGAGATTACCGTACCACTGGCTTTTAGGAGCATAACACACAGACAAAATGATAAATAATCACACACACTTTGACTAGGCACAAAAGGGATACACGACAGCTACACAACCTGACCGCTACAGCCCAAACAACACAACAACACAACACCCAATGCAAGGTGGGAGGCTACGCAACAGTCTCTCGCTCGGCAGTTAGCCTACCCCCAACATGTTACATAATCAATATAGCTATTAGACTGCACTCATCTGTTTATGGGTAGTCTCAAATGGCTCTAGCCACATTATATTTATTTCTGTACACAGCTGTTGATATTCCATGGACCTTTTAACAGAAGTGATGAAGCTCTTTTCACCTATCAATATCCTATCTATAGTATATACTAAATATACATTCTGCTTTTCAGCTTCCTGCTATTTGCTAATGGTCTTCTGATAGCAGAGCTTGAGGTCTGAGCGTGTTACTTCCAGCAGCCTCAGGTTAGGAAGCAACTACTGAGCAGCTACTCTTGAGGGCTGTGTGTGTTTGGTGAACGCGTCCTCATCTGTAACTGACATGCCCAGCTGACACAGCCTAGCGAGTTTGATATGGGGATGCAGTTTGTCTGAACTAAGGCCAGATCCACAGAAAGACTGTCTGGCAGTATGAAAGAGATGAGAAAAACGGAAAGCTTGTGAGCGGGAGAAAGAAAGAATATGTTTGAGTGTGTGTGTGTGTGGGTGTGTGGGTAGGAGGCTGTGTGTGTGTGTGTGTGTGTGTGTGTGTGTGTGTGTGTGTGTGTGTGTGTGTGTGTGTGTGAGTGTGGGTAGGAGGCTGTGTGTGTGTGTGTGTCCACCTATATGGTACGTGTCCAGGCACAGATGTGGATGTGTGTGTGTGTATGTGTGTGTGAGAGAGTTTGTGTGTCCGTGCGAGTTCCCCCCACACACCTCTGCACCAAGTGGAGATCTGATGTTGACAGATGTCTGCCTTTTTCCTCCCCGTCCAAGATCAGCGAGCTGACAGCAAAAACGACTCGGGGCCTCGCCCTGCGCCTCCATCCACCCTGTTAACCTCACCCCATCGTGGATCCTCCCGGATGGGCCCCTCGGTGAAAGGGGCTTCTGAAGCTTGACTGACACTCTGCCAGCGCCGGCTCCTGAAAGGAGAGCCCCGGTCATTGACTGATGGAGTGACTGATGAAGCCGATCTTTACTGCACACAGTGCATTTTCTCCCCCCGCCGCCGCCTTCTCAGGTTCACTCAGAGAAGTTTCTATTTGATTTATGGTGGAATTCAATCAAGGATACTCAAGAGCCTGACTGCCGCTGTGGTGGGCTTGTGGCATTGGCCAGTTGCTTGGTGTTGCGAGTTGCTTGGCGCCGGGGGCCGAAACCAGGGGCGATCGGGTTTATAGGCGTGGCAGGATTTTGATAAGTGCCCTAGTGCTCCTGGAAGGACTGAGAAAGGGAGAAAAAGAGGGAGAGAGAGCGAGGACTTCTTTTTTGAGGGGCTTTTGAGGGGCTTAAACAGCGGCTTTCTCTCATTCTAGGTCATGCAGACTGGGCGCCATGCTGGCATCTAAAAATGCCGTGGCACAGCTCCCACCTCTCCACAGCCAAGGTGACTGTGAAGTGTGAAATGTACCATCCTTCAGCACACACACACACACACACACACACACACACACACACACGCACGTGTGTGTGTGTGTGTGTGTGTGTGTGTGTGAGAGAGTGTTGTATGCTCCGAGAGTGATCTCACTGTCTTGTAAAGAAAGAAATGGCCCCAGAACAGACCACCATCTACAAAGTCTACTTTTCCCCTGCATCCACTCCTCTTAAAATGGTGTAGTGCTTGAGGAGCCATTAGAAAAGCATGGTGAGTGCTAGTGTATTTTGAGATTGAACCAGGGTATAGCTGCTTCCTGGTACTGGCAGAAATCTTTTTTTCCTCCCCCCTAGTGCACTGGAGTGAAGCCAGTTAATTGGTTTTCATATCAGTTTATACAATAATTAACCCTGGGAACAATGATGCAAGACATTCTAGGTAAACAAGCCATGGTCGTCCTTTAAAATCTATAATGACTTGGTATTCTGAGTGTGGGTTTATTTATTGGGGAAACAATATTGGTATATAACTGTCCAATAAAAAGCACAAAGCTGGAAAATGCTTTCTGAAAACAAAATATCCTTTCAGACATTTCAGACCATGGTGGTAAAGGAGTCATAATATTTCATTCCTTTTTGTGGTTCAATTCTGACTTTTTCTCTGTCTCAGTTTTGCTCAAGGACGTGTCTCTAAAAAAGTGAACTTCTTCAGTTGCCTAACTGTGGGCCCTTTTATCTTTTTACCATAATAGCCGCCCACTCGCTGTGTCAACAGCCCCCCTTCTTTGTGTCAGCATTTTGATCTGTTTGAATTATGGTTCCCCACGCAAAGCCCATCAGCAGTGCGATGCGGAGGGCGATGATGATTCATGAGAGAGCGTTGACTGTCTCCGGAATGCTGAATGAACTCGTAACTTTGCAGTCCTCCGAACACTGAGCTTGCTTTGTGCACGGTCGAGCGTGCCGGCAGGGAATGGTGTATGGGTGAGGGAGGGGATGGGGGAAGGATAGGAGGGGGGGGGGGGGGGGGGGGGATGCTGCGAATTCAGCCAAATACAAAGACTGTGATATTGCAAATGGCTTTCTCCAAATCTTAGGGCTCAGTCACTATACAGGCTGGTATACAATAACAGATATATACGGTACATATCATATTGTGGTGATTACAGGCAGTGAAAGTAAAAGAAAAGCTTCATGAATCTCAGTGATTGCACTTGTGGTAGCTGAATGTTGCCCTTCCACTAGCATGGCTTTTAGGTACTGCTATGTTTCTGTTGCCAAAAATACAAAATGAAATGTTTCTAGACTTACCAGAAAGATGCAAAGGTGTTTCAGGTGCAGAGGGTTTTGGTTGTGAAATGCAGATAGGGAAGAGTGAAAAGACTTTGCACCTTCCATTTGTAAGAACCAGATGCACTCGAATGAGTTTGAGCTCAAAGCAATAAGATGGCCACACAGTAAATAGCTGATAGCATGTTACTACAATCCTGGTCAGACTAATTGATTGCATAAGTTAATTTGTTTAATTTAATTACACTATAGGCATGTATGATTTCCATAAAGTTAGCCACTACATAAATAACTTTTCTCAGACTTTATTCAGACTATTCAGAATTGTTTTCTTAAAGGCATGTACTTTATATCCTTTCTTTAAACGTGTCATATGTAATTCATTCAGAAGGGAGCAGCTTAGCATCATCTAAGAAAAACGTAGATCTCACACATCAGATGTGGAAACACAGTGTGATATATGGCGCTAATGGGGTGAGTGTGACATTCATCTCGGGGGTGGAGAGGTGTTTGCGGCCAGGAAATGAGGATGCATCACATGAGGCACGACGTAACCAATCGTCGCGCCGATAAGGCTTATTAGGTCTGTCCGGGGGGGTTGACCCCCGAGGCTGCGCACTGCACTGCAGCTCTTCTCACTCGCCTCTTTTCTCTTCCTCACTTAGATGTGCACTCTGTCTCCTTCATCCTAATGTAGATGCTCAGTATCTCTCTGCTCTCCCCCCCCCCTCTTTTTCTGCTTCATATAGGCGCTTGGTTATCGCCGTGTCCTCCTCGGTAGGGAGCAGAGGAATTTTAAGTGGTGCATCACGACCATTCAACTGGAGATCCTTCAGTGGCTCCATCCTTGTAATCATCAGCTTGAAAGGGGACCTGATAGGAGTTCCATGTTCTTTTCCCCAAAATCTTCACTAGATCTGGGTTCTCTCTGGATGAAAGAGGACTCGATAGGAATTCCATGCTCTTTTCCCCCGGATCTCTCACTGGATCTGGGTTCTCTCTGGACGCTCTCTGGATGCTTGTTATGAATTTCCTCGACTTGATGCTGTGGTGCATTACCTTAATTCTGTGTTATTATGGGCTTGTGTTTACGGCTCAACGGGTGCTATTGGTACACCGTCACGGCTCAGCTCATCCCTGTCTTTTCAACTTTCACAGCACGGTCCGTTCTGACCCACCCTCCGCCCACTCCAGACAAAAGGCCTGTCAGCAGGAGCACTGCTGTAATTATACTGTTGGACGTAACCATGGCAAGTCAAATTAAAGGTGCTGCTTCCTGGTGGGGGAAAGTCCGCTCTACTTGTGATTAATTTCAGTGTGCGTAGCCACTGTTCCTGATGGTGTGAAGAGTGAAAGAAACAGAGAGAGAGAGAGAGAGAGAGAGAGAGAGAGAGAGAGAGAGACAGAGAGAGGCAAAGACATAGAGTGAGAGAAAACTGGGAACATCTTTTGGGTCCAGAGCTAATTGAATGATGTTGCACCACAGTGCAGCTCTAGATTCTCAGCTGGCTGGAAGGCAAGAAGACAATCATTTGTGACAGATTGCCGTGCGCTTGTCA
This sequence comes from Clupea harengus, assembly GCF_900700415.2. Taxonomy (NCBI): domain Eukaryota; kingdom Metazoa; phylum Chordata; class Actinopteri; order Clupeiformes; family Clupeidae; genus Clupea; species Clupea harengus. Next base: position 16,061,417 of record NC_045160.1, read on the forward strand.
CCGGCTCTGAACCTCCCAGAGTTAAGCTCTGTTGTGCAACTCGTCATTTATTCTTTATATATATATATACTCTCTTCTGTTTCTCTTTTTTCTCCTGCGGTCTCTTCTTAAGACCCACGCCTCCTGTGGTGCCGGCGGGCAGGTAGTAGATACTGCTATAGTGGGAAACACACGAGCCACTGGACTTCTTTATCACACACTGTAGCTCCGAATAGCGAAACATAAAAAATCTTGAAAGTTTCCTCAATGTAAGCATGAAATAGGAGATTAGTGCTATCTTCAAACAGCAGCGTTCTATTAAATAACCCTGTTTTTGGAGAGAACTTTCACAAAGCCGCTATTGTACAGACTGAGGGCATTAGCCATAATATGCGTAATAATAACGGTTCAGCTGGCTAATTGAAGTGTATATAATATGAATGAATCTGCAAGGCATGTCTCTGCTATTCTCTGTCGAAATGTCCTCATTCGCCCCATCAAAATGTATCCCAGGTGATTTCTATACCCATCAAAATGGAATGAAATGGCACTTGTTGCACAAGATGAATCTGGATGAGGCAAAATCACAATGCTCCTCATTATGTGCCATGTAGGACTGTTTTAATACCTTCAGCAAATTGCTGACAGACGTATTGGGGAATCTACAGGGACAAGTGAGCTGTCTCTATTTGGAGCAATTAAAATAAAACATCAGTGATGATGAATACCACATCCAATACCTAATTGATATTTAATTGTAACTCAGGCACTCTTATATTGTTGAAACTGATTGGTAAAGTGTGTGTGCATACGTGTGTGTGGGCATACGTGTGTGTGTGTGTACGTGTGTCTGGGCATACGTGTGTGTGTGCATACGTGTGTCTGGGCATACGTGTGTGTGTGTGTTTGGGAGCGGCAGGGGAGGTGGTGCATACAAATCCGCTCTGTACTGTGGAGAATGTTATTAAAAATCACCGCATACTAGATTGACCTCACCTGTTTTGGTTCTTTAATTACATCCCATGGCTGGAAGTACATCAGACTAAAAGCAGGGCAGGACCTCCAACAAGCTCATGTCTTGGCTCTGACACCCAGCTCCAGTGTTGCTCTCTGCTGTGACAATCACTCCAATCCTCCTCTTTAATTCACTGCTTTCATCTACCACCCGCTGGCTTGACTTGAAAAGTCTTAAAGGTGACCCCCGGACCTTTTGACTGACAGACACACATATGCTTCACACAAACATAAAACTACACACACACACACATGGATGCACACACACACGCACCCTCTTAGGCTCACACTCACTATCTCTTTCTCTTGCTCTCTCTCTCTCACACACACACACACACAGAGACATAAATGAAACCTCTCGACAGCTGTATGTGTGAAGTCACGCTGCACCCTCACACCCTGCGCGTTAGTGCCGAGGGCCTGACCCTGTGACAGTGTGTGCTGTCTATCGTCTCATCCCCTGTGGAGGTATTGTCATGTCATTAATCTGTGTGCCTGCCTCATGTCCACACACTCACGTCAAAGTCTCTTCACAGGGAGAGATGTGATGCATGTAAAAATAGATTCATACCCCCCCCCCCCCCCCCCCTAAAATCTTGGCACTGTGACATACCCGGACAACCCATTCAGTGGTTCTTTTTTCAAAACAGCTTCTTTTTTTTTGGCCCTGTGAGGAGGTCAAGCTTTTTCCTCCAATCTGCCAATGATTAGCGTGGCCATGACCACCATCTCTCATTAACATGGCCATTTTAATTGTCTTCGCTCAGCCGCCCACACACGCTGACAAGCAGGAGTCCCAGCCGCGCTTCCGAGTCACGTAGAAGTTATTTCCCCCTCAGCCGTGATGGAGCCAGACCCTCTGGGGCTCTGATTGCAGATGGGACTGGCTGGCCTGGCTTTGAGTTAAAGAAGCCCTCAAGACAATTACAAGCACCTCAGACAATTTTGTGTATAATATTCCTCTCTCCAAATCAGGTATCATTATGATGTTCATAATAACCTATCTTACCATGGGGTTTTTCTCATCATATTAGTGGGAATAATTTACCTCAGCGTGGTTCCATACCGCTCATATGCACATTTTCCCAACCTAGAAAACAGTGTCTGTCTGTGTCATTTCCGATACCCCCGTGGAGCAGTCACAGTCTGTTGTTACACTGACTGTGCTGGTAATCATATCTTTCTTTCTTTCTTACTTATTTTCTCACTGAATGGTTTGCATTTTTAGAAAATGGAATTTTAATGCATTTTTAAAACATGCAAGTCTACATTCATCCTCTAATCTTTTCTGAAAACCTTCCCACATTCTCATACTTAGTAGAGCAATTTGAAAAGAAACCAATACATACCAGCAAATATAGAACAATGCCATATATTTGGTTTCATATCAGCATTTCTTGTAAAGTAGGAATAAATATGCATGCCCTGGTTTCACAGTTATTTGTCAGCAATGGTGTCGCTGGGTGCAAATGCCAAGGCGGGGAGCGGGAACAAATATGTTGGCATACCAGAAACCATGCATGCTCAAGCTGGCCCACACCGCCACCCTGCAGACTAGGGCAGTCTCTCCTCTCCTGGCTGGCTGCCTTGGGTGTGTGTGTGTGTGTGTGTGTGTGTGTGTCTCTGTGTGTGTGTGTGTGTGTGTGTGGTGTGTGTGTGTGTGTTTGTGTGTGTGTGTGTGTGTGTGTGTGTGTGTGTGTGTGTGTGTGTGTGTGTGTGTGTGTGTGTGTGCGTGATTCCTGAGCTCCTTGGGAGAGAGTGGTTGAGGCTCTACCTCATGTGGAATCACTGGAACTGTCCATGGTGCTGAAGTGGGTGGCAGTGGTCTGTGGAGTGCCTTACAGAATGCTGATCCGCTGCTTTCCTGCCCAGGCATAAAAGCTCTGTGGTCAGCCTTTGTGGCTTCCTGCTGTCTGGAGATAGCCACGTGCTTTTTATTTAATTGAACCTGACAAAGGTCAGGTGTAGGAGGTGAGAAACCAGAAGAGTGCTATGTGAAGACCGCTTGAGGGCGCTTAAGCACACACTTATACACACTGTATATTCTAATAAGTGAAGTAACTGATTACTTTTAAGTAGTTAAACCTAGAAACTGTTAATCCAGACTGCTTATTGACTGCAGACAACTACATTGATTGTCATTCTGATTGTAAGGTATACTAAAAAAGACTAAACGTTGACATTACTACTCAAAATTTCAAATCAAGTATCAAGTAAGCTTAATTGAAGAGGGCAGTTGTTAAAGAGCACAGACCACATTTGGATATACAGTCATAAAAAAGAAGGGTACAAAATGTATCTTTTTTGTATCATTTTTATTCTGCAAGACAGTACATTAAACATTAAAACAAAACATTACGTTGTGTGCTTATTGTGCATTTTGGGTGTTTTCAAGGGAGGCTTTAACAAGGCCTATGATAATGTTATGCAACAGACTGTAATATATATAAAAATTGAAAAAAAATTGTCTCTTGCTTTCTGTTTCTCCATTTCAGCAGGAAGTGCTCAGGAGAATGGTATGAAATATCGTTCTTGTGAGGGGAATATAAAAGCCCAGACAGAATCTGAGAGTGCGGCGCATGCCGTTAATGTATGTGCTGAAGCAGGAGCCGCAGCTGAGGCGTGTGCGTGTTTGAAAAGTGCTGCCTTATCCATCATCGAGCTGTTGGACGGATACGGGCCGCCAGTGCCAGGAAGTGCCTCCAGTCGTTCTGGGTTACAATTAATGCCCCCCCACCCGAGCCTCCTACACTACCCCACCCCTCTCCCAGGCTCACCACTCCCCCACCTCTGCAGCTTTCCTTCATATCACTGAGGCGATAGGCATACTCCCATCTCCCATTCCAGCGCCCTGACAGCTCTGTGTATACGCCGTCGTTTAGCAGATGAGTAGCATGAGTTTGTGTCTTGTAAACCCTGTAGCGTTGAGTAAGTAAGTAGCACTAAAGAAAAGTTGTTTTTGTTTTGACAAAATTAGTCAAAAGAAAACACTTTCGTCAATATTAATGACGTGCCCCAAAAGTATAAAAGTGCTCACATTGAAATGATGAGAGGAATGTTAAAATATTTATATGAGCTAATAAGTTCAAAATCAACTAACTTTTAAACCTTTTATACATCATGAGAAAGAAAACGTGTGGTAAAATCCACACGTGTCAGAATTATTATATAGCACCTGAGAGGCACAGCACATGGGATGTACAGTAGAATCTCTGTCGCGGAGGTCAAGGCCGAGTGTTAACTGCTGATGGGACGGGTAATGCACACTATTCCTCAGAGATTCCTCAGCCTGTAGATGATGGCCTGAAATTGCATTATAAAGCCCATTTAATCTACAACTTCAAGCTGGCTGCGCCGGCGCTCTGTGCCAAGTTTTAATATGTCCCTTGACATAACGAAATTAGCTGGGACCAGATGTCCGTGTTTGCCTTGGCAATTATTCTCCGACACTGTTTGTTTGGAAGAATGCACGAAGACTCCTAAGTAAACACTTACTTCATTAAAGATGCCACGGCCACCAATACCCGGCCATTAAAAATAGAGAAATACGGCACACTGTCGGGGTCTGTCGAGTTCACGTCCTGCTGTTCATGGGTCTTTGGTGAATGTGCTAGTCATATTATGCATAACTTATTTTTTTTTTTAAATGACATTAATCCTCATGCTAAGCTCGTATACGAGTGAGCTTCACGCAGGACCCATAAGTATGTTATGAGCCCTACCGTCGGATTTAATAACAAAAAGAAAACCCAGACATCGGGGTCCAAAGTCATTTTTCGTGCTCCTATATCTGTAATCCATAGCCAATGGCTGCCTCAGAAATATAGTCAGGTGAGGAATTGCTTAAAAGGTTTTCAACATTCAGTGTTTTTTTTTTTTTTTTTTTTTGTGGGCATGATTACCTCTCTTTCACTGACTTCTTTTGTTACCCAGCACACAAGGCTGAAACATGGTCTCATTTAATGATCGATGCATGCTTTGTGGTGAATTGCTTCCAGCACTGGCTAAAACGTAGACGCAGACAAATAATAGAAACCTGGCCCAATAGTGTGTTTCATTAAAAGCTCTAGACTAAATCCCATTCAGTTTTCGTTTCCAGTTAAACCACAGTGTAGGTGCATACAACTGCCTCACCTAAGAGTCCTTGTGTTTGTTTGTATATTTGTTTGTTTGTTTGGGCACAAATTCATGTTTGTTCACTTACCCTCGTTGCAACACATCTGCGGGTGCTTTCACATTACCCTTTGTCGCAGCAGCGAGTGGAATGAGTGGGCTGGGATTATTATCTTTTCTCACCATTATGTGGATATGATTAAGAGATGCGGACTTGGGTGAGGTGTGCGAAGGGTGTGAAAGAGGTGGGTTCACAGCATCTCAGAATTAATCTTAAAAAAAATAATAAGAATAAGAATAAGAATAACTGTGAGCTTGGTATGTTCATTCCCCATGCCTTATTAGGGCAGTCATTAGAGTACTACCCTTAAAGATAACTATAGGCGCTCCAGTTCTTCAGGCTTTAGACAACATGACCCTGATTCTGGGGCAGGAACTCAAGACTTGCACATGCTGCATGTTCCGGAGCACATAAAGTGGCTGGTGATTGCCTGCTTGTTATTGATTGTAAACCTTTCCTAGACCAATCTACCGGTGTGTAGAGAGTCGCTGTGTGTTCTTCCTTTTGCTCTTTTTGTAGTTTGTGGGCTTGGACACACTAAACTGGCCCGAGAGACTATGTGCCTAACGCTTAATTAGAGTATTCAATAACACAGCATTCTCCTTGCTGTTACAGCATGTACTTGTAGTTGAGGTTAGAGTTCGGTTCATGGTTAGACTTAGTAACTTCTTAAAATATGGACGCGTAATTAGCTTTAGCTTACACGAATAATCTAAATGAACACCTAAAGTGTGTAGTCTATGCCTAGGGCTCCTTGAGATAAAGTGTGTTGTCCTATGTTTGCTAATGCATGCTGGTAAAGGCGGTGTAGAGTAGGTCATCTCAGCTATTTCTTCCTGGATGATGAGGCATGAAGCCAAGTCCATGGCAAGAAATGAATGAGAAAGAACAGCAAAACTTGCCCGGCATGCTATTCTAACGGAGGAAATGGCCCAGCGTGTCGGTAAGATCCAAAATAGTGGACGAGGCTCTCCCACTGTAAATCACTATTGATCCAGTCACCATTGTTCCTGTTAAGCTGAAAAGGCAAAATACAAGGGTCTACATATACACACACTAGTCATTGAGACCATGGAAACATCTGTGGATGTGAAAACTGATACGAGCTGGGCATTTTAACCGTCTATAGATGTATTTTATTCAGTGCAAGATGATATAGAACATTTAGGCCACACAGATTGTGCTAACGGGACCGCGGAGTGTTCAGCTGACAATGACTGTTCTCCATTCTTCAAGACCCATTTCTCACTTTCACTAATTAGGTGGAAGATTTTCCCATTCTCTTTTAGATTTCAAATGTGGGGGTAAATAAAAAAAAAAAAAAAACACTGACAAATGAGAGACATGTAGAGTATGTGCCTGAAATAAAAGAGGTAGCGAAATGAAGCCTTCATCAGTCACCAAAGATTAGTGGGAGTGATAGATGAACAAATGTGGAGTTAGTCTTTGCAGCCCACTCATCTAATTTTCCGAGGGCACATACATAACGCTGAGAGAGAGACAGAGAAACGCCCATTTAGAAAGGAGAGAATAATGTTATGGTAATGTTCGGCACAGTGCTGTATTGTAAGGTCAGGATGATCATCCCACACTAATGAATTCAATTGAGGCGGCTGCACCCCTTTGCCTTTAATGGTGATTGTAATCATCAGTCTAATAAGCAAAACTGAAAAGGAATCCATTTTGAGATGATATCCATCATGCTATAAATGCAGGGGTCAGAAGACTAACTGCATTAATAAACCTGCATGGAGTAAATGAGAAGGTGTATGAAACATTGTATAAAACTCTCTGCCTTTCCCCTCTTCTCTCTCGCTCTATGTTTATGTCTGTCTGTCTGTCTGTCTGACTGTCTGACTGTCTGTCTGTCTACATGTATAGGTCATGCACTGCAAAAATATATACAGTTTTTTTTTCACTTTCCTGAATTAATCAGAAAGGTGATAGAGGATGATTAAGTTGAGACTGTTGGCCTCGAGTATGTTGGAGAAAAAATGTCTGACAGTGTTCGACAGTGTGTCTGCCACTTATATTTAAATAGTAAAACAAAAGGAGGGCAAGAGCAGCTGGTGAGATTAAATAACTAAGGACAAAACTGAATGCCATTAATAGCCTCCACAAAAGGCAAAACAGAATTACCCATAGTTCTAGTTTTATTTCGAAGGACAGTGCTTGATATTCCTGCCTTCACAAGTTGTGTGTTAAAATCTGAAGAGGTTTTTAATGTAGCTAGTTATTTCTAGTGAAGAACGGTAGCAAATGTGTTTTCCCCCTGTTCTTTCCTCCTGAACTGCCAGCTGTGGCTTTTAACCCTCCTGGCGAGAGAAATGTGATTTTCAACTTTTAAAGTAGCTCTGAACTCTGAGCATTTTCTTTGACATTTCTTCCCCCAATCCTGCCAGAACTGAAATGCCCATCTCTGATATATGAACAACTTTAGAGAGCATGTGGGAAGGCCAAGATGCAGTGAGTTGAAACCCCATTTCATTTTTAAAAGGAACTTTTTTTTTGTAGGGTGCCAGAGTTCTCCCAAGGAACTTGGCCAGCTTGCAGTTTTCATTGTGGCTAGTAAATCTGTTTGAAGTTCCCCTTGTATCACCAAAGAACACTAACACAAAGCAGGACCAGCTGCATAGTCACGTGTCTGGCCCCTGTCTATAAATGCACACCGCATGCATTGCTGTAGCTCTTTATGCTAAACTAGCAGTTTGTGCCACAGAAATCCTTAACTCTCCATTTGTTGTACCACTGATTGAGTTCAGGTAAACAAATTGTACATAAGGCCCAGTGTATAACCATGTTTGTGTGTGTGTGTGTGTGTGTGTGTGTGTGTGTGTGTGTGTGTGTGTGTGTGTGTGTGTGTGTGTGTGTGTGTGGAGGGGGGGGATCTGTTTTCTTAACCTCTTAAAGACAAGAAATCACTTTCATTGTGTTTTTTTTCTTTCTCGCCATCTGCTGACTCCTTTCCTTATGACTATCAATCAGCGTCGTCAAGCCCACTTTATTTACATCCATGTGTAATGAGAAACTTTTAAGTGAGCGGAGTCACAGGAAAAGCTGATAGCGAGAAGAAAAAAGAAAATACCCCAGAGCTTCAACCCAAAGTCAGGGCAAAACTATCTGCCCTGTAATTTCACAGTAATTGGATGTCATTGTTTCAAACTCTTTCCCCCGAAACTGTTTGTTGTTTGTTAAGTGGAAGGAGAGCGCTGGCAGTTGCCTTCGTCTCATTCTATAAAGGCCATCACAGAACATTTCCATTCAAATAAGATTTGCCTCATTTCAATTAGTTTGTCGCCTACCTTTCAGCTGGCCCCTCCAGTGCCCTGATGGATGCCTATTTATTTTTCTTGATGGATAATGTACGATTATGATACTGTTTGGTAATTTTCAAATGGAAATGGAGGTGGAGGGTGAAAATAATGAGCTGCGAAAGGAAGTGCGGCCCACAATGACAAGTCACCGCCGCGGTGTCATCTCAAATCAGAGAGAAAAATCTTAATGGAATATTTAAACACAAACACTGTGTTTTTCCCTCTTCTCTATCTCTGTCTCTCTTTCTCTCTCTCACTCTCTCTCTCTCTTTCTCTCTGCTGACTGCATTCTTGCCAGTCAATTTGCATTTAATTTACGTTGGTTTAGTTACACATTCTCGTCAGGTGCAGAGGTCTCTGTTGTCCCACTGTGATCAGAAATTGAGCAGGAATCCACTTTGCCGCCGCTGAAGTTGTTCCAAGGGGAGATCATTTTCGCCTGGCTCACTTTGTGCTGAGATCAGACGATAATTCCAGTTCTTTTTGCCTGGCAGAGATCCTGGGGAAGAAAGGAAAGGAAAAAAAAGAAAAAGACAGACAAAAAAAACACGATTAGACTCAGATCATGAGGAGATACACAGTCTTTAAACATATAATCATCTGGGCTTGACGTGGTTGTTGAAAGTTAGAGGTATCATTTGGATGTCAGTGGCTTTAATTTCAGGGAAACTTTGAAGGTTGCGTGCACCCCATGATTCGGTATTGATTGTGTCTGTCCCTGTTAAGCTGTTGAAGCCTCTATCCCTATTCAGACCTACAGCCCTGTGATGCTTAAAGTGTTTTAAATTTAAGACACCCTAAGGAAGTAACATTATCTGCACAGACGGGGCCACAGTTCTGAGAAGTGGACTGACTGTAAACAATAGGGTTTCTTTTACGGCTACCCAGCTGTTGTGTAAATAGAGTGGTACATTTGTTTGGCCTTATAATGTCTCAGCATATCTCTTTGAAACAAAATGTGTATCATTTGCAGTGTACAGAATATGCAGAATAGTCTCTGTATTCTTTTATCACGTTTGATAGTGATGGTCTTAACTTCATAGGACTGCTTTGGTATCCAGCTTTTGATCTAGTTAAGTAGGAGCGTGCCTGATGCAACTCATCGGCTATCTCAGGGTTGATCTGTTCAATAAGTAACCATGGTCAGGGATTTTCAGCCAAAATGCTAACAGTTGACAGCCTACTCCTCATTTCGGCAGCTATTAGTACCCTGGACGCTCTTGGTGATCGCCTCTGGCTGTGTTATATGGGGAGAAAAGATGTGATCCAACCAAGGACATTGAGAGGTCTGACCAATCAGGACAATGATCTGCCTGTCAATCAAGTATCCCAGTCAAGGCAATGTGTATTCTGGGGGGGGGGGGGGGGGGGGGGGGGGCAAGGGGGACTTGCAGATGAACCAATCATCAATTAACACAAATTCATCGGTCAGAGATGGCAGTCTGCTGTCAAGCTTGCCAATTTGTGTCATTTTAACCCATTTAAACTCATCATAACACACAATCAGCTGAATTGAAGCAGGTTCTCAAAGCCCAGTGTGATTCGCTGTCATAAGTATAATACATAAATAATAAGTATAATTTCTCAGCATTGAGCTTTTTTGGATTGCATTGCCCTCTCCTGTGTTGTTAAATAGTTCAGAATGAATGCCATTTTTGGAGGTTTGGAAATGAATATTCACATATTATCACACACACACACACACACACACACACACACACACACACACACACACACACTGTTCTTTTCATGTGAAAGCAACACTGGTTCATTGCAGTTATTGCAGAGAGCAAGGGCAGGAGAGGGAGGATTGATTTGAATTGTACATTTCTGAAGATGCTGGACTTTTATGGTGGCCGGCTGAGGACAAGGGCCTGGCAAATGATGGATTATACAAGTCTTACAGCATTATTCTCAACATTAAAATGTTCAATGCGAGTCTGTCCAATTTTTATTGGAATAATAGCAGCCAATTTAGAACATTGTGTATGGTCTGCAGGGAACGGGGTGGGATATGGGGGTTAAAGTGCTTAAAGTCAACTGATTGTGGCTACAAAAATAGGGACTATCAATTTGAATGCAAGCAGATTGTACATTGTTTTGTAAGTGTGCTGGGTTTTACAGACACAAGCTACAGTACGTTCCTTTCCAGGATAACAGATTTTCAGACGTCTGGATGTATCTGATTAAAAAGAATTACAGTCACCGCCTGAAGTCATTTGTTTTGTTTTGTTTACTGGACTTTGTCTCCAGTATTAGAGAACATCTTTGCCATTGATGCAGTTTATTATTTTGATAATTGAACACGATCACATGATTTGCGAGACCTGTTAATTGGGGTAGTGAAAACCAGGATGAATCCAACCCCAGTAGTAATAGTAGTATTTTCATTTTGTTGACCACCATCTGGGACTTTTGGTTCCTAATGATGAGCTTTTATGTGTTGCTGATTAGTTATAGTCTGAGGCTCACTGAGCCAATCCAGAAGGGAACATTTCTGTTATTCTGACCAGCATTTGAGGCACTTTGATGATAGTCTTGCTACTTTTTCAAAATCTAAGCTACTTGAAACCAAAGCTTACATGCACTTTGATGTTCACTAAGGCCATGTCCCCAAGCAGCGGTTCCATTCAGTCTGCTCATGCGGTGAATATTTTGGACTGTGCCATCCTGTGCATGATGCCATACACACCGGTACCCCAGTGGTCTAAACTCCGCATCTTAAAGGTCAAACACTACATGATTTGAAAGTCTGTCGATTTAAAAAACATGTTTCCTCTGGCTTCCATGCCCTCTAGTGTCCTTTCACAGCCACCGTCCGAGATGTGCTGCAGCATGCCAAATAAACTTGGGGAAAGTTGCTGTGTGGGAGTGACTGTCTGAAGCACGGTCTCATGGGAAAAGACTCTGCTAAATCATCTCTCTGCCTCGGTTTATTTATTTTTAGGACGCTGTGATGATATTGTCAGTGCAGGGGGAATTGATTTGGAGGTTATTGAATATTTACCTCACTGAAAGGTCAGATGTATATAAAAATCCATATTAGTTGTCTTATGCTAAGGACACTTTAACCCTCATGTTGTGTTCGCAACATGGTTACACTCCAGGTTTCCGGTCAGAATTGACTGGTCTCACATAAATGTTAATAATGCTTCTGATCCATTTTTATTTAAACCTTCCAAAAGATGCAAGTAATTGCAAGTAATTTCTAGGTTTTAAGCGGTAAAATCATTCAACCTTTCACTATTTGGGGCAGTATGCCCATCCTGCTTGGACCCCGATGATGGCCGCTTGTGGCTATTTTTTTTTTTTATGATATGTATACCCCTTTCTTTTTATAAATGTCAGTACTTGTAGGCCTATATGGAGCCACAGTTAGCATTGTATTCAAACATATTCTTGGCTTTAGCTAATAATCCTGCATCTTATATAGGCATGCATATTTTATCCAAACTAAATAAATAAATAAATAAATGCCTAGTACAGTTGTACCATGAAGCTCATAATGTTGCTTATGTATAAATGTACATTTCACAAAATGCTCAAATTTAGCACAAGAATTTATCTTTTTAAGTCCCTCTCATCCTCATATTCACTAGACTAGTCTCAAAACCACAGAACATAATTCACAGGTTCGGCTTCACACCTATCAGTATAAAGCCACCACACCAACAAACTATAGTTCCTTACATTTTCACTAAGAATAAGATAAGAATGTATAAGTCTATTGTTGTCAGAAATGTAATATTTCAAGATAGACTTAAAAGTAAATATATATATATATATATATATATATATATATATAATATTCTCTCTTTAATAATATCTGTATATCTATAATATTTTCTAACTGCGGCGGTCATATTACGCATCACCATGCCGTATGTGTGGTTAACAGTTAAGTCGTTAGTTTTGCTCGCATTTATCAATCGCATTTTATCTGGTATTCCATGTGAAAAAACTACAAAAAAACTGTTGCAATAGATAATGGTGTGGTGATGCCTCTACTCGAACCCTCCATTATAAAACTCCTCCACACCTTCCATTAGTCACAACTGCAGATGAAATGTCAAAACAAATGACAGAATATGGCAGGGCAACACAAAACAACACGCCTTAAAAGAATTACGGTTCCAAAATATCCCTTATCCTCTCTATGTTCTAGAATTCAGGTTATTCTTTTGGCCAATTCCATCCCATTCCATCCTGACCTGTTTCCAACAGCCTTCACAGGCGAAATTACCCCATCAAGCTGTGGCCAGAGAATGGAGCGGCATTTGCACACTGCTTACATGCGCCTCAGTCCTGGGCTGTGATATCAATGGAGTCATCATATTATTGCCTTGGCTTCGAAAAACTGCTGGAGGCATTCCAAGAGCCAGATCAATGCAGCGGCTCTTTTGTGCTAGGTGCTATTGATGAGTTCCCTAAGGAGCCGTGGCAGGTTGTGTGTTGACACACGGAGCTCACATTAGCATCATTTTCCCAGCAGTGGCATGCTCCTGGCAACTGGCAGAACAATGTGTCCTCTGCTTGTGTACTCACCAGAGATAAAACTTTATCCAAAGAGTCTCGCTATCCCCTCTCTCTTTCTCGCTCGCTTGCTCTCTCTGGTTCTCTCTATCTATCTATCTATTTATCTATCTATTTACTTATATTGATTTATTGAAGTAATGATTTTATTGGTTCACTGAGATCATAGTTTGTTTCTTTGTTTGCTGGTTTGTTTTATTTTAATTCATTGTAGGAGATCCCTGTACATCCCTACTTCCAGGTCATTTCATTATGAACAGAGATAGTCTCTGCTTAACCGCTGTATTTCGGGTGGGACCCATGGACCACAGAGAAGATTGTGTGCTGGATGACTACTTCCAGTGCTCAGTGATCGGAAGCTGCCCTGAATACTCATCAATCTTGCGGCCACTGACAGGGGAGGTGTAACCACTTAGCAGCCATTCTGGCTCTGTGGCTCCACAGTGGAGGATACTGTACTGTTCTCTCTCTCTCTCCCTCTCTCTCTCCCTCCCTCTCTCTCTCTCTCTCTCTCTCTCTCTCTCTCTCTCTCTCTCTCTCTGTCCGATGCAAACCTCCAGCAGCGTTTGCTACAATGGAGGAGAGCCACCTGGGTGAGCTGCTAAGAGAAGCTCGAGTCCATCTGTTCACTGGTGCTCTTGCAACCCTGACCTCCCCACCATCAGTGGTGAGAGGAGAGAGACGTGGAGCAGACTGGGCCTGGCAGATTTTCTCTCTCTGTCTCTCTCTCTCCCTCTCTCTTTCTCTCTTTCTCTCTCTCTCTCTCTCTCTCTCTGTCTCTCTTTCTCTCTTCCTCTCCAGAGGGTAACCAGCTCATCTTCCATCTGGTCACGGCCAACAAATTTACATTATACTTCCATGTCCCCACAGTCCACCTATGATGGAGGCATTCACTGTGTGTGTGTGTGTGTGTGTGTGTGTGTGTGTGAGAGAGAGAGGGAGAGAGAGAAATTGTATGTGTGTGTGTGTGTGTGAGAGAGAGAGGGAGAGAGAGAGATTTTGTGTGGGTTTGTGTGTGCGTGTGCTTGTGTGTGTGTGTGTGTGTGTGTGCGTTCATGTATGTATGTGCACATGTGTGTGTGCATGTGTGCGTGTGTGTGTATGGGTGCACGTGCTCCTGTGTGTGTGTGTGTGGGGGCATGTGTGTATGCATGTGTATATCCATATAGTATGTGCGTGACTGTGTGTGTGTGTGTGTGTGTGTGCTGGCCTGAACAGTGCATCGCAGACTGTCCTTAAAGCATTCAGGAGGCATAGTGGGCCCTGAGAGTTCATTAAGGCACTCCCCACTCTGTCAAGTTAGCATAAAGGAACCAGGCCAACTGCTTAGCGCACGCAAGCCACAGAGGATGCGATTCAATTTCAACTTTGCTTTATTTAGCTTTCATTCCCATTTAATGGTCTTATGCAGGTGGCTGAATGGAATTAGGCAATCAAGAGTGGATTTGGCCATTTGATACCAGTAGTTCAATACATTTTATCTAGAGGAATGAAGCAGATACATGAGAAATAGTTTCTATTGTCAGTTTTAATTGAGCTGTCAAATAATGAGTGTAAGAGATACTTCCACAGTTGATCTCAAGGGCAATGCCACACTGAAGTTTTTTTGTGTGTGGGAGTATTTGTGTGTGTGCGTGAGTATTTGTGTGTGTGTGTGTGTGTGTGTGTGTGTGTGTGTGTCTGTGTGTCTGTGTGTGTGTGTGTGTGTGTGTGTGTGTGTGTGTGTGTGTGTGTGTGTGTGTCTGTGTGTGTGTGTCTGTGTGTGTGTGTGTGTGTGTGTGTGTCTGTGTGTGTGTGTCTGTGTGTGTGTGTGTCTGTGTGTGTGTTGGGTGAGGGAAAGCATATTTCTTTCTCTTTCTCTATCTATCTCTTTAGCTCTTTCTCCATTATAATGTACCTTAACATTCGGCACCTGACTGAACGACAAGTGTTTTGAACACATGACTTCACCCATTTTAGTTCTACACAAAGATGTTAAATTCTTTGTGCTATTGGTTGGGGACTTCCCTCAGTGGCCAATCCTCTCACTGCCACATGCAAGTACTCCTACCCAACAACCTAACCTAACCAATGTAACAACTGCCCAACCATAGATCCTGACGAGCAGGATACACTAACAACGCACAAGTGACTGGTGACAACTGCAACATGCGCCCCAAGTTTTACCCAGGATCTGTATAGGCTTTCCTTCACAGTACAACACAGTGCTTAATTTCCTCAGTTGCCACTTTCAGTAATTAGCAAACAGCCACTTTCCAGAAATGCATCCTCTGAAACTGTATGTGTGTGTGTTTGTGCACATGTGTTTGTGTGTGTGTGTGTGTGTGTGTGTGTGTGTGTGTGTGTGTGTGTGTGTGTGTGTGTGTGCGTGTGTGTGTGTGTTTGTGTGTGTGTGTGTGTCTAGACACTGCCACACATCTAGCTCTTTGCAACAAACGAGCCCATCACAGGAAAGAAATGTTGACCACTATCGACGGCAAACCCCAGCAAACTCACAAGCTTTAGTACATCCAAAACAAATGCTTTGCCCAGTCATAGTCAGTCATCCTAGTATCTTTCTGAATAGAAGTCCATGACTTTGCAGACTATCACAGGAGGAGAAAATAGTTTTTTATCTTCTTCTGTGATTTGATCTAATGCAATGCATTGTCTCAGAGGAAGGCAGAAGGGGACCGGGCCGTCTGCTTCAGAGGGAGAGGCTCGCCCTGACGTCTTTCACCGGCTACTCAGGCTGGAGTATGGGCATGAATAATCCAGTGTGTATGTGGCATGAGAATGTGTGGGGTGTGTATGTGTGGGGTGTGTATGTGTGGGTGCTTTTTGTGTGTGTGTGTGTGTGTGTGTGTGTGTGTGTGTGTGGTATGTCAATGTGTGTGGTGTCAATGTGTCAGTGCTTTTTGTGTGTGTGTTTGTGTGTGTATGTGGCATGTGAATGTGTGCGCTGTGTATGTGGGAGGTGGATGGTGTGTGTGTGTGTGTGTGTGTGTGTGTGGCATGTGAATGTGTGCAGTGTGTATGTGGCAGTTGGATGGTGTGTGTGTGTGGCATGTGAATGTGTGCGCTGTGTATGTGGGAGGTGGATGGTGTGTGTGTGTGTGTGTGTGTGTGTGTGTGGCATGTGAATGTGTGCAGTGTGTA
This sequence comes from Clupea harengus, assembly GCF_900700415.2. Classification (NCBI taxonomy): domain Eukaryota; kingdom Metazoa; phylum Chordata; class Actinopteri; order Clupeiformes; family Clupeidae; genus Clupea; species Clupea harengus. The sequence continues at coordinate 16,077,569 of NC_045160.1, forward strand.
TGTGGCAGTTGGATGGTGTGTGTGTGTGTGTGGCATGTGAATGTGTGCGCTGTGTATGTGGGAGGTGGATGGTGTGTGTGTGTGTGTGTCTGTGTGGCATGTAAATGTGTGCAGTGTGTATGTGGCAGTTGGATGGTGTGTGTGTGTGTGTGTGGCATGTGAATGTGTGCGCTGTGTATGTGTGGGGGTTGGATAGTGTGTGTGTGTGTGTGTGTCGGGGGGGATGTGGGGTGTGAGCGTGAGTTTGAGGGTAGAGCCAGGCTTTAGACTTTCTACTACTCCTTCTCACTGCCTGGTGAGAATGAACATGGGCAGAATGGCATACTGGCAGAACAATGACATCAAATACACAAAAAACAATAGAATAAGCACAGTCAACAAATAATATACAGCATTCAGTGCCACCTGCACATTTTCAGATAGCTTCTTCCCTAAGACTGCAGAAGAGTTTGAAGCCATTACCTAGGACTGGCACTGACTCTCCACTGAAATGGAAATGGATTTTTTTTGCAGCGTTTTAAATGTAATCCATCTGGCTGAAAATGATGGATTAACTTAAGGGATGGCGATATTGTAATAGCATTATGTCAGCTGACAGCCAAGATGAATCGGCCCTCGTGGGAAACCTGACGGATAATCAGCTCACTCTTATGCAGCCCTTTCTTGTATTGACTGATGCATATTGGGAAAAAAAGGTGCCAAGGTAATCTTGTTTTTATTTAATTTTTTTGCTCTGTGATTTTTTTTGCTTTGTAAAGCTTGCTGTGCCAGAGAGGCAGTGAGTCCCCTGCTTCATGTTGTGTCTGGATGTGAGAAATTAAGAGTAGCTGTGGGTGTGCATTCGGTAAGACTGAGAAGGACTGCTGTGTGTGGGGTGTGTGTGTGTCTATGTGTGTGTGTGTGTGTGTGTGTGTGTGTGTGTGTGTGTGTTTGAGGCCAGTCCACTCTGCCACTCTGTCAGTCCACTCTCTCACAGTGATACTTGTTACTAGCCACATGACCGGTACAGGAGAGATGGAGCACTTGGAGGATGGAGGACATCGGCCATGCCAGTTGACTTTGGGGTGTCACGCAAACCTTTAGCCTAAAACAGAAGTGTAATTAGGACTGCAAGGTTTATTTACTTGTGCCTTCCCTTTGACTTCAACTGCACCAAAGCCTGTCTGTATGAGCTTGTATTTGCTGTTCCCTCTGCTTTGAGTGGTTTAATGAGTAAGACCACATACCGTGTTTGGCATTCGTTTAGTCATGTCTGTTTTGGTGCTTTCTGGGGCTGTCATGCTGAAACTAGGTAGCATCCTGCTACAAATCAGTATCATTATGTGAAAAGAATGGCAATGGGTAGGGAGCTTAAGGGATAAGAGAAGGGGTGGTCTTGACCTGATGGGTTAGATTTTCTAGAAAACAGGTGTTCACACTGAGCCAAGTAAATCTTTGGTTTTGTGTCATGGAAATGGAAATGTGTTTAGTGTCATTTTTTGTAGATTAATAATTATTTGTACGTTTTAAATTGCCATAAAATGTGCCCCCAGTTCTTCAGTTAGAGGAGCCCCCATCCACCCCCCCACCCCCCCACCCCCCACTGCTTCCCGGCTCCTCCGATTATTTCCACCTCACTTGCCTCTTCCTGGGCGTCTCTCCGGCCCGTGTGTGAGCTCAGCATCCCCACTCTTCCCCTATCGACTCCCCTGTCTCCTGCTGTTAATAAAAACTGCGGGGGGACGTCTGCAGGGACTCCTTACGCAATCGCTCGCTCGATCTCTGCGAGGCATTTCAGAAGCCTGGGCAGGCCTCGCCTCCGTGCCTCTTCCCTGCCACAGACCTAAACCATCAGGGGAAATGGTAAGTTGTGCACCTATCGTTAGGCAGTTTGCTGTTGGTCGGTCGAGAGATAGTTAGGCAGCAAGCTGTGTTTAAACAGTATCAGACTCAAAACTGCCAAAATAATGTGTGGTGGACACTGTGGAGTCAAATATTTTTCTCAATGTTTTGTCTAATGTCCTAAAGGCTAAGAAAGAAACATTATTTTGTTTGTGTAGTATATTTTGCCAATTTATTTTGATAAATGACTACAGTTCCAGTGAAGCCATGAAACAGTTTGAGATGCCCAGAGAGGTCTACTCACAGTAAAAGTCAGCACATTTGGGATTTGAATGTGTGGTTCACATTCAGCGTTTCGCTACAGATTTCACGAAACATGTTGCAAACCTCCAGGCTAATTTTGAATAACAGATTGTTTTGTTTTCCTCTTCGGACAAAAAGAAGTGCTATACAATTTTGGGTTAATGATTAGTGCGCTGGAAAAGAGAATAAATCGGTGCATTTGCAGTAAAGTGCCATCGGCACTGTCTCAAAAGACCAGTGTTTTCCCAAACACAATGGGAAAGCAGACAGATCATGTGGCTTGTTTGCGTCAAAGTTCCCCCCCTGGTTTTCATGAGCTTAAACTCGTCAGTTTTGTTGCCAGATATTGTAGTACATGTATTTCAACTAACGCAAATCATTTGCTAGCATTGTGCTCATGTAAGGTGTTTCTAAAAGACAAGAGACACTACCCATATAGTTACTAACGGTTTAAATTGTTAAAAAAATAAAATAATTATAGAAATAACAGATACATGAAAAGAAAACAGAATGAAATTTAGTCAAATAAATAAAGCCAGCAAAATTTAAACCAATTGTCTGTAAAACTGATGACAAGAAGTTTTTTTCACCCCATACGTTCATATATGCCATCTCAGCTTTGTATTATTGGAAAAATAGAAATTCTATAAAATAGACATCCTCACCTGACTGCAGAGGGAGAACGATAGATAGAAAGACAGATAGAAAGATAGATAGTTCAATGGCCTTTCACGCGTTCACTGCTGAAGATTCACCTCACGGACGTGTGTTTTACTGGGACCTGTCCCCGTATTGTTTTGTGGACATGTTTTATTTTCTTTGGCCAGTGAATTGCTGACTCTAACAAATGAAGCACATTTATCTAAACACAAAGTGGAGGGGCCTCTTTGGCAGGAAGTTATTATTCATTTAATTCTTTGTCCTTTACAGCATTTTGGACCTTGGCACTTACAGAAACAGAAATGTGTGCGATTGCAGAAAGGATACATCTCATAAATGATGTATGGATGATGTGTACACACATGTCTGTTTCTTCTCACTCTCTCTCTCTCTATTTCTTTCTCTCTCGTTCTCTCTCTCGCAGTATGTATATTTAACCATATTAAATCCATATTCTCCTCCCACCACAGTGCCGCAGATACATTCTATGTTTAGTTCTGTACAGTATCTATATGGGAAAAGACAAAGGCACTAGTGGGTGTTGAGGGATGAAACACATTGACTGCATCAGGGCAGGGTGTTGACAGGCAGGTGAGGGGGGGAGCGGCCCTCTCTGCCAAAGCCAGGTGGTGGAGCAGCACATGTGTCCAGGTGACATCCAGAGGTGGGCCAGGTGTGAGAGTGCAGTCATGTCACCCCATCACCACCTCCGCAGGTTCTGGAGCAGAGGTCGCTCAGGTCAGGCAGCCAGGGGAACATTATTAGCAGGAATTGAAGGGGTTAGACAGAGAGAGAGAGAGAGAGAGAGAGAGAGAAGGCGGCAGGGAGAGAGAAAGGGAGAGAGAGGGGGGAGGAGAGAGTGACGGAAAAAAACAGATTGTGAGGAGAGAGAGCGGAGGTGGGTGGGGTAAATAGGGACAGAGCCAAGGCTTCCTGCTTACTAACAATATGGAAATCCTCAGCAGAGTGACACTGTGCAGCACAAACTTTTGCCAGGAAGGAAAAAAAAATTTGTCGACGGAATGCCTGGGGCGTTTCTGTAAGAGTACAGCACAATGGTCTAATATGATGTTATATAACTGTAACCTCATCCCTGTAAATCACATAATTTATGGTTGGTGCCAAACAGGCAACCCGTCTTTCTCAGCCAGCCAATGAGAAAGGGAGACATTCGTGTTCATGCACAGTTTAAAGGGGCATTACAGAAATTGTGTCTGAAACTAGAAGGCTAGCTAGCCGAACAAACTTTTCTTGCAAACACCAACAGCAGCCAAATTGGCACGGATAACAGCACGCCAGCTTGCTAACTAATGTATGTGGGTGTTATATTTGGTGCCATAGGGCTATACAAGCTATTTTCTCTTGGGAAATTTCCGACAAAAATAACGACCTAGTACATAGCCTGGGAGGATAGTGTGAATAACTGTGTTTTTTTCTCCATATACTCTCAGCATGAACTTGTGTATATTGTGTATATATACCTCATACAAGCATAAACCATGGAAAATAAGTACAGGTCAGTTTCCACTACAGTGTTTGACCTCTGATGTTTTTATGGTACATTTCACAGTATTTATTTGTTTATTAGTTCTGTATGTGTTTAACCTCCTTTCCCATTGTAGTTGAGAAACTTTCCCTCTTGACTTTGACACTTGTGTCTAAAATGTCTTAATTGGAAAGACTTGTCTGGTTATCTGGACATTCTAATATTGCCACATGACTACACAGGATGTGTCACATTTGTTATTTCTGCAAAAAAAAACACTCTAAAACATGTCTCATAATCATGTCTAATATCAGAGTCACAAACTGACCAGTAAAAAACGGCTGCTGCATATTAAGGGGAGCTAGGCTTTGAATGAATGTTAGCTCACAGTGGCTCATGCATCTACGTCACTCCTTAAGGAGCGCTGTTGCCTCGGCCTCCTCTGCCCCAGAAAGCAAACGGCAGCTCTGTGCCAGCGCTAATGAAATAGCGCCTTGTGCCGCTGTATAACTCTGCGGTGACAACTCGTCCCTGTCCAGACACTTCTATTTTGTCACAATGAGTTCAATTAGTCCACTCGATGTGGGGGGGGGGGGGGGGGACAGCTAGAGGTGACATTGGTCGACGAACATCACACAAGCTCTCTATGGCAAGCATCGAAAGGCCTTTGATCTTGTGCTATTCTGCCTGTGTGCCATGTGTTATAGACACATCAAAGGTCTTGTCTGACTGCATGAGTTTCAGGAGAATGCAGAAAAGACAAAGATCAGTTTAATATTCATGGTGGAGGTTTAACCGGGGCGCATGTGCTGAGGTATTGATTATGTGATGGCAACTAAGTGCCAAAAGAAAGGGGGGGGGGGGGGGGGGGGCACTGGCCTGTTGTTCCAGATAATTAAACAAAGAGGTTAATTTGTTCCGCTTTGCACTCGTATGTGTTCCGAGTACAGTCAATAAAGCTGTCTCGTCCTCTCATAAAGATGAGATGGGTTCTGAAGCTTACAAACAAAATACCATTTTACCACATACCAGCTGAAAATTGGAAATTTCATCATGATTAAAGGATTATAGAAGAACATTTTGCTCTGTGTCAGGCATGACGCTTGCCTGTAGCTCCTAGTGAAAGCACTGATAATTAGTGATAGTCTTCTTTGATGTTTTGGGGCTAGCAAGCTAGATAAAGCTCAAAACCATACCTCTGAAAAATAAATGGAAATACTTAAAATTGACAGTGAATTGCAATGGATATCTGACGACAGACAGACACATCAAAAGCCCAATGCCAATCTGACATGCCAATCAACAGTCCCCTTAAAGTCCAAATGACCCCAAAATGTAATTCACAGAATTTCACAGAAAGTAATGTGTTCTGTACCACACTGCAGGCGTTGATAGGCATTGGAGGATTGCATAAGAGCAACATGTCCATTTTAGGGAAAAGTCTTCAGGCTGTCGATCCATATGTCCAGTTAAGGGCCTGACTGAATGTGTTTCCAGGAAGTGGAGATGCTTGGCGAGTCATGCCTAAAACAACCTTGCCTCTGGACCACATTAGGGGCTTGATGTCTGTGTTAGGCGGTGGTGTTCATAATCATATCAATGCAAAGCACCGAAAGGAAGTGTCAGACTCAAAACCAGTTCCGACTCCACACTAATGAGGTCCAGTGCGGGAGAGGGAGAGTGTGGAGTTTGGCTAGTCAGCAGGAACCGCACAGCATACTGACTCTTGAAAGAATGCCTAGACACAATCTGGAAGGATACTGCTTCTCATGTTTGATGGCAGAATAGATATCCTTCCTGCTTCACAGCAACCAGCCACCCCTCGCCTCTAAAACAAACAAACAAAAAGACACTGAGAGGAATTGTAATCTAATCTGTGTTAGTGGGACACCTGCATTGAGAATCCAAATCCTTGCACCATTTTCTTGGAGTGGAATGGGATATTTAGATAGATCTATTCTGTGGCATGTAAACCAGGACAGACTATGGCATGAACATGCACAATACAGTACTACACACAAAAGCTGTACAGCTTGGAAACAGCAGAATGTGCTTTCAGTTTCTGGTCTTCAAAAAAAAAAAAAAAAAACATGATAAAAGCTTTTTTTCACCAAATAAATGAATTATTTGGTTAAATAAAGAAATAATTACTTGTTCAATCATGCTAGAAGAACAAGAGAAACAGAGCTCTTATCAAAGTCTGATACTTAAATATCCTGAGGGCTTTCACACTCTTCTTTTTATCAAGGGAAACTTGGAAGATTCATTTATTAATTAATTTGTTTATTAGTTTGCATATTTGTTTGTTTGTTTGTTTGTTTTGTACTTATTTGTGCCTCCAGAGATGCATTAGTGCTGAAACAGCTCACTGGACAGTATAATGGAGTAGAGTTCAGAATTGACTGTGCTGTAAGAGACCAAACGGAGAGAAAGCAGTTGGGTATACACACACAGTATAGCCTAATGAAATGTATTTATTTGAACTCTTTCATGTGAATAACAAGTCAGAATTAACGCTCCGTGGTGTTGTGTTATTATGTTAAGATTGTTTTGGGGGTCAGGCGGGGCACGGGGGTGGGGTTGGGGGGGTTTAAAATATCACCACACCAGAGCACATTTGCAGCACCACAAGTCCACCCCACTAATGCACGAAGGCTGCCAGACAGCCATCACCGCAGATAGTTAGCTTTTAAGACAAGTTTTAAACGAGTTGGATAATAGGGTTTCTCTCTTGGGGACGGCAACGTATCCACTCTCCTCTCTTAGCTCTTTTCTTCCTCTTCATTTGACCTTGGAGAAATGGATTAGAAAATGCGTCGTGCCGGGTTTCTCTTAAGTCTCCACAGCAGTGGTCACCTCCGGTGCATGTTGGATGGCCCTAATGTAGAACCTTAATTTTAGTAAAACTAAAGTGACAGCACAGTTGCGTAACATGTCGGTGGACCTGCAGTCCTTTTTCATGCTGCAGACACACACACACACACACACACACACACACACACACACACACACACACACACACCCGAGGAAGGGCTTATGTGTCTTGTCTTGCTGAGATCTCCAAACACACATGACAGTCTTGGGGACTGTGAGCAGTGGTACATCCATAGCCTGCAGCACACATCACATCACCGTCATGATTTTCTTTTTTTCCTGGATTTGTGCAGACCCTTAGATAGTGGACTGTGTGTGAGGATGTCGTGTGTGTCATCTCGTCATGGGGTAATCTCCACTGCTCACATGCCACTTGCTGCTCTGTGCTCTGCTGCATGGAGATTTGGGAGTACTGTCTTGGTAAAAAAAAGAAATCTAGAACACACCTCTTGTGTGCTGGTCTCTTTGTAATTCCAGAACACTTACCAAACTTTTCCTTGTTTCTCAAACACCTCTATAGAGTGAGGCTTCTGCATGTGAAGCTATACGGCTTTATTGTGTCGAGGTCTACTTGTCACAATAGTTAATTGCACGCAATAAAGTATATATTATATGATACTATATTATATTATATTGTTTTGTATTGCATTATATTATATAGAAATGTATTTTTGGGCAAAGAAGCTGATAAGTAGTATCTTGATCGTTTCTCTGTTTCTTCTGAGCCTTAATATCAGCCCCTGTGACCTGCAAATCATTGTAGTGAAATGGGTTAGCAGACCTCCAATGCTAATGACAAACTCCCAGTGCCTACAATTAGGTCCAGAACACTGCAGAGTTCCTCTGTAGCCAAACTTGTCTCCCACCGCTCTATCTACACCTCAGTCTGCCAACAGGCTAATTACATTGGCACTCTAGTGTCCCCGAGGTAACGCCTTGAGTGTAGTAGTGTAGTAGCGCTGTGGATGTGAGTAGCGCTGTGGATGTGAGTAGCGCTGTGGATGTGAGTAGTTTGCTGTGGATGTGAGTAGGGCTGTGGATGTGAGTAGGGCTGTGGATGTGAGTAGTTTGCTGTGGATGTGAGTAGGGCTGTGGATGTGAGTAGGGCTGTGGATGTGAGTAGGGCTGTGGATGTGAGTAGTTTGCTGTGGATGTGAGTAGGGCTGTGGATGTGAGTAGGGCTGTGGATGTGAGTAGGGCTGTGGATGTGAGTAGGGCTGTGGATGTGAGTAGCGCTGTGGATGTGAGTAGGACTGTGGATGTGAGTAGGGCTGTGGATGTGAGTAGGGCTGTGGATGTGAGTAGGGGTGTGGATGTGAGTAGGGCTGTGGATGTGAGTAGGGCTGTGGATGTGAGTAGGGCTGTGGATGTGAGTAGGGGTGTGGATGTGAGTAGGGCTGTGGATGTGAGTAGGGCTGTGGATGTGAGTAGGGGTGTGGATGTGAGTAGGGGTGTGGATGTGAGTAGGGCTGTGGATGTGAGTAGGGCTGCTCAGTTTACCCCTGACTGACTCTAAGGAGTCAGTTCTGTCCAGGCACAAGTTATCACACCGGATGACAGTAGTCATAGTATCATAAGTGTGCACAGAGGCAGGGAAGCACACCATTTGCGCTGTCAGGTACTATTGTACGTGCATGTAATGCCATTTCAACCTCCTGGGCAGCATGTCATGGGGTCCAGCCGGCTGACAGGTGTGCAGGGGTGACGTTGCCCTCGACAAGCACACTTCCACCTGAACATACCACCTCACTCATGTACTGTGCACTCAGCCATGGTGCTGGGTGACACACCTAAGCTGAGGCAGACGTTCCGATGACATGCTGATGTTGTCTCCAGAGCTGACATAAAAGCTTGAAGACTTCCTTGACTACAGTCTTGTGAGCATGTTTATTTTTTTGGTTTTTGACATTGATCCCAGCTGAGGATAGCACCATCTCGTGGCTAGGAAACAATTAATTGAATTTGGATTGCAAGTCCTATCGTGTTAGCTGACTGTGGTGTCAGAGAAGGACTCTCAGAGAGTCCTGCCTCTCGTAACAGCAGACAATAACATGGCACATGCTACAAGCTACAGGCCATTATGCATATCACTTGTCACCTGAGAAATCACATTCAGTAACCAGTAACCCACCCACTTAGTTCAAAGCAAGGGTTTGCTCACACAATCTTATGGAGGAATGCATTACATTCATATTACAATACATATTAATGTAACCACATTTTTAATGATTGATATGTGCATTTTAAAATGGGTTGTTATTTTAAGAACACAGCTAAACGAAAGTGATAGAAGTGATATACTAATGCTGGAATCCATGGACTACACAATGTGAGAGATTAAAAAAGTGTGCATGAATTGAATCCAATCACTAATCAGTTGGACGTGGAGCCAAATGACTTTGCCGGCCGAGCTCCACTGACCCTTGAAGGGGAGTCGGTTCAAGGTGACTGCCATCCTGTTTTCCAGTTGATTATGGAGATTCTGAGGGTACCCTCTCTGAGAGCTAAAGGGAGTGACTCCATGTCACTTACCAATCCCCCCCAGCAAATGAACACCTTTCAGTTATCCAAATACAGGCGCTGCAGGGTAATAATGCAAGCTACTCAACATTGGCCTCGCTCTCGCTGTCTTTGCTCTTACTTTTGCTCAAGTCTATTTGCTTAACTTCATTTGAAGACTTAGAGCATGTTTCTAATTCCTTGGCTGTCTTTTATGGGAACAACTCCGACTCTTGTGTTAAACACACACATACTGCAGTAAATGACTTAAAATAACCTGGAGTTGTTATCCAGCTTGAAGCACCATGATTAACACATCCCATTAAGCAGAAATTGCCTCATCCTTGGTAGTCATGAAGTCGGTTTTCTTTGATGTGAGTGGAGGGTCCCTGAGGATGCAGCTGATAACATTATCTCAGTGGGGTTCGCCGAACACTTACAGATTACAGCCCATAGAGGACTATGTGTTCTCAAACACAAAGACAGCCCACCCCCTGGAAGAAAACTCCCCTTCTTGTAGAAAGCATAAAAGGATAATACTGTATATCTGGCGATTGAAGTATTTTTAGAAGAAGCCTTGCTTGGTGATGCTTCTATACATGACAGAAACTTTATCAGATCCGAGTGAATTCATTGTTTGTTGAGTGATAAAATTCCCTACACTTTCTCTTTAGGAAAGCTCTGACAGTTAGGCACAGTCCTGTTTTTAAATTAAGGCTGTCATTGTGTTAGGGAATGAAGTCAGCTAACCAAAAGCAATTGATTCGTTTGGGATTTCCAACATCATTATTTATCTGCTTGATGTTTTGAATGGTTCTTTATCATTAGAAATAAGGATCTAGAAAATAGAAATGCATTATGAGTAATTGTTCATTTGAAACTTTCTTTTCAAACAACCAATGGCTGACATAGCCGTTCACCATGGAACCATCAAGGATTCGAACCACATCCACTCTGTTGCAGGGAGTTGCAGTTTGGAGACATAGCAGTGAATACAGAAAAGTAATTGTCATTTTTCAGGCAGGGAAGAGTCTTTGTAGTCAGGGTATATGAAAGCCTCGTGACTCATACCTCTTATGCATAACTTGTCATCTTTCATTTGGGTTTCACCTTGTTAGCTGGAGGTTTTTCTCCCGTCTTGACAGAAACGATTCCAAATTTACATTCTGAGAGACACTTCTCTTAAATGCAAATGCTTCAGACCTTTCCTCGTGGATCTCATATAACTCAACAGGGGCAATGAAATCTCTGACAATCCTTGTTAAATGTATTGAAATAAACTGTTACATTAATTTTACTCCTCAGGGAGAACGTTTCCTAAAGATTATCAAAGCCTTCAAGAGTCATATTTTTCATTGCTAATCTGCGAACACTATAAGCATGAACAAATGTGAACTGTTATGGATATCAGGTATACTGATTGTAATTTCCTAACCAGCATTGCACATCAAAATGTTGGCATTAAGGATTTCATAAATTGCCAGCCTTTGCAATGTGGGTGGCATACTAAATTCAAAAGTAATTACAAAATCCCAGAACACTAGCTGCTAATGACATATGGATGATGAAACAGAAACATCATTTGGAAACCATGTAAGGCTTTTAACAAAACCACTAACATATGGTCTCATCTTCACATTTTGATTTACTATTGGTACAGGTTTAGCTTTGCCAATAAGCCTAAAAGGGGCAAATCTCAAGTTAATCATCTTTAATTATATTCTGTTTATGACTTAGTTGTTAAGCACTACTAAAAAGGAATTGCAGTTAGCTGCAATCTGCCCATTAGGTAATTAATTGAATTTCCCCTTTTACATAAATTGGCATTAAGGGAATGTTTTCTTGCAAAACTAATCATCAATATATGCTGGCAACATGCTGAAATAGACTTCTGTTTTCATAATGGGATTTGTTCAGTTTAGTCCTAGGTGTTTATAATATTTGGAAATAATGAGAAAGCCCCATTTTCCCTGACTAACCCATTATTCTTTCACATTTAGTGAAACTTGGACGTGAATATTCATACTGAGGAGATCCGTTTTAATGATAATCGCTCCATTAGGGGAAAGCTGATCAGGCCATTTGAATAATCGTAATTAAAGTTGGTAGGTCTGACACTCGGGCATCCGTCCATGACTGATGCTTCAAATAACCACTTGAATACATATTCTGTTCTTTCCTTCTGCAGCTTAAATGACAGTCATCCTCCAGGCGCTGAGCGAAAAGTTTCCACAGATTCCACACATTTCAGGTCCGTCGCGAGCCTGCGCCAAATGGTTTATTTGGACTTTGCATAGTAAACCACACATGTAACACGTCGACCAAGGCTGGGGGCAGGCTTCAGGGCACCAGGCCTCCTCAGATATGAGCGCTCCGGGTGGAGAATGTGTTGTTGCCGTCTTCACCAGTGAAACTGACGCGCCGTGAAGAACATTTTGTGAGTCACTTCATTGCTTTCGGCCCTCTAATCTTTCACAAACAACCTCAGACAGAATCGGTCCCGCGGCTTTGAGAGGTGGAACAGAGATGAAAGCAGACAGTATCTCCAGATCTTTTGACAGATGCTGGTGTGCAAGGTGAGCTTTTAAGGGGGAATCATTGTATTGGAATCCAGAGGGCTCTGTTAAACATCATACAACATGAAAAGGGCACACAAGCAGTTAAATGCAAATCAATACTAATATTTTAAGGAAAGCCTAGTTTAGAATCACCCAAACTGAGATGTATGATAATTATCATGGCATTATTTGGAAAACAAAATTAACTTGCAAAGCCAGGAATGGGCCGTCAGGTTTTGAGAACTACTTTCATCTCCTCTGCCAAAGAGCCTTGCTTGCCACAGAGGGCGGGAAGGTTGAGGACAACACATTTAGCTCAGTCCATCTGAGACTGTGGCAGTTGGCTATTCTGGGCCTGAGAACAGCAGTCCTTGTGCTTGATGTATGACGCGTCGTCGTTTGAAACACAAAATGATTTATTATGCCATCACCTCTCAATATCTGTCGGCAATTACCGTGGTGCGTGAGATACTTCTCCCTCCGCAGTTTTTTCGTCCAGCCTGTAATTAGGGCTCTCCTATTGCCAATGGTGTGTTGATGAGCTATCAATATGGCCCATCTGGTGATGGCTGTGTCTACAGCAGTGCCTGCGTAGCAAATGACCGAAGTTAGGTTCCTCACAATTAATCAATTTTACAAGGGGATGTGAACACTTGTGCATGAATAAACAATGGCATCGAAAAAGGGTCTCCTGATACTACGTGTGAGCGGCATTACACCCATAGCAACCCCGTCACTCCAGCACCAGAGTGTGCTTGCTTGTACTGTGTTTGGGCAACTCTTACCATTGTGATTCCTTACTGAGGTGTAAATTGTGTGCTTGCCCACTCCTGCATTTAACGTCATTCCACCTCACTATGCGAAATTGCTAAAAATGTATTCACCAGAGAGTTCTTTTACAGCACAATCTGGAAAACAGCGTGGTAACTGGCTTTTTGTGAGCAGGTGTTAAGCGCAAGCACTATAATTCTCTTCTTTCTGCGGACTCAGATTTGACACAACTGTAATTACTTAATGTCAGTCACAACCAATGACTTCATAAAGTCACCGCCATGTTCTTTACAGGGCAAACTGGTTTCATGCTGTCCAAAAAATGCCACTGAGGCCCCATGGTTGCATTATTTCCTCTTTCATATTTGACAAAAGCATTACTATAAATTGGACTATATCTGTTCTATGAGTGCTTGTTTCTATGCTGTGTTCATACTGTAAAAATGCAGAGTAACTTCAAAGGAAACAAATTATTGGACAGAACTAGGTGCTTAAGTTTTACATTTACATTTAGTCATTTAGCAGATGCTTTTGTCCAAAGCAACGTACAAGGGAGAGAACAGTCAAGCTACGAGCAATAGAGACCTAGTGTAACAATAAATACTATTTTACACAAGAAATAGAAAAGAAAAAAAAGTGCAGGAATGTAACTGCTGTAAGTGCAAGTTAAGTACTAGTAGAAGTACAAGTTAGGAAGGGAGGTGCTCTCTGAAGAGTTGGGTCTTCAAGAGCTTCTTAAACTGCTCTCGTAGTCCTAGGCAGCTCGTTCCACCAACGTGGAACTACGAATGAGAATAGTCTGGATTGCCGTTCTGGAACAGACGGCAGTTTTGACATCCTTACAAGTGTACATCAAGTTATCCTTACTTCAGCAGAGAACAACACACAATGTATTCATTATTTTAGAGCAATTCTTACTTCAAATAATCTACTATGGCCATAAACTGAATAGGAGCCTGCACATGTGATGGTAACACTCAACACCTAACCAGAAACAAGTAATAACAGACATCAGAGGCAGAAATTAGTGTTGAAAGATGAAGTTGTATGAAGTTTATTGTAAGGTCAATGTTTAGTTAAATGATGCATGTTGACTTTACATATGCTAAGGAGCTATTGATGTCTGTATATTGCAGTAGTGAATCACGTTGATGAGCTCCTGGTTCTAGGGATTATGGGTAAATGCCACTTTCTTGTCCTGATGTAAAGTAATTTTCCCTTAACTGTTTAGTGTGGCTTCTCAAAATGTGTGTTTGGTAGAACGATTTATGAGCTTAATAACTGTGAAGGGGATTTTTGAGAGTAGGTTAGGACTACCATTATGAGAGAGATATTTCAGAAGCAGAACCATGTCAAGCAGCACCGATCAGCACTTTGATTGTGTGCCCTACTTTTTGAAGATAGAGGGGTTTTAAACAGTGAGTTCAAAACACAACTACCTTCCATCCTTCAGTGTGAATTAAACTTCAGTGGTAAGATTTGTGTAAAGTAGATACATGTGACACATTTACAACAGATGTACTAATGTACCAACACATTTATGAAAATGCTTCTTTATATGTGGGTGGTAGTCATAATCTAACTTTAACCCCTGCCCACATTAATACTGTGTTGTGCATAATCATCTGCTGGATGGTGTGTGACATCATCATTTCGTTCACAATAAATGACACATAACATGACAGCAATGTATAACCTATAATATCACTATCGCTTAGCTATATATTGTAGTTTACATTTAAGTTTAAGGAAGGACTAATGCATGACCTCTTTAAGTGTCAGTATGTCAGTGGAAGTCTGGGAAATGTTTTTATGTATATTGGCAGAGATTGATTGACATCTTACTGTCTTGGACTATATTCTGTCCTATGAATGTTTTTTTCTATGCTGTGTTCCTATCTGTCCTGGCTGTAAGAGAGCAGCGTCTCAGCCGGTACAAAATGGAAGGTTCCTAAATAAACCACTCAATGTTTGCTTACCAATTACATTAGAACTTAATGGCATTTTGTGCCTGATTAGGTTCTGGGCAGCACGTCAGGTTTCTTTTAAGCCATAAATTGACAATAAACAGCAACTCTCCACATGAGTAGTGATGTGCACGTGCACAACTCAATTAGGGACTTTGTGGAAAGTTTAGGGTTGAAATCACGGAAGTTGTAACAGTCTCACAGATGAAGTTCAGCTTCACCCTTTCATGCCTGCATTGTAGAAACTATTGTAGAAGCATGGAACTCAGAAAACACAGATGTTTTTGGTCGTATTGACATTTGCATATTCGTCTACAGACATTTTAGCTCACCGAGCACTAGTATGAAGACGCCAAAACACTCTACTCTAATTTTTTAGACTGTAGACTCAGTCTGCACATGTACTCACACTGCTGTTTAAAATGCATATGTCCATCTGGGATAATTAAAATCTGAAAATGAGTCTCAAGTATTCTCGTGTACACGGTTAGAGAAGAACCTAACCTCACTAACCAGACCATCAGACAAATATATAAACAATGGAGATACGTTTCCCTTGACACTCAGAGCAAGCAAAATGATTTTCACTGGCTTGAAGATCCTTGGATTATTGCACTTAAACTGTGTCAGTAGACTTAAGCATTATTAAGGTGCTACTGTTTGTTCTTGCAAAAAGTCACAGTCCTGAGTGCTTCGAACACCAGTGGAATCACCATTGCCTTCACATTCCATGTTCTCTCAGATTCCTGTATGAGCTGTTCATCTCCACTAATTTTCATGTTATTTCTTCTTCACATTGCCGTCATCTGGGACTGCCCATGACCATCTCCTGGTGTTTGTGCATAATTACCATCAGCTTTCTTTGTCTGTACTTATTTGCTCGTCTGGTCCATTTGTCAATTATGCTTTGGGTCGTCTCATTGTAGTTGCCTGTATCAGTAAATAGCAGTTGCATAATTTTTTTTACACTTCATGGTGCAGTGGACCTATTCTTAATGGCATACTGATGTCCACCAATTCAACATCAATATCATACTAACGACAGAAACATGAGGCAGTGTGATTACATTTGCCCACCACTGTTCTGCGTAAGGACTCAGTGGTAGCCTCCATGCTATCAAATAAACCTCCCATTCAGCTTAATTGGCCTCCGTAAGACACACAACGACTTAATTTGTCTGTCGCGCCCAAAAGACTTCCTCTGCGAATGCCGCCTGGGTTTCAGCCAGAAAGCGGGTGGCTTACTTTATTTATTTATTTCTTTGGTGGAGTGGAGTGCTTTTCTATTGACTTGAGCTCTTCCTTGTGCTCCATCCATTGTGGTAGTGGTGAAGTCGCGTTCCGCCTGAGTGGAGCAGATAAGCTGTTGGAGATGGACTGCCCCACTGCAGCTTTTTATCCCCTCCACCCCACCCCTCACCTCCCATCCTGTTCCTCCTCCTATCTTTCTTTCTTTAACTTATTGAGAAGAAACTAACAGAAGGCAGGATGCTGTCCACTGAGAACAGGACGAGCAATGGTGAATTTTCAATAAAAAAAAGGACAAGATACTGAAAAGGCTTTGTAGGAAAAAAGTTTTAATACAAATACTGTAATAAATGTACGTTATGGGTGCTAACAAGTATATGAATGGTACATGGCTAAAATATGTCCGCCATACCTTAAAATCTAATTCGCTTTAAATATATCTAATGAAACTGCAAACTAGCTGTTTTAGGCCAATCAGTCTTCATCTAAAGAGCAAACTATACAGCAAAAAAACCCAACGTGAAGCAGAGCTCAGACATACCCAAGTGATGGTTGTGGAGAGACACTGCACAGCTGTAAAAAGTAAGAAACGAGACAATTCGGCTTTAGTGAGAAGAGAACTTCATACACACTGACCCTGCTGGCCAAGCTCCAATCCCTATGCTTCTTATACATCTTAGCTGGAGATCCTCCTCTTGCTTTGAAGCCAACTTAAAAACAAAGGTATGAACTTCAAAAGTATGAACTTGTGAAATCTTTCTCCCGCTGATGTAACCCCTCCCAAAGCTTGCATGGAACACTGATTCATTTGCTCTGGTGCTGCCTTCCCCCTTACTGCTGCTGTGCCTGTACAGAGGCTCAAATGCTTCCTGGCACCTCCTGCATACATGGATGATAGGCTAGATGAATAAGGAATAAATGTGTTTAAATATGTAGTGGAGGCTTCCTGTATTTATTATTAACTGGGGAATAGCAAACCCTCATGTCAATATTGTTGCTTAACATCGTTGCCCAGAACAGTTTATAGCAGTATTCTCGTTGAGCTGTGTGTTACAGCCTACTACTGAATTGAATTTGTTACTAAAATATGCGGTGAAACCAACCATTAAAGTTTTTTATAATTACATTGCCAGACTTTATATTAGGATGATCCCCCAGACCATAGAGTGCTACTCTTTGGCCCAAACTGTTGACATGCATAGAGTAAGTGATGATGAATATTTAAGCAGCGTGCCATATCACCCAGGCGGATGCAGTTGTGTGGTACTTCATGAATGGGGCCATACTGCATAATACAGATTGTGTTTAACTTGACAGCTACCAGTGTTGATGCAGGCAGATCTTCAAGAGTGATGAGGTCATTATAGAAGCTGACAAAAGGATGTTCATGTCTTCTGCTAAATATGTTTCTGTGTAGTTCCATGTTGCTGTTTACGCAATCCCTTCTCCTGATGTGTATCTCTCTCCCTCTCCAGCTCTCTCTCTCTCTTTTTTTTTTCTCTCTTCCCGTGGCTCGCTCTCTGTATCACCCTCCAGAAGCAAGCAATTCCTTTAGAAAAGGCCTTTACTGAATATTTCATATGGGAATCTTTCCTATTTGAAAACACCATTACCACCACAGATATCATTTTTCCACTCTTTTGTTTATTGACAAGAAAAGCGAACAAAACATGACATATGCTTTCAACAGAAAACAGTACCACTGTAGATTTATTTTATTTTTTTCGTCTCCCTTTCTCAGCTTCAGCCTTCACCAGCACTGAATCTTGTTGCCCGCATCTCCTAGAAGCCCTCTCTCAAACAAAAGAAAACAGTACATGTCATCATCAGGATATAGGGTCGAAAGTGAAGATCTCCATTTCTCCGAGTCACAAGGCATGCTTGACTTTCTTTCTGTCATGGTTTAAGAATGTTGTCCCATGTAGCTGGGAGCCTGGGAAGTGATGCGTGTACAAAAGCCGGTGGGGAGGCGCGAGCGGAGCGCCGGGTGGATTTGGAGACTGCTTTGATCACTGGCTGCTGCTTGTCCTCGGTCCCACGGAACAAGGAACAGGATTTCCTGAGCTTTGGTCAATAGAACTAAAATGCTTCCATTCAAAACGAAATGTCAACGAACGCAGAATGCCTTTTTCAAAAAATACAAATGGAGCTTCTGATTCCTGTTAGGCTTTGTGCTACAAAGGGTAATGACTGCGGAAACAAAATGTGCTGTTGAATTAACATGGGACCCATACACCCTGCTCCAATGAAATTCAATCAGACTTCATGCACTAAACAAATGCCATCAGGAAATATCACTTCCGTGAACACACTGAGTAATAGCACATGGCTGTTTATGGATGAACACTGCAATTTCACTGGCTTCATTGTGGTTATTGTAAACTGTTGTGGAGAGCGTATCCAGGAAGGAATTCAGGGAAGGGAATGTTCTTGCATAAAAATGAGTTCTCACAGCTGTTGGATGATCTCTGTGTGATGGTGAAGAGCATTAACTGATCAGTTTGTGTGTGCGCGCATGTGTGTGTGTGTGTGTGTGTGTGTGTGTGTGTGTGGGGGGGGGGGGTGTATGGGAAGAGTGATAGACAGAGGGAGAAAGGGAAAGAGAGATAGATAATATTATTGGAAACAGCCTAGAAACAAACTCTTGTTTTTTTCTGAATGTATCCAGTCATGTCTTGTACAGCACTCCACAGGCTCCAATCAGCCTTAATATCCAGAGCCCCAAAGGGGCCTGTTACTTGGCCCGCCACGCAGACGCTGCATCTAAGCCAAACCTGGCCTGGGCCTTTTCATTATCACCTCCAGAGACTAAAGCAGGCCAGGAGTTTAAACCCGGCTGTTTTTCTCTCTCAGTCATGATATAGGCCTCAAAGAGGTGGAAGCACGAAGCCCTGGTCAGATTTTCTAATGCAGTACAACCTATACAACCATATATAACACAACTATATAATGAGACAACTATATATAACACAACTCTGTAATGACACAACCATATATAACACAACCATATATAACACAACTATATATAATGAGACAACTATATATAACACAACTATATATAATACAACTATATATAATACAACTATACATAACACAACTATATATAATACAACTATACAATGACACTATAAAATGACGCAACTGTATATAACGCAACTATATAATGACTCATTCTGTCTTTTTTTTCTTCCTACTGCTGCCCGGATTGTTCTGCAAATGAAGGTAGAGACACTTAACCTTTATTATTGCTTTTTTCATTGGCATGTACAGATTGTTTGAAGTCATTCTGATGCCAACACCCATCATATATGCTATTGTGTGCTCTTTGTGTCCAGCGCCATCTCTTTTATAAGTCAGGAGGAGCAGGACATGATCTAGAAAGTTCATGATAGTATGTGAAGATCTAAACTGTTTAGGGCTAGTTCGTTTTTAATCCCAGAGCATGAATGTGGTAGGCTGTGCTTATTTAGTATGCGTGCAAGTGTTCCATTATTCTTGATAAATTTCCTTTTTTTATACCAGCTGAAGTAATTTGATTGTTTATTTGTGTAAACTGCTCTAAACTGTTTATCGGTGAGGTATCAGTGGGAGGCGACTCAAACTCGTGAAGTTGATGTATTGGAGAGCGCTGGAGATTTGTTTCACTGTTCACTGTTTTTCATGGAAAAGTTATCTCCAAATTAAACTTCAGGACAAACGCAGCACTAATGATGCATAATTTGATAGAAAATAGAAAAACAACTGTGGCGTACCATTAGTTTAGGATCCTCCTCCCAAACTGACAACAGCAGGAGTGATGGCTAGTCTCAATGATTATAGCAAAGCACATCTATGCGTTTCTTCTTTTTGCTGTGCGCGCACATTTACCCTCATCTAATCTGAGCGCCTCTACACAAGAATAGGTGAGACAAGACAAGTGAAACCGCTTTTGACGAGCCTGCATGGATATTCATTTCCTTCCCCCGGCCAAGCCATCAGTCAACTGTACTGGGAGGAATGATCTCGATTACCTACTTCAGTGGTTAGCAGTCACTGAAAGAACGGAGATGACAGGGTGGACAGAGCGTCTGCTAGCACTGCCATACAGATGAGGGCTGCTGTCTATCCCTTATCCTCTGACTGAGAGCCACACTACCATCCTCATAGCTTTGCCTTTGTTAGATGTCATATAGACGCCCACGGAAAAAAAAAAAATGACCTCCTCCTGTACATAGGTCTTGGTTAAAACCCTATTTCAGCCAGCCCCCCCCACCCCACCCCAAGCACATATGTACAGGTTAGGGTTTGCTGTTGGTGTTGATAGATGCAGTTTTACCCACCGCAGATGGGGAAAAAAAAACCTTTGGTAGATTGCACTATATGCACCAGGTAAATAGACTATATCAAGGCATGATCTTCTTTTTCCTCCTATCCTTTCACGGGTGGAGCTATTGCATCCCAAATAAGGGGAAAGACACTGGATGTGCTCATCTGTGGTTCAGTGCTTCCTCTTTTCTTTGTCTCCGAGCAACATAAAATGCCAGAGCGGCGGCTAGCATGTATAAAGGCATCCAATTTTCCTCCCGTGCAGTTTGGCGAGATTAAACTCAGATAGAGCCCGATATGCATCACTGTTTTTATCGCCGTGTCTGTCATCTCGTAGGGCTGAGCAACGCTCCATTTTGCACGCCGTGAAAGTGCACCAGAAGTTTGCCTTTGAGAAAGACTACAAACCCGCTTGAGACAGATTGGGAACCGAAAGGCTTCAAGCCCTTACAATGTCAATGAGAATGAAAAACATTTGAATGTATTCTTAAGTGGTATTTTTTTGCACAATAACACAAAGTTGTTCAAGTCATAGTACTACTCAGTGGTGTGTGTGTGTGTGTGTTTGTATTTGTGTGTGTGTACATCTGTGAGTGTGTTTGCCTCTATTATTTGATGGAGAAAAAAATTTGGTAGCAATTAAAAGCCCTCCATCTGGTCAGCGCAGCTGTCAAGAACTGCTGTTAGTTCCTAAAGCTCTGTTGCTGGTCAGCCTTCTACCCCAGACTGTTCCTCCTCAGAGTCTCACAAACATCTCAGTATTTTATAACATACTCTATGCTTCATGAAGACACTCAGGCCCACCTCATATCAATCTTTAATATAGTACTTCATCTATAATATCATAATTATAGTGTACTAAAGGGCGTTTTATGTAAATTCATAAAACTACCAGAGTTAACCCCAAACTCCAACAGTAATCAAAAATATCCTTTAACAATAAGTACAGATATTTACATTGTCTAGTGCTAATAACTTAATTAATCATGTGCTAAATATCAATTAAGTTATAAGCATAGTACTTACAAAGTTATATATACTATTATAAGGACAGATAGTGAGTGGGGCCTGATAGTCTTTTATTCAGGAATTGCGCCACAAATTGAACATTTTACTTATTTATATTGTTTAGTGATGGTTTGGAGAATCATTATTCATTTCAACTGCACATGTGTCATGAGATATCATGATTTTAAAATGGCCAATGTATTCATCAAAACAGTTGTGCTTAACTGAGATGGAGTGGAATGGAAAAATATGCATATAATGCTGTAAAAATAGCATACTGTTGTATAATCATATGTTGTATATACTACCACGCAATCATAAGGGATAGAAACAGGAAGACAAGAAAGAGAAAGGTTAGGAAGGGCAACACACACAGCTATTTTCACACAGTGTAACTTCAAAAGCTCTTGTTACAGAATCTCAATGCATTTCCCTCAGCACTGATTGTTTCCTCATATCCATACTCCATTCACCTATCGGCCCTGTTTGTCAAGGTATAAATAAACACTCTTTCATCAAAGATAATTTGTCAAAATGTCCACATCTATGATTCGGTATACAGTGGTGTAATATTTCTGGTTACAGTCAGATTACAGTAGATGTCATTATTCGTATTGTTCAGCCAGTAGTTGTTTTGCCAGGGTGCAGGATTAAGAGCAAATGTACATGTAAAATGCACAGAAAACAAAACAAAAATATGAAATATTTCTGCTTCAGTCCGTTTCGCTGAAGGACTACGTTTGACAGAAACCAAGGACATGGCAACAGTTATAAAAATGACAAGTGCCGCCGGGCGAGCTCGACACATCTGCATTTTTGAACGAACAGGGTTGAGAGGATTAAATGGCATTAGTTAATGGAAGTGACGCTGAGTGGGAACGGAAGGTAATTGAAATGACACAAACACTGTTCAGATTTATCCATCACAGGGGCCGCAGGACTGAACATCCTCGTCCCCATACCCATGGCCCATAATCAAACCGCTACTTACTCCTTTAAAGGCGTTTAAGTCCAAATGTCATCCTATGGACCATATGCACACTGCCCTTCATGGATGTAAATAAGTGTCTGTTTTGGGTTGATCAATGTCTGATTGACTTCATGAGATGGTCTGAGATGGTCTGTATGTAATATGTGTGCGATATGTATATTCTCTATGCTCCTGCTGTTCACACTCAGTCACTAAGGTGGTTTGGGCGTTTAGGTTTGCAGTGTAGTTTACTATTGTTGTGGGATTTTGTTATGATGAACTACCAAATGCAATATCATAGTAACACTAACAGTTCAAGACCAGGTTTACCAACCTAGAGGTTTTAAATCATCAAGTGGAAAATCTACTTACCACTAGATATGTGTGTAAGACACTGATTTAGCTATGAAATACATATTAGTATCCAATTTTTAAGTACTGTGTAAAGTACTTCATACAAATCTTTCCTACTTTCCTACTAATAATTCTCAACTGGAAATCAAATGATTGCTCTCCCCTAGACAAATAGTATCTGTTTCATACTGTTTAGCAGACAGACAGACACACACACCCGCAAATGCCAACAACCCAACACAAAAACAGCTGTGCCAGCGCACCGTGCCAGCGAACTCCCTTAACCATCCACTCAGGTTTTCTCCTGGGCCCGGATTCAATTAGTCTTGATCCAAATGGTGCAGACACACTGAGGAGTACACACGATAAGACAGTCTATCTCTCCACTTACCCATATCCAAATATAAAAAAAAACCTTCAAATTTAAATGAACCTCTCGTCAAGCTCACCAGACAGCCAACCTGAAGTTACTTTCAAAGTTACGTTGACAACACAACACCTAAAGCCTCTGGTTGGAGTTTGTTTTGCTGTGAGCATGTACACCTGGCCTCTCATTAGTCATCCCCCCCCCCCCACACACACCCTTGACTGTGACTCTGGCATAGCACGTTTTTGTGTGCCATCACCATGGCAACCGGAGGGAACCCGTGCTTTTCGACGGGTGAGCAACAGGCTGGTGAGAATACAAAGCAACCTGCGTCGGACAGCCAGGAGGTGAGAGGCTGCTGTTAGAGAGCCCAGGTAAAGGAGCAGAAATACAGGGAGTTAGCATATACACACCTTTCAGAAGTCCTTACGTTATCTGCAGTTTTAATAATAATAATAATAATAATAATAATAATAATAATAATTCATTTTTATAGCGCTTTTCTGAATACCCAAAGTCGCTTAATTTTAGCATGTCCTTTCATAAATAAATGTGCCTAAGATGTTCGTTTGCGGGGAAAAAAGCAGAATTAGTATTCTGAGGATGCCACTGGCTTCACTGTTGCTACCTGTGGCGCCAGAGGAAAAGCAAAAAAAAAATTTAACAAACAACACAACACAAACACAAAACACCTGTGCTATCACTAAGCACTATGTGATCTTGTTGAGGCAAGTCTGACAGTCCTACGTTAAAATCTAAATCAAGCCACAGGGTCATTCAAAGGACACTGGCTTTACAATATAAAAATCAAGGCAAAGCAAAGTAAAAAAATCAGAGTGCACTTCAAGAGTGCACACAAGTAATGCTGAAAGGTCAGGTGCAGCAGCTCTGAAACCATTATTTTGGCAACAGAGCTTGGTTAACAGGCTTGTTTTGGACCAAGACACACAAAAGCCTGCTGCAGACTGAAATATATATATAGCGTGCATCCTACTTTAAGATGTGATGTTTGGAAGAAAGATGTGAAACATTTTATGTGTAACATCAGGCTAATAAGAGAGGGAATTCAGAGTGCGTGAAAGTACGAATGAAGCATTTTGCAGCAGATGTGGTGTTACGGTTTGAAGGTGTTTTGTCTCACGCTAGTGTTTATGACGTACACCCTATGATTTGAATACCGCATTGGAGTGAACTTTCAGAAAGTTCTTACTTGAATTGAATAGGCAGAGTTTGTTTCGCTGTGGTGATGACTGCATGAGGTAGCCTGTGTGACGAGTGTAAGATTAAACCTGTTTGTGATCACGTACAGTAAGTGTGTTTTCACTAGATTCTTTTTATTTTGTGTTTCTTTTTCTTTTCAGCAGGGTTCCTTTGAGAACTAGCCAGTTGTAATAGATTGGAAAATTGATGATGAATTTGCATTCTTTAGAAGGTGTACTTTTTGCACTGTTCTTTTCGCTTTCATCCTAGCATTAGTCTTATGCTTTGTTTGACTTTTACTGTGTGTGAAGAGCACTCTAATTAAAAACTGCCTTATTAGCGCGGACCCATTTGAAACTTTTTTGTTACCCATACACGTTTGATATGTTTTGCTTTTGTAAGCTTGCTTTTATACGTTTTGTTATACTGGTTTTGCTTAAAACTAAGCTAACAACCTAAAAGGCATGCAAAAACCTTGCAAACACCCCCAACAGCCCAGTTGGCACTGGTAAAAGATTGCTAACATGCTAACTGGTGTCTTTTATATAGTTGGGTTGTTGGCATGTGAGTTCTTGTATTTTCCTGGAACACAGAACTACATAGAGCATATCCTGGATTTTCTGGTGGGAACGGCATCCTTCTCATGACATTAAAAATACAACTAGTGTATAAAAAACATCCCCTCAAGAAAAAATCTGTTGTTTTCATTGCCAGTTTCGTATCAATCACAAGCTGAGTTGGGGCACATGACCTGGAGTCACCAGGCTTGTGTGGTCCAGAGATCTGTTGACTATATAAAGGAAAGCTCCTCTTGTGTAATTATCGCTCATTTTGACAAGCCCATGGTTCACTTTGTAAACCCATCACAGTGAAATGAAGATCTTAAGACACACCTGTGTATTTGTTAGTTCAGAACGTTTCAGCTCATCATTTCATGCGAAAACAAATTCATGTGAATATTTGGTATTTTCTCTGCTTGTTTTATCAGAGTAACTGTCCTTTGGGAGATTAAATATGTAATAATGTTTGCGTTTTGTTTTAATAAGGCTGGCAGTCGTCTTAAAATCCTTATAAAAATGGATTCAAACTCAGTCATCGGAGTCGTTTCATGATGCTGATTGCTAGAGGCAGATGATGGTATGAAATTATGCAGAGGAACAAAGCAAAGTGGCAAACTGAACTGTTTATTCGCACCAAAGGTGTCATGTCAAGGATCTGATTTACATCCCAGTGCTGGTGTTGCCAAGAGGACTTTTTCTCCCCGACTTATTTATCCTTTATTTATCTCTCCTGTGAATCTGCAGTAGCTTAAAGCCAAATTATGCGGGTTGGTACTGTTTCTGTGAAGCACGTTTTTTGCAGGTAGTTTTAATACGGTACTCAAATACATTTTGATATCGGGAAGAGATCACAAAGTTAGAGGAAAATTTGTTATTTATCATCCCCAGATGATCCCCAAATAATTTTCTATGAAGAGCCTTCGAGACAAATAAAGCCCAACTTCTGTCAGATTTGGACATCTCTTTTAAGATGCAAATATGGGCATTATGTACATCAATCCTATTTCAAAGAGTAAGTTAAGGGCAGCGTATAAGCAAAACAAACAAACAAAAAAGGACATACACCATTTTAGTTTGACTAGGAGCTACAGTATGTGGCTTGCCAAGGAAAAACTTTCTTTTCTACTTGACTTGTGCTGACTTTGACAGAAATACATTCAGGCTAAGCCATCATGTATCATGATTAAATCTTACAGAACCTATGTTTATCATATCTGAAACATTCTCATGCCACTTTAAATAGCATTCACTGCCTGAAGAATCTGTTTTATTTTTGTTGTTGTCGAGTGCTCTACATAATGAATCGTTCGGCTTATCTTCAGAGTGCAGTTTTGTTTTGGGTCCACGGCCTCTCAAGATTGGCAGATTTTGTCTCAGATTACTGGGGATGTTTGATGTGCATTTTAGGACTTCAAGCACGAAAAGTGAGTTGAAGCCGATTAACTCTCAGACACCTCCACCTATACATGAAGAACTCTTTTTCTCTCTCTTTTTTTGGTGCTCAATTCTTCCACTCGTCTTTAATGTTTCCATTCTGTTCAACTCAATGTCAGGAAATCTTATATTGATTAGAGAGCATCCCTTGCCATATTTCTTGTTATCAAAAGTGCATTTCGAGGGCAGATCAGGTATTTTGTTTGGTCTTTTGTCTTTGTGGAATGAGTTTGCACCAGTTTGACAGAATAGAAATGTAGCATATCAAAATCTTGTCTTTGAGTTGTCTAACTGTTTATTTATAAAACCAATGGTATACTGCAATGTGAATAGATTTATTTTCTCCCATATATTTTTCTAGGTGATAATTGTTTGAAATGTCATCTGATGGATGTGTGAGCTGTTTTTAATCATTGCAAGGTCAAGAGGGAAACTTTATCGAGAATAAGAATATAATCACATTTATATCTGTTTGTGTCTAGATACAAACATGTTAACTACATGCATGTCATGTATTATCTGTCCATCCACCCCCTTCTCTCTCTCTCTCTTAAACAAACTCCAGGATGGTAAAAGATTTGTCCTGACATGTCATTCATAACAATTGGGAGAGTTGACTGTAACAGATGTCCATGAGTGTCAGTGGTGGGGACTGTGGACAGGGTTTCTATCTCCAAGCCCAGCAGGCACACTACAAAGACTGGGCCACTGCTGTGCCGGCGATGCCATGGAAACGGGCTCGTTTTTTCAGGGATGCTGGTGCTGATGCAAAAGCTTATCCGTGTCATGCATCTGTCTGCCACTCCGCTGGGGGTCCCATTGACTGCGGCAACAGTGGTGACATGACAGATGATTGACATGGCAGTGCATGTTTTGTCATCAGAATCAACTGTCAATCTAAGTGATGGTCAGTCTGTTTAGATTTTTTTTTTTACTTCCCCATTGCAGTGGAAAATGCTGTTGCCAACTGGTGCATAAAACATTCGTAAAAATACTACACTGATAGTTTAATAGCTCAGGGAATGAGTCACGTAAATGTATTCCATTTTGAGAGACAATTATCCTTTGAGAGTTTTGTTGAAACATTTTTCAGGGGAAAATTTGCCTTTACATATGTGGTACTTTGTGGCATTAGCAATCACAGAAATGTTTTTGATATACCAAATGGCGCCCTTTTCACGCCGACATGTGTCATTACATAGCAGTATTAAAGCTCAAATACCACCCGCAGGTCATGATGTAAATGTAAATTGCCCTCACCCAAGGCTACACTTAACTTACTTGAGGTCAGCTGGTCATGAAAACAGTAACCAAAGGATGATATTATAAGTGTCTGAAAGATGAGAAGTGTCTGCTTCACTGTGTCTTTAGTTTCTCCAATCCAGTGTCTGCAGGTACCAATCTATTCCATTTTCACTTCTTTTTGTCTGAGAACAAGCTCTTGAAGTAATTGAAGGCCTAAAGTCGAAAGCTCTATCCCAGCCCAAGGTAAAGCCTGTTATTAACAATTTATGTGAGTTTTGGGGCTTTTGTTTGTTGTAGAACTTGGTCTTGAAAGAGTTATGAGTGTTTATGGATTGCTCCTTGAGAGAACATATAGTGCTGGCATCCATGTTGTGTGCAATTAAATACGATACTACTTTCAATGAAACCTTTTCAAGAGTTTCAAGAGTGCTTTCTAGAACAGATTCACTTATTTGGATTATTCTTGATTATGTGTCACCATAACAGATTAGACTGGTCACTGCAACAGATGTATCCTTAAAGCACAACAATTAAGCACCAGTGTTTATGGTGTCTGCCAATTACGCCTGTGAATATCTGATGGATATATGTCCCATCGCTCAGTATCCCTTATCCCTTTCAGATGAAAAATGTATGAAAGTCCCTGTCATATATACAGCATCTTTATGGCAAGATGAAGTTCTTAAGAGGTGGATTCAGTTTCTCCGGGGGCGAGAGATATCAATACGATGAAGTGACTCAAATGTAATAGGCATGTGAGGCTTGGAATTATGTTCCACTTCATCGGTCCCTTGTGACTTGTAAACCTGGCTGTGATTACTTTTCTGAAGCCATTTTCGGGATGCCATTTGAAAACAAAGGAAAGGTTGTAAATCAGATCACTCTCAAATCCTGCCTGAATATCTGCCTCACCATAGTAGTATGTGGATGATACGATAAGCGTAAAATCCAACAAGCTAAATCCATTCTATGATATAGCAGTATGAATAAAATATCAGTAGAGCAGTATACTGTTGGATTTTTTTTCAGGCACTTTGTGTGCGGGTGTGTGTGTTAGAGAGAGAGAGAGAGCATTTTCTTGTCAATGTCCTTTTTCCCCTTGTATTCCGTAAAAGGTGTTCATGTCAACACCACTCAGCTAAATCCATGTGTTTGCCCGATTTAGTCCACCATCATAATTCTTGTGATTTTAGTATCACGGTGCATTGAGGCCCATGTCACGACTATAATTCGAGTCCTGATTGCCTCTCTGACTTGGGCACAGTTGCCATCGATTCCAGGTCTGCCGTTCACACACAGTTCGCCTGGCGAATCGCTTGGCCACTGTGACCTTGTGTTTGAGGAAGACTTCGACTGGGCTTCTGCAGCCATTGAAGGTGCTTCAGCAACTAAATACATTTGTAGAATATTTGTCTCATGTATGTTTAACAGCCTCCTGGTAATTTATTCATCCTTGAAAACAATTATTTATGGTTTGTGTTTGTATTAATTAGCACAGTGTTCCTTTCATGTGCCGACAGTACTTCTTTTGTGTTACTAAAATCAGCAAAAGTATAATTTCTGACGACACTAAACATTGAATAAAAAATATTTAGTGCATACTACAATTCTACCATACTAACATTAGTTTGCGCCATATGTTTACATAAAACAGTGTAATAATGAAAAATGAGAGCACCTGTGAAATATTGGGAAAAGCATGGACATCAGGACAGGTGATGTGACCAGTCTTCTGTGTGTAAGCCATGTTTAATTGCCTCGTTAATTATTGACAGTTAACCTTGTCACTACTCTTCACACTGCATGAGCTTGAGTGAAACATTTGGATTTTAATTGTTTGTCCCTTTACCTATGAATTTGCATCATGGTGTCTGACAATATGCAGTGGCTGGACGGCCGTCTCAGCAGAGACGAGAGGTGCCGTCTCAGCCAGAAGGCGTCATGGCTTGTCATGAATGCTGCCAAATAGTATCTCTTGAGCACAGTGCCTAAAGACCTGCATGCCTTTGTACACCACTTTCCTATTCTGGTAATTACTTTTGCACATGTTCCACCGTGCAGCACATACCCAAGGGCAAAAAGATTTTTTGCCAGTCTATTTGTGTGAGCAATTTCTCATGTATCACTCGTTTTATTTCTCTTTTTGGAGGGAGTGCAGTATCTCCTACTGGAGGCTTTTAAAGGAGATATTTCTTTATTAGGAAGACACTGTTATGGATGCGTGCTTTGTGGCTTTCTTGGAATCTTGGTATTTGTTACAGTAAAACATTTGAACATGTGCTGTATTCCTGATATTGCTCTCAAAAGTCAAGCTTTCAACTCTGTTTGTCCGTATGCTTCTTGTTCCACCCTTAACTATTTACGTCATAATTAATGTAGAATGGGATATAGAAATATAACTCTACCAAACAAACATACTCTAAGTACTACAAATGCACTGGAATGGAGATTAGAGCTCAA
Source organism: Clupea harengus (assembly GCF_900700415.2). Classification (NCBI taxonomy): domain Eukaryota; kingdom Metazoa; phylum Chordata; class Actinopteri; order Clupeiformes; family Clupeidae; genus Clupea; species Clupea harengus. The sequence continues at coordinate 16,107,659 of NC_045160.1, forward strand.
TTATAAGTAGGTATCATCATGGTAATAAGTGAGTACTTACTTCTAAAATCATGATAACAAATCATAACAACCCACATATTACTTAATAGATTCTCATACATTTCTAAACAATATTCCACCATTAGTTGTGGTAACAAGTCTGTAACAGAATGTTAATATTGTGTAGCTTAATATATGCAATAACTCTATTAACACAGGTAAAACTGTTGGAATGGAATGGAAATTTGGGAAAAAATTTTGTTAAGTACCTTTCCTGTGGTTTCCCCGTCAAGGAGCCAAGAGCTCCAATGAGCCCCGCAGCAAGAGTGAATGTGCTCCTGGAAAATGCACTGTATGCATGCAGCCCACTGGGAGGACCTTTGGGCTTGATCATGGGCAATCCTAGGGCACATACTGTATAGAGATTCACACTGCACTGGCCCTTATAGTGGGAAAACATCTACAAACAGCCCACTTCAATCTATCTGTACATTCCACCATTTCACTAATAAGGAAGGAGGAAGAAGAGAAGGGAATAAGAAATGTTTTTATCCCATACTTAGCTAAGTTTTGTTGGTCTTACCACCACAATTTTACCACATCGTCATTTCCTGGAATGCATTACTCTTTTGACTTGAACGGTGAATTGTGCTCAGTCTGGCCATGATCCATAATGGTCTATATGGGCAAGGGTTCTGGGGACCTCACATCTGACTTTTAATCCAATTAGTTAATGTGGGGTGCTCATATTAAACTCATGTTAGTCCCTCATACCCATAGGGCACTGCAGGTTCAGACCGACCTATACCTGTATGGAGCTACAGTACCTTGACCTACATGTAAATAGGTTCGTGGACCAACATGGGCTAATCCATCGTTGACCTGGACAGATTCTGTTTGGTTTGTAGGCATTCGAACAGAAAATCCACAGTTTGCCTTTGTGAACGTGTTTGTTTGGGCATTATGGAAGGTCTACCTGAGTGTTAAATGCCAGGCTGTGAAATATATGTCACTAACACAAAGGCTAGACTTAATCACCCCGGTTTAGCTGTTATTCCTTGATGCAAGTATTTTATTGCCCTGAATTATGCATCTTTACTGGGCCAGACTTTTGGTTATTGCAACCCCAAAGAATTCTCAGAAAAGTGATGGCACAGGACCTCTTTGTAATGACAGTGGTTGAAAAATGGCTTTATTTTTATTTAATCAACAGCATCTCTGACATGCCCACATGGAGGGAAAATAGCAAACAAGCAGACAAACAAAGCACAACGCAATGCTGAGTGAAGCATATTTTCAGAGATCATATTCCTTAAAATACACATTGACCCTTTTGCATCTATAAATGCATCTATAAGACTGTAGAAGAGAATTGTTTTTGTGATTTTAGAATTAATTCTGCAGTGCGACACCATTTTTTGAACCAGTCCCACAAGTTCCCCTTTTCTTTTCTCTGTCTCAAAATAATTGGAAAAAGCTTGTCAATAGGTGGGCGTATAAACAAATGTTGTTTGGGGCTCACTAATTACCTTGCTCGCCTGCAGACATTCACCAGTGTGTCTTTTTAGCTCACCTCTTGTCCCATTTGTCAGCTGTGGCAGTTGTTTTTGTGAGAACGTCTCCTCAAAGACATTAGTGAGACTTCACATCAGGGAAGATGGTAGGTAATTACACAAAATGTGCTTCAGCAACACATGTTAAAATATTAAAATAAAAAAGAATACACTCACGAAAATGTGGCATATTGTTTTGTTACTCTTTATGAACCTAAAGAACCCCCACAAAAGAAGTCAAGAAATTATGTGAAATGGAGTCTGTGTGGCGTCATTGAAATCCACACAAGAGAACCATTACGGCCCTTGTGGTTCTTCACTAGTCTGGCTCTGTTTGGATCTTGGTTAGCCTGAAGCTAATAGGAGCAAATTCCGGGTCTTACTTCAGACGTGGGAGGCCGTGTCTCTGATTTCTCCTCTCCAATTGCCAGTCCTTGCCTCCTAGGATGAGGTAGCCCTGTCTCAAGACATGAACTTCGTTCCCCCAACCTTTTAAACAGCTTCAGTTGCAGTGACTCATGACAGGCGCTAGATTTGTCCTTGGAACAAGTGTGATGGCAGTCACGGCTCCCTGAGCCCTGTGTTTAAAGAGTGAAAAGACAGACTCTGCACGCTGTGTATTTGGCACTTAAACCAGACAAATAAACTGTTGCTACCAGAGGAGAGGAGAGGAGAGGAGAGGAAAGGAGGGAGGGATAGAGAGAGACACAAAGAGAGAGAGAGACTGGCACACCGAAATCTGCCTCTCCGCTTGTTCGCAAGCAGTTGGACACAAGGACACACACACACACACACAAGCTGCTTTGCCTGCTTAGACTTTATTGCAAACTCAATTTGTCAGCAGAGCAGATATGAAACAGCAGCAGCGACCTGTCTCCAAATTAAAATGTATATTTACAAGGGTACTGCACAGTTTCTTTTGAGAATACGGCCCATCTTATACCATAGTAAGAAATTGTATGTGAGGTGTACTTGACTGCAAAAAATGGACAGGACCGCTCAGGAATAACCTGAGAAGCTTTCCATGTAAACCCTCCGTTGTTCCATGATACCAGATAGATGAAATATGATGTATCTGCTTACCAAAGGAAAACCTAGCCACTCCGTTTCTATCCAACCATTACATTAACTGCTATCACATTTAATATCATTGATATCACTCATTACTGTCTCATGCTTATGCTGATACTTAAAACGTTTAATTACTTTCACTCGATAAGGCCCCGTCACACCATGACGTTCTGGTCAACGTTCTATGATGTTAGAGGAAACATTGGTAATCGTCCATGGTCGCTGGTATTGCGCCAGAAGAGCTTTGTGTGAAAGCTGGTGAACGCTGTAATCGTCAGTAATCGTCGGTGATTGGAGGAGAACGCTGGTCCAAAAAAAAAGTTTTGAACATGCACAAAAGTTCTCATGGAGATCAGCGTTCTTCAACGTTTAATTTAAACGCTGGAGAACTTTTGTGGAACGTTTTATTAACTTTGCACGCGTTTGGCTATCGTAGTCAGTCGTTGGGTAGGGTAGACTGAGTACAGTTGATGCTAATAACTTATGTGCGCAGCAATCCTGAGACGTGATTTTTAGTTTGGACATGCCTACTAACGTCCTCTTTGATCCAGGGAAATTTGAGCACCTAACCCATCTCTCGTAGGAAGATATCGGCAAAAGTTTTTTCACCAAGGGAAGATCTTGATTTTATCATGTCCCTTCTACTATTAATATGTTATTAACCATACGTGATCAACAAACCCAACTTACATCATTGCAAACGTTATTCTGTGCACTATACATCTACATATTCAATGCTATCATGTCATGCAAGGTCATTGCATAATCTAGCGAAAAGCAAAGTGGAGGGTATATGCTTGCTTGAGCCAGCATGAAGTAGATGTACTGAACTTGAACATAGCTGAGCACTGTTATAGCTGGTGCTGTTCCATGGCAGATGGATATGATATGAAGACTCTTGTGACATGGACAATGTGTGTGGATGTGTTGATGTTTTCTAATAATAAACATTGAGAAACACAAATTCAGTGTCAAATTTAAATCATTTATTTTAATAACATAAAACCCCAGGAATAACGCCCGTTATTTCGTGAATCACAGTAATAATAACAGTAAATCTTCGTCCGAAGACATTGCTAGTGAAAGAGGCTTTGTCCCCCCTCACACCTTTTCGTGGTCTTGGCGGCATGATGTTCACTGTTCCGATCAACTGAATCCACTATGATTTTCCAGCGTTTTATACCGTTTGACCATAAAACCCACACGCCAGCAAAACGCTTTTCTGTCATTATTCACACGTTAATTACATGCTTAACACGCTCTTCTAAGGATGACTTATCGTTTTTCGTGCTGGAGTGACACGTCAGCACACGTTTGTCGCGGACCAGTGACACGTCACTTGGTCGGTGTTACACACTCCTCATGTGTCAGTCCTACGCTAGTCATGTGTTAGTCCTACGCTATTCTTTCGTTAGTAACACGCCAGATGTGTCCACGTCGCCCTAGAACGCTCGAAATTGAATGATTAGAAAGTTCAGAGAACGTTGACCAGAACGTCATAGTGTGACGGGGCCTATAAAGCAGTGTAAACAACTAATGAAAGCTGACCCATTTATGCTCCTCCATCTCTATACTACAGCTTCAGCCCAAGTCCCACTGCAATGAAACATTTTCACATTTTAGTTTCCCCATAAATTGTGACTGTACGTAGTATATACAAACACACATACAGTATGCGTATGCTGTGTATATGCGACAAAAGATTATCAGTAAACCTACTGATTAGCATTTTCATGGTTGTGCTGTTGAGTCATATTATGATGTTCCTAGCCTCATTATGATAAACTAGTAGTCAAACACTCAGGGGAGAGCATCAGCAAGTCTGCACCACCCCATACAAAGACACAGACACAGCAACCCAGCTGTGCCAGCTAATGAGTTTAATGCTCAATGGACTTTTGTTTCATTTCCCCCAAACTCTCTAATTCCATCTGGGTAGCTGACATCAAAGATAAGGTAGAAACTCACAATGCGGTCTTAATTTGGAATCGCGAATTGTTCGCTTTATTTTCTGTCAGTTTTGGCTTTGACATGTCAAATTCAGGACTTTGGGAACTCTTCAGATTGTTGTTGGAAAGTTGGAAAATAAAACTGTGCTTTATCTTTTTTAATTTGTTTTGTCTCTGTTTTTGCAAATGAAACAGCAGGGCTAACACATCCACACAGAAGAGGGTTATCTCTCAAACAGATGGCGCTGTAATGTGCCTAAATTAGTCTTTATAAACTTTCTGCAAACAGCTCTCATAAAGCCACAGAGGACGAGTCCCTGAGACTGCTGGCAGACATGGCTTATGAGTGTCAAGGCTTTGTGGAGACCCATGAGACCCTTGAATGTTAAAGGAGCACCTGGGGTTCGGCCCACTGCATCGTCCCTGGAATGTCCACTACAACTCACCTCAGATAGTGTGACCTTCAACTATACTGCCACTGTTACAGAGTTTGAGTGGAGTGAATTATCCCTGTCAGTTAACAAGAACGCTGTAGTTCAAAGTAAAAGATTCCATGTTCCATACATATATGGATGTTTGCAGTATCTGGTTGATTGGAAGGGTTGCGGTCCGGAGGAGCGATCTTGGGTACCAGCCCACATCATCATATATCCTTCCCTGTTCAAGGAGGGTACTGTCATGTCATGAGCTGGTGCTTCCAGGTCCTGATCCGTGTTTTCATATTCATCCTGTCATACTGTATTTTGTGTGTGCCATGTTTACTGTTTCTCCACTCCATGTTTTCCTTAGAGCATGCCCAGTTCAGCTTGTGTGTACTGGTGTGATTGATCTCCTCTTCGCCGACAGCATTTAATGTCGGTCCTGTGGATCACTCGTGGCTGAGTTATCTCATCTCTTGCTGGTTCAGTGCTGAGTTATCTCGCCACGGACTACATGGCTTGCTCATGTGTTCATGCCACTGACTACATGTCTTGCTCATGTGTTCATGCCACGGACTACATGTCTTGCTCATGTGTTCATGCCACAGACTACATGTCTTGCAATGTGTTCATGCTCTTGCTAGTTTGCTGGTTTTCGGACTTGGACTCTACCTCTTGCTTTGCCTTTTGTAACTGATCTTGTTTTTCTTTGATTTTCTGCCCTCATGGGTTTCTGGACTGTTTTTTCCCCTGTCTGTTCTGTGAGTGAGTGCCTAAAGTTAGTGCTCAAATTCTGTTTTCTGGCAACTGTCTGTTCTAAGCCCAGTGAATTCTTGCTCCTTGTGTTGGATTTCTGGAGATTACGAACTGTAGGCCTGATTAAACCTCATGATTTTCTGCCTGACTGTCTGTAAAGAAAGACTTGTTAAACTCCAGTCTGGCTTTCCTCCAACTCTGTTTAGTGTACCTGCCTTTGGGCCCAAGTTCATATCTCTGGACACACCGGCCTGCCATACAGATTTCTGGCCAAGACGTTTGAGCTCTGAACCTTGTAAACATAGGTGTTGGCTAGACATAGATGATTTAAGCATTCAGAAATGTCATGTGGTTTGACTACTAAAGTGTTAGAACTTTCCGACTATTTTCTTTCAACACAACAAATGACTACACAATGATTATTGATGAGATAGGTGTCAACACACCTGTATTGGTCCCCTCCCCACTGTTAAAGGTAATGTCCTATCAGTCTGGAATGTCACTGTGGCCCTCTCTCTGCCCCCTACACAATCATTATGCAAATTCAGTGTGAATTGTAAGAAAAGAAGAGGGAAGAAAAGCCTCTTTACAGTTCATTGAAAAGGCTGTAGTCCAAATCCAAACATGCTATGGATTATAATGTATAGAAGATGCAATCACACTGCATTCCTGGAACAAATAGAAAATGAACAGTAAAAGTTGTCCGTCCATATATTGGGATTTATTATAATAATATACAGAGAGTTTTAAAAGGTCAGCTCACATTTACAAAATGAGTTGCTTGGGTCTGATATTGCTGGCTGCAAAATGTAGCCTAGAGTAGTAGTGCATCTCCTACAGTTTTATGATATGCTGATCCAACAGAGCAGAACTAAAAGCAGACTACTCTGAATGTGCAGGCTGTGCAAAACAAAAGTATGCATAGCTTTATCTTAGGTAGGCTACTTGAATTGTATCGAACCAAGTAGTTCTTATGGGCTAATGCATAATAGACATTGTTCACTGTAAGAGCTAGACAACAGAGCATTTGTTTTAAACGCAAAAATCATCCTCAATGAGTATGAATTCAGCTGCTTTGATCCAGTATAGCTACAGTCTTTCTATATCATAGGCCTACTGATATTTATTGCGCAGACATGTTGATAAAGCTTAAAATCATTTGAGTCACCTTAGAATGTCTCAGTAAGATAATAGGCAAATCACACATTTGTATGATCATTTTGATAAAATGGGACATACTGTAATGACAATTGAGAGAGAGATAAAAACAGTTTGCATGTAGAAAAATGACTTGCTGTGTTTGATAGTTTTTCTTACTTAACTGACGGAGAAGATAGGCTACCATAGTTGACAAAGTTAAAACTCTTCTGTAAGCCTAACCTGTATAATGTTGACCATGCTAAAATAAGCCAGGGTCTACTTTGGAGAGAATAAAAACTTTATATCATATTTACATAAATGGACTGCATTTATTGGTGCTTTTCTATTCATAGAGCACAGATTAATGCTTTACAGATTAATGCTACCAATTCACACACCGAAGGCGGAGTCTACTATCTAAGGTGCCAACCTGCACACAGGGAGCGGCTGGGGGTTCAGTATCTTGCTCAAGGACATTTCGACACTTGGTGAGGAGTCAGGCTCAAACTAGTAACCAATTGCTGAACGACTCCTCTACCTCCTGAACCACTATCGCCCAATCTAAATCGTCCATATAAAAAGGTGGCCTTTCACAGCATTTGTGAGCTTAAAACAAAAAAAGGTTTAAAATACGTGTGAGATATGTCAGATGATGGTAGACAGCAGGCTAGATCGGGTTCCTGGTCATATTCCTCTGGAGGAAAGTGTGAAGTGAAAGTAACTGTCAAGATAAGACTAACTAACTAAATTCCAATAATCTATCGAATAGGGATCAACCTTAGGGATGATTGACAGCCGTCACTCACCCCACTTCCACTTTCAAGAAGATTTAAACCCTCCTTACCTGTCCACTATGTCACACGCAAACTATTCGACACAGCTTCCCGTAGATTTGGTGTTGGAGCTGGAACTTTTCACGTCTTCCAGTGAATTTGAAGAAAGATGATTTAGTACCTCCGATGCCTAGGTAAGATATAGCCGCTCCAGTACGTCAATCAGTATGTCAACTCCATTTCTCTTGCCTCCTCTCTGTTCACTTCCCCAGTGCTGAGCAGGAAGTGGCGAACCACTCGCTTCGCCCCTCACCTTCTCTACTATCCAAGCACTTTAATGGCAGCGGGTTTACGCGCCCTGCTTTTACGCTCTAGGGTGAAAAGTACCTCACCTCTAGTTACCATCCTGGCTATAGGCGACGACACTGTGGCTCCTTAGTTAGTGCACAAATTACAGCGGATTTGCGTGCCCTGCCTCTCCAGCCAGCAGTCTCTGCCCAGGCTCAAGGTCTTGTGGTGCAGCATCCCATAGCATCCCTCTCCAGACAGTTTCCGTGATGACTCACAGATGTTATATCACAATGACACTATTCGTTTTTTTCCCTTTTATCAAACCGAAAATCATCTATTTAAGAACGGTCTCTCGATTTGCACTTACAAGCTGACTTTAAATCTCCAGCCTTTCCAGGGCTTAGCCCACTACATCTCATATCGTTCCTCTATTAAGCCCATTAATTTACGATAGGAGCTGCCACCACGACAGCAAACAACGGCCTATCTGATCAGTAAATCAAATGCTTGCCCATTGGTCCTCAGATGCCTACCAATCCCACATCTGTTCTAATCTGTAAGATCTCCGAGTTGCCCACCAAGCATTGGTTCCATTGTATATGTTCTCTGGCCTCAGATGAAAGCTCTCTTGAGGTGTCAGCGTATATATCACTTACACATCTATATAGGCATCCCAGCACCACGGCCGGCTACCAAGCCAAACATGCTCCTTATCAGTGCTGTATATCAAGTGAAATGGCTTAAAATATCAACAGAAATACATTCACAGTAATAGAATGAAACAGTCATAGGTCATAGACAGTGCATCCACTGTCCCCCAGGCTGATATGAGTGTGTATATTCTGTTGCCAATAGCTGACATCACTTTCCCGAATCTCCAGTGCTATTCATGATCTCAGGAGTTCAGAGGGAGGTTGCCTTTTTGTATGTTTTTCTTGTTGATTTGTTTGTCCAATACTGTGAAAGAAAGTTCAGCTCTGTCTTCGCTTCCACTGCTTTTGTCAACAAAGTTTGATGGTCTGCTTAGTTGATAGTTGTGTACTTCATCAATGAGTCTCTCTCTCTCTCTCTCTCTATCTCTCTCTCTCTCTCTCTCTCTCTCTTTATCTGTCACCCTCTCAAGCTTTTCTAAATTTATTTGAGGTAATCACGGCTTAAAAGTCCCATCCTCTCTGTCCCCTGCTCTTTCATAATTGAAGACCTGATTTATTTATAAACGTCCACGTGCATACTATGGCCAGTGCAGACTGCAAATTCACTGAGATTTTCCCTTTCCACTTCATTAATTTCCCTCCTCTGCATGATGTAGATTAAAGAAGTGCCAACGGCAGAACTTACACAAGGATCTGAAATGCAGCATGAGTCAGGGTGTGATTTTACCCATGTTAGGCTGCCAGCGCTGACTACTTTCCACTCCGTTGACCGATATTACTATGTGTTGGTGATGACACTTGCTGTGTCAACAGTATATTACCAGTGGAGGGGGACATGTTGTGCTCCTGACGTGGAGCAGGGATTTACATGAGTTTATGATGTGCTTGAGTGGGCCACAGGAACCGGCATAAAAACGAGACAGCTGCACGTCTCCACATTACTGCATTACATTACTGCACGTCTACAAATTACTGAGGGAAAAACTGAGACAGAGAAATATAAAGATGGCTAATGCCATGGCTTTGTAATGTTGTGTTCTCAGTTTATTACTATCTATTCAATATGTATTTCCACAAAGCACTAACTGAGGTTGAGATTTATTTATTTATTTAGTTATTCACTCGGCATGATGGAACATGCTGTTCTTCCTGTTTTAACCCACACGATTAACACATTAGGATAAATCACACAAGCCACCACCTACAGTAATCCTCCTGGGGGCTGTGTGCTGTGACACGAAGAGTTGTGGTAATGTGTGCTTTGCTCTGGATAAAAACGTGTGGTGGTCATTGTTATTGTGCCCTCTTGTGCTTTATGTTCCTGTATGGCTGCAGGCTCACTCTTCAATGTGACGCACACAAGCCAAAGACGGCTGTCCATGATCTCCTGGAGGGTTGGCATAACCATTAATTGCCATGTTATCAATTCCACTTCAGGACCTTTCGACCCACTAATGACGTTATATTTGGATGTGCCCAGGTTGCCTTGTCCTGAAAAGATGGCAAAAAGGCTTTTATTTTCAGTGCTTTGCTGTGTGTGTGTGCCACCTCCAAACAAAGGATGTGCTTGTTTTCCGTATTTTCCTCCGAGAGGACACTACATGAAGTAGCAGACGAAGACGGAGAGATTCTCCAGTGAAAAATGTCAAGATGGTTTATCAGGAAGAGTGTTTGGATGACGGCAGCTAATATGATCATTAATCTCTAAATGTTACAAGGCCATTAGTATTACAAGAATGAAAATGCCAGAGTAGGCGTGATAGCAGTGCCGCGGCGGCAGAACAAAATGATCACGGTGGCAATGAAGTCAGATGAGATTCTGTTACAGCAGTGCCTTCACCTCTCACTGTTCCACTCCAAAAAAAAAAACATTACTTCTTCAAAACGGTTGGAGAGGCTGTATTTTCTCACAAAGTGAGGGTACGAGGGCACAGCACTGCATGGACAGCTGAGATATGGAGATATGTTTCAGAAACAGATGCTGCAATATTAAAAGGCGGACAGTACTGAGGGGTGTTAGTGGAATGGTGACACAGCTGGAGGAATCCCCAGGGTTGGCGCTTTAGTGGAGTAAAGGTTACGGCTCAACACAAGAGTCCCAGCGGGGGAGTAGCCAGCAGCTGGGGTTTGGGTTTGGGACATTCATCGTTTTTTAGGTACTTCACAAACAGTCCTGTCTGGATATCCACCATGGCAAAGGCTGTTAACATTTACTCAAATATGCCCCATGGGTCTTCATTTTGCTGTTGGAGTGTCTGCTGTAATATGCTTGTAATGCACCGTGTGTTTGGCAAATGGTGAGAAGGTTGCATCACAGTCTTACCTTGGTTTCCAAAATGCTGGCTGTTTAAGCAGTACTACTAGTTTTGGTCTAAGGCTAGTCGGTTAATTACCTTAAAAAGCATGCAAAAACAGCACAAACGGTCCATTTGGCACTGATGAAATATTGATAACATACTAACTGGTGTCTTTTGGCAATATAATTCAGAAAATGGTGCTATGAAGGCTTTTCTTACATTTTTACAGGGTGTGCCCTCCCGGACTGACAGGAGTGTTTATCTGACTGTATGCCTACAAAAATAATTTGAAAATGATACCAAAAGTAGTTGCCTATAGAAACGCCTCAAAAAGTGGTACATTGTTGCATAGTGTTGCTTTAAGGCCCTGGGCAGGTCTTGATCCTTTAAGACTTTTAGCACTAGCATTAAAATGCACTCTTGGAGGAATGGGATATGATACTGATAGAGTAAGAGCAAGATTAATTATCATTAAAAGCCTTAAATGTTCCTTTGCCAAATGGATTCATGCATTTATCTCTCATTACCTCTTTGTGCTATTTCCTAATTTAAAATTGTGATGGAGAATAGTTAATTTGTCCAGTAATCTCAATGTCCTTGCAGTGACAGCTACATCTTTTTTGCCATTTTCCCTGCACTTTTATGTGAATGTCTGTCTGGGAATATTTCAATCTACAAGTTAGCGTTTCCTATGAGGATCTTACATATTCACCATTATGAATGGCACCGGGCTATTTGTGGAGCTGGCATGGGCCTGAATCCAGCGTTGTTCTGGGGTATCCAGCATGAGCTGCTCTGGGAACCACCCCTGAAGAGAAGAGACTCTCCCTGTTTCCCAAGCACGGATGGGTTGGCTGAGTGAGCGCCGTGCCCAGCCTACCCCTGTCAGTTTGGCATTTGGAAAGAGAAAGGCTACCACTGTTCACTGACTCCCAGCACTGTGGCGGCTTGGCCTTCTAACAGCACGCACCACACACACACACTCACCCACACACACACAGATCACACACACACACACAGATCACACACACACACACAGCAGACCCACAGCAGACACACACACACACACACACACACACACACACACACACACACACACACACACACACACACACACACACACACATGAGGCAAGTTTCTGTGGGACTCCTCCAATTGAAACATCTGAAGATATAAAAGAGAGAGAGAGAGAGAGAGAGAGAGAGAGAGAATAGAGCGAGAGAGAGAATAGAGACTGAGCGGACGATGTTTTCCTGCCTCCCTGCAGTCAGGGTCCATGGCTCTCATGAAATGCAGAAGAGTGCAGAGGAAGCCAGAGGGTTTTTCCCAAAGCGCAGCCGACACCACCAGCTGAGGCCCCGGCACCTTATCAGTCACCTAACAGACATCTTTCTCCTTGCGTGCGGATAGGCAAGAGTCAACTCTCTGTGTGTGTGTGTGTGTGTGTGTGTGTGTGTGTGTGTGTGTGTGTGTGTGTGTGTGTGTGTGTGTGTGTGTTTGTGTGTGTGGAAAGTACAAGATTTTTAGGGGATGAGTCAAGTGGGTTTCCTTTGACTGAAGCTCAACTCACCGTGGCATTCTTAGATCACACACATGATTGATCATGACAGAAGGTCTGATGTTGTTAGTCTTACACAAGGCCTCACATACAAGACTGTTTAACCACCTAGAGTTGCTTCTGCAGACAAGTGACCATTCAGGTATTTAAAAAGATGTTTTATTCATAGGTTTTTGTTGGGCGGCAAGCAGAAAGGTTCAACCATTTCTTATTTATCTTCTTTATCTTTTTCCTCCTTCTTCTGCCATTGGAGAATATGGCAGCCCATAGAACCATATGGTAAAAAGTTTTTAAATTTGAGACTCTTACTTGGGACAGTCCCATCATTCTTTTCACCAAAGTTTGTGTCTACGTCTCAAGGGCACAGCGTGTCAAATTTGGAGCACAAAACATTTTGTATCCTTTGACCGAGGAACTTAGCGAAAATAATGGCTAATAACTGTTGAAGTCTTTGCCTTAAATAATAAATCTTTAATGAATCAAAAACCTTTTCAGCCACCACACACTTTGCCAAACCTTAACCAAATTTGGCACAGTTGATTTTCCGAGAAAGCCTCGCATTTTTTTTCTTTTCAAAACCATTAGTCCGTTACAGCCTATCAAGGTGAGCTGATATGAATCATTTCCTATGAAACTTGCTGTGAGTGCTTGCAACCACGCCCTTGACATAGTGATATCAGGTTTCAATGGCAACTCTGGCCTGCAGGGCTGCTTGGCCCCCTAGTCTGGTCTGTTAGGTAGGCCTGTTGGTTTTCCAGCATCAGTGACCACAAAAGACAGATGGCAATAAAACACATTTTTTTTGGCTTCTACTGATTTGTGTATAATGATCACTACATTCTGTACAATCAGCTGCACCATGTGCACAGTTTATATCTCTGAGCAAATATGCAGCTTAAAGTTGAAGAAGAAATGAGGAATGCCAGATAAAAAGTCTCCTGCTACGGAGCCCTATTTTCTCATGAGTGAACAAATAAGATCCAATAAGAACAGGAGGACATGGTTAAGAGCCCCAACGTGCACATAATGTAATGCCTCAATTAGTTTCCTGTATAGGTCATTATGCAGATTAGTGGCTAATTAAAAAGCTAAATGAGGTATGGCAGTGAGATATTGGGGCATCTTCCTCAAATATTTCAGAACAGAATGATAGTACATGCCCCCTCGACCAGAGTGGCGTGCATTTAAATGATTTCTCACACTTAAAGTACTTACAATTTAAAATGTTTTGTCTTTTATGCAGTCGTAAAATTGTCTTTGATGCCGTTGACGACTGATAGGTCTGTCCCTTAATAAACAGATAATAGGCAGTTTTTATATTCCCAAATGTCCAAAACATGCCGTTTCAAATAATGCAAAATTCGTATACGGTCATGACACCAGAAACACCTGGAATGTAAATGCAGCATCAGTTCTTCCCTTTCATTTTACTGTTCTGTCTTTTTTTGGTTGTTCTTATTGAGACAAGGTGAGATTATCCTCATAGGATTCCTGAAGGAAGATGTTCACTTAACCCGCTCCCTGCACTATTATAATCACTTTCATTTCAGCTAATGACGTGCCATTCAATCAGGACCAAACTAATCTGACCCCGGGATGCTACCCGAACCCAGGATGTGAGCGACTGTCAGGAGTAAGATGGAAGGAGTGGGCTTTGAACTGATCTACCAACCAGAGAATCTGGTCTGTGATCAGGCACTTTAATGGGAGGTAATAGATAGCTACTGAAATAAGGGATTTTACATTCATTTGTGGCTAATTTGTAATTTCATATAGTATCTTACAGTAAATTAACCCCTCTGTAACAAGGCACAAACGACTCTTAGAAAACGGTGGTCTCTCTTACGTTATTGCTTAATACCATTTGTCTTTTGTCACCCACCACATTTTACAACAGTGTGTTAGAATCTCCTATCAGAGTTAAGTCTGCTGAATAACTACCTACTCTAATTTAAAATGTGAAAACTCCTAGCAAAAGTCTTTTTTAATTGTGCTGTAAAGCTCTGTTGAGTTTTCACACATTTGCAGCTGAACACTCTAGGGGCCCTAATTTCATTGCTGGGCAACAAGCAAAGCAACGAGCAAAGTCTGTCACGCATGAACTGAGTTACCGTGTACAGTGTGGTAGCATTGCACTGACCCATGGTGGCACTTAGGATCTTGCTCATGGTATTGAATTTAGAGAAATCATTTTGTTATTAAATTTGCTTTAGTTCATGTGCTGTGGACTAGGTAGTCCTACTGATCACCCTTATGCGAATCCTACTCTAGCATTGTGTGTGTATGTTTACAGTATTGAGCAAATTACTAATCGTTTCTCACCTCCCTCTGCATTATTTTAGATGATTGAATACTACAGATACCGTTAGGGGAGTTTGAGACTGGCTGTATTCTGTTCACTTGTTTACTGTGTTTTGGAAGCCCAATCAATGAGCTTTGGCATTTAGACCCCCACCACCACCAAAAAAAACTAAAAAAACCTTCCAAAAAGAAAGCAAAGAGCTGCCAGTAGATGTGATTACTACTTTTGTTTGCCGAAATCCATTATCCCAAGAGAGACCCAGAGTGGTATGCCTTTATCTGATTGCAGTGAGTTTCTAAGACATTATTTTGTGTCTGTGTGTGTGTGTGTGTGTGTGTGTGTGCGTGTGTGTGTGTGTGTGTGTGTGTGTGTGTGTGTGTGTGTTTCAAAGACTGCTTGCCTTACAATTTAAAACTAAAGTATACAATGTGTGCAGTGAGGGAGGATGAGAAATGTGTGTAGTCAAATTATTTCTGAGCTTGATTTGGACGCTGATGAGCTTCTCGCATTGCTGGTTTGTTACTCATCAGCCAGTAGAAATACCTGCCAGCACATAAACCCGCTAGCTTACTGGGTTCAGGCAGAGAAATGTGAATTCCAGAGCGAATGTGTTCTTGTAATCATGCTTTTTTTAATGCTCATTTACAATGAAAAACCATGAACAGGGAAAATGAGATACTGATGGGAAGGCTGCTGAAAATATAACAATGGTAATCAGTGCATGGGGAAAACAGTTTTACCCAGAGCTCCCGTGGTCGGTGGGATGCCATACAAGACAATGCCGGAAACACTTTCCTAGGGAGGCTCAACAGAAGTTTGCCAAAGATGTCAAATTGATTGATGTCTCCATCCTTGTATGCAGTGTCACAGCTTGCAACAGGAACATTATGAAATACATGAATATCGTATTTTGCTATAGCTTTTGTTCCCTACTCGTCCCTCATAGTTTTCTGATTCTGTGAGTAAGACTCAAGGTTTGAAGTCGATCAGCAGCTATTGAAAAAGTTGTGGAGAGGTCCACACACTGGACATAAACCGGCAAGGACATTTGATAATCACTGTCTATGTGTGTGCATGATACATACACTGGCCTCTTCATACATAGTGGTAACGCTCATACCCTCTTTTTTGTTACTGTGTGAGGGACCAAGGTGGCCCCCCCACGAGCTAAACTGGTCCAATCAGCCCTAGTTGGATTCAACCCCTGAAGTGGGGGAGCCCTTCCCACATCAGTCCCATAAACACCACAATAAGTGGCATTAAGATATAGAAAACACAAACACCAAGTTAAACCAATGTACCCAAAGCCATATATTAAAATATTTACACACACTATGCACACAACACATATTATTAACATACATACGTAACAACCTGAACATCCAACACCTCAGGACAATTCCCTTCTCCCTCCCCCGTGGGACGTGGAGAAATACTGCTCCTCCGTGGCGAACGCTTCCGCATAGGAGCAGCGGGATGGGACTGATGAGTGAGTAAGTAACAGTATGAATGAAGTAATCAGGGTATTATATGGGAACAGGGAGTAAATGGGACATGAAATAGTTGTGAGCATCGTAAAAGGTATAAACAGTGACAATTGTGTTTTTAGTGTTTAGTTTAGTGTTTTCTGTGATACTGTGGGAAAAAACGTGTTACAACCCTGTAATGGTGTTCGCACCTGCAACTTGCACCAACCCTCACTTAGATAAGCAGTATGGAAAGGGTGCCTATCAGAATATGTGGACATAAATAACCCAGAGTCTATGGATAGACATATGAGCATGTGTGTGTGAGTAAGGATTTCACCTTCTCACATACTGATGTAATTGAGTACTTGCCTTACAATTTAAACTGCTTTCACTATCTAGTTGAAGTCCAAGGAATACATGGTTATTATTTAAACTGGCACCAAGGGGGGATCAGACACATAAGGTTGCAGGTCTGGATGTTCTTCACTCTTGTGCCAGTGGTAACTAGTTGGTAACTGGTTAGCAGTATGAATTCTGAGCGACGTCTTGAGACATTGCATAAAAGGTCCGTGCAAATTTTGTGTAACTCAAAACACAAACAGGGTCTTTCAGTAATGATTCGATAAGGAACAAAAGCAGATACAGACACATGTTTTGTTGCAAGATAGTATGACACGTCCCTGGATATTCACTAGATAGATGAGGCATTAAGCTATCTTGAAAATGAGACAGCAAATCTCCCCTGATGTGTTTTTGCATGGAATTAACCTTTATTTGTTTCTGGGTATAGTAGTTTGGAGGAGAGATGTCTCTTTATGTCATCAGTATGGAGAACTGCAGAGGCGTCATGCCATGCTAATGTGCTGCATTAGTGAGTTTGATTCATTCTTTTCTAGTGAGGCTGAAATGAGCTGTCATTACAGGAGTTGGCACTAAAACAGATTACAATTTGTGTGGAATACTTTCACACACACACACACACACACACACACACACACACATTACTTACACTTCAAACCAACTTGGCTTGCCCCGCTAGAGATTAGAAAGATAGAAATTGGTGCAGATATAGACACTGTCTTCAGTTTGATTCCTGTGAGCTAATTTGCATTTCTCCTCAAAAACACTTTTGAGAAGACGTGTCTTAAAACACCCCTCCCTGACGTGCTTTTGAACAGTAGGGCCACAGAAAAAGGCAAGAGGGGATTTTTTTTTTTATGTTTGTTGGTTTGGTTTTTTTCCATCATAGATGCAAGGGAGTGAAGATGACTTATCGTCTTAGCATTTCAAATCCAATATGATCTGTAGAATTTCACCTCCACTCAAATTTCACAGTTCGTGCAGGCCTGAAAATCACAGAAGCTTCTTTTTGCATATCTGCTGCACCGTCTCAGTGTGTTCATTTCACTTCTCACACAACTGTTCAGAGTCAAGGCTAACAGAGCATTTCCATGCAATGTACAGACAGTAAAGAAACAGGCGAGAACTCGTGTTTCAAACACTTATTATATAACTGTGGAGAGGAAAATGAGAGAATATGTATTCTGTCCGAGAAGGCATTAATGACAGGAAGCATTTCAACTGTCTCCTACTGCAGGTCTGAAAAGGCTAGGGGGGTGGAATACATACTCCTTGTTACTTTTATCTAGGCTATGTAAAGCTTTGCCATTTGACGTGACTTGTTTTTTTACTGCTTTCAAACTAAATATTTACGTCACACTATTTCTGAATCATGTCACTCACCAAATCTGCAAAACCATAAGCTTTCACTCAGTTTTCAATTTCATAAAACAGTTTTTGCAAAATGTTACACTCATAGTTCAAGACACAATGATCACTTGGTGTACCTTTCTAAGGCCATTGGTTGTGATGTTGATGAGTTGCTGTGACAAGACCCAAATAGGAGGCTGGGTACGATCACACGGTCTCTTTTTATATACGTATCATGTAATGGTCATGTTTGTTTTTTGTATATTTATTACATAGCCTACTACAAAATATTGTGTATGAAGTGTTTCCTTACTGAAAACTTGACAATACTGTTTTGATCACTGTTTTGGACACCACTGTTTTTTAAGAGCTAAAGAAAAATGACTGAAAGTACTGTGTGTGTTTAGATATTTAGTCTGTTGTAACCGGTTTTGTTCAGATTGTTCAATGAAGTGCACTGTAAGACAGGAGTGTGTTAGATTTATCACACTAGTGTGTAGTTAATGATTGAAAAGTCTAACCATATAAATAGTTTGCCATTTGGCATAAAAGTTAGATTTTAAAAAGGGATATTGGGTTTTGAATACACAGTTTCACTTTGCTGGAGATTTGTGTTGTTTTGCATTTTGTGTGTGCAGTCTTAGTGAATTGAGTGTAGTTTAAAAAAAAAAGAAGTTATTAATTAGAAAACGTGTGTTAGCAGTTGTAAAACACTGTTCAATATCACAGATAAATAACTAGCAAACATAGCAAATAAAATGTATATGATATACAATCTGTTTAAATAGGCTTTGAGTGATATCATAGTGCCATTCCCTTTTCGTTCATATGTTCATTCATATGGATATGGATAATAATAACACTGATTGCATTTTAGGGATGAAATAAGTCTCATCATCCTGTAGGATACTGTATGAAAATGTTGTAGCTATCCTAGATAGAAAGGCCATAATATTTATCAGATGTCAAGCCATTTTGCTTAATCAGTCTTGATATTATTGCTATACACCATTTTGGAAATTCAGATACAATATTATGGTGCACATAATTTGGAATGTCAGATACAGATTGCACTCCTTTACAAATAGGTTCATTAGGTACATGTATACGTAAAAGGTATAAACCTTTATAAATAAGTAGCAGGCAGAAAGGGCTGGCATTACCTGCTAGCATAAAAATGGTGTACTATATGTGGCAAACAACAAAATACATGTGACCTTTAACACACTATTTAGATTTACTATTCGTAACCCCCCCCCCTCTCCATCTACCCACATTTGAAGCATATGTAATTGTTTGGATTTGATGGAACTGTATTTTATATACAACTGTACATGTATTGTCAAGAGTAGGGTAGTCTAATTTACATAAAGTATGATTTTATATTTACAAAACATTGTATCATTTAGCTTTATCATATTAGTATGAATCACTGAAATATTTGACAAAATCCGATTAAGTGTGTGGCATCAGTTTATACTCCAGGCAACACTTTCTTAACCTCTTATAGATTAGTGGGAACTTGGAACAAGAACTTTTCCAGACAGTGTATTCATCATTATTGTAGACAGGGCCTTACTCTTGTTGCTGAAACCTTGACTTGCCTTATCAGAGAGGACAAGCCTGAGGTCATATTTCAAAGAGGAGAGTGGTGATCAAATCCAATGCACCTTTTCCATTAATCTTTTTTTCATGCCTCTGTGGCTATGGAATGCAATATGTGGAGAGATAATGACCTGGCGGGCGCTGCGATCTATTTCTCGAGTCAGGTACATCTCTGGGTTTCTGCTTCTAAATGAAGTGACACGAGCTCTCCAACTTTGTTTCAACGTAGTCAGCCACCGTGGAAAACCACGGCCACTATCAGCACTAGCTTTCATCTTGAGGTGTTATCGTTCGTTATGTGTCATTGCATTGTGTGAATGTGAATGAATGTTGGTGGTGGTCGGAGGGGCCGTTGGCGCTGATTGGCAGCCACGCTTCTGTCAGTCTGCCCCAGGGCAGCTGTGGCTACTGAGGTAGCTTACCACCACCGGTATGACTGTGTGTGTATGACTACTGGACTCTGGACTCTGTAAAGCGACTTCGGGTATATAGAGAAGCGCTATATAAAATTGAATTGATTGATTGATTGATTGATTGCTATCAATGGCTTTGTGAACGATTTGACAAATGATATTGCTTAATATGACATAAAGACCTAACATATGTGGTGCATATTTAATTTCCGATAAGCTAAGTTGTAGTAATAGGCCTATGCAGGATCTCAATTGTAATAACTTCCCACGTCTTTAAGTAAGTGGGGTGTAACTGTCCACCTTGGTTCCAAGTCTTTAAGTAAGTGGGGTGTTTTGTTTGTCTTCTGTCACGCAACAAGCAGAGTTACATTTTGCCATGTAAGGATGTATCAAAATATGTTTGTGAAGTAGAGACTGCACTGTAGAGACTATTTTACTATGGGTATTTTAATGTAGTAATAATTACAACAGTTTTAGCTTCAATGGAAATTAAAGCTTTCCCCCCTCCAACATTTAGTTTGGCTGCTCAATCAGTCAGAGTTTTGCAAATAGACATTTGGACAAAACATGATGCAAAATTAAACGTTATGCTTTATACTTTAAATAACACTGGATGTACTGTATATATTTGACAACAGTTGCTAATCTACAGAGATATGTTTTGGGACAACCTCCCAACTTTTTTATTTTTAAACAAAAAAGCAGCGTGAGACATCAAAAACACAAATTAATTTTCATCTACTTGTTTAAAACACATACTGTTGTTAGAAGACAACTTATATTTTAGACTTTTACACTTTAACAACTCTTTGACAAATATGAAACAACATAAAAACAAAGTGGAGTTGACGCATGTCTGACTGGATTTATAGTAATTTTAATGATTTAATACTTTGAATTAGTCAGTTAACAAATAAAAGTGAAGATTTTCTTTAAGTTGTAAAAAGAAAATCTGATGTTTATGTAGTAGCCATTTTTTTCTGTTGATTATGAGGATAATTGTGTTAAATTCATTCTATTCTATTCCTTCATGAAATGTACACTTAAAAAGATTTTCACTAATGGTAACTAATTAATCAAGAATGTCAAATCAAGGCAAGTTCATTTATATGGCACCTTTTGCACATGACATCAATTAAAAGTATATTACATGAAATATTTTTTTTTTTTGTTACTTAGATTTTATTGAGTTTTTCTGTGAAAGACAATGGTACTGAACAACCATACAAGTACAAGGTTAAGTGTCGGCACGACAACATTCATTTTGTACAACATATTATTGTGACATGCGCTACAGCATTCCCAGACATATATTTATATAATATACAGCAGCAGAAAGGAAAATGGAATGGCAAATTATATCAAAAGTCAATAAATAATCACAACCCTACTTAAACATATACAGATTCCATCTTGTCCATCTTCCGATATACAAGTAATTTCTCAAACGCAATAGAAAGGTTAGTCTCTCCATCTCATGGATCTCCTTAATAATATCCAACCAATTATCCACAGTAGGTGAGTCGGTCTGTAACCATTTACGTGTGATTGCTTTCTTTGCTGCTGCCGTAAATATTTTCAACAGGTATTTATCATTTCTAGTAAGTTCTTCTGACATATCGCCCAAATAAAGTGATAGACATGATCCTGGAATTTGTAAATCTAAAATTTGTTGTATAGTTTCCCAAACATTCTCCCAGAACTTATCAATCTTCGGGCAGGCCCAAAAAATGTGGTAGTGATTTGCATCCACTTCCCCACAACATGAGTGTGTCAGTGATGTTTGATGTGATTTTAATTTAGGTGTGATAAAAAAACGGACAAGGTTTTTCCAACAAAATTCACGCCAATAAGATGAGCAGGTAGTCGAAGACATATTTTCACATATATTCTCCCATTGTTGGGGGGATATTCTTTCCTTTATTTCTTTTTCCCATTTTTCTCTGATGTAATTTGTGGAACTGCCTCTTCCCTTAACTATTCCCTGGTAGAGTCTTGAAATCACTGACTTAGAGCCAATGGTGTAAGTCTGTGTGATCAACTGTATTATGTCATTCGGCACAGTATTTGCTTCTTTTTTACCCATTTCTTTTAAAAAGTATTGGCGCAGCTGTAAATATCTGAAAAAATCTTGTTTTTCTAAATTGTATTGTAATCTATTGTTTTGTATCAATCTGCAAAAAGCTGTGATTCCTCTATTCATCCAAAATTTAAACCTGGAGTCCATACTGTTTGGAACAAAATCTGTGTCATATGCGACCCATCTCAGTTTTTTTATCTGTGTGGATAGATTTAATTGTTTGATAACATCAAACCATATGGACAGGGTAAAGGAGACTAAAGGATTCAAGTCCTCCTGATGAGTTGTAGCTAATTTTCGGTCACCAATCATTGCTTGTATTGGGATATCTCCACACTTCCTCTCCATCTCCTTCCATCCTGCATCATATCCACTGTCACACCAAAGAATGACAGGTTTTATCTGGGCCGCCAAGTAATAATCCCTGAGATTTGGCAGGGACATTCCACCTCTAGCCTTATCAATGGTTAATGTATTAAATCTAATCCTTGGTTTCTTTCCGTTCCATATACATCTAGATATTTGCTTGTTCCATTCATTAAATTGACAGATTGGAATTTTAACTGGTAATGATATGAACAGGTATACCAATTTAGGCATAACAACCATTTTGATGGTCTCAATTCTTGAACTGAAGCTTATCAAAAATGTTGACCAGTGGTTAAGATCTTCCTTAATTTTCTTGCTCACTTCTTCATAGTTTCTTTTATGCAGGTCTTTAGGACAATGGGTTAACCAAACCCCCAAATATTTAATTGCTTTTTGAGACCAGTCAATGGTAAGCCTCTGTTCAAGATCTACTGATGGTCTGTAGTTAAATACTAATATTTGTGTTTTTTGTATGTTAAGCTTATACCCTGAAAGATTGCCAAATGTCTCAAGGAGATCCAAAAGTGCGTGGAGAGACCTATCTGGATCTGCAACATACAACAAAATATCATCGGCATATAATGCTATTTTATGCTCTTTCCCGTTTACATCAATTCCATGGATATCATCATTTTCTCTTATAGCTTGTGCCAATGGTTCAATGTAAAGCGCAAAAGGGTTGGGGAAAGAGGGCACCCCTGACGTGTAGACCTTTCCAGGTTGATGCGATTGGTTAATCGACCGTTTATTTTAACTCTTGCTGTTGGGGCAGAATATAAAGTTCTAAAAATATCAATTTAATTTTTAGTGAAGCCAAACCTTTCCAGGACCAAAAACAGATATTCCCAACTGACACAATCAAAAGCTTTCTCGGCATCAAGACTTATTAATGCTGCACCCATTTTACTTTCTCTAATATTGTGTATTATATGAAGTGATCGCCTGATATTATCTTGCGTTTGGCGCCCCCTAACGAATCCCGTTTGGTCATTGTCAATCAGATCAGGAATAAAGGAATCTAATCTCTTCGATATAATAGATGAATACAGTTTATAATCCTGATTTAGAATTGAGATTGGTCTGTAGTTGCTACACAACATTTTATCCTTTCCCTCTTTTGGGATGACAGAAATAATTGCCTCATTCCATGAAGGGGGGATCGAGCCTTCCTCAAGAGTCCAGTTGAAAGATCTTAAGAGAACTGGAATCAGGTGTTCTCCAAATGTTTTGTACCATTCCGTGGGCAGGCCGTCAGTCCCAGGGGTTGTATTATTTTTTAATTTATGCAACGCATCCTCTAGTTCTTTCCTTGAGATCACTGAGGTTAAAAGGCATTTTGATTGTCACCGATTGAGGGCAGGTCCAATGAGTTTAAAAATGTTTTTATATTCTCTTTACAATCTTGTTTTGTTTGGGAGTACAGCTTCCTGTAGTATGTTTGGAATGCAGCATCAATTTCATCCAAATTGTTATACGTTTGTCCTGTTCCTGTGTCCAAAATTTTATAGACTGATTGTGAAATCTGTTTTTTCCGTATTCTCTTTGCCAATAACTTTGTAGCTCTGGGACCTACTTCATAATATGATTGTTTTAAGTATTTATATTTTTTGTCTAACTCGTCTTTATAGCAATTTGATATATGATTTCTGATTTCTTTAATTTCACACATTATCTGTTCGCTCTGATTCTCACTGTGCCTTTTCTCTAGTTTACCCAGTTTTTTTTTCAAGTTGATTAAGTCTATTTTCTTTTGCCTTCTTCATAGCTGCGCTAAGAGATATCAGTTTGCCCCTGACAACTGCCTTTAAAGTGTCCCATAGAATATTTGGGTTTACTTCCCCATTATCATTTATTCTGAGAAAGTCCTGTATTTCAGCTTTTACCTGCTGTACCACCGTCTCCTTATTAAGAAGGCTTGTATTGAGTCTCCAGTTTGTTTTCTTAGGTCTACTGTCCAAACACAATGTCAGGTATAATGGAGAATGATCTGATATATCCCTAGTTCCAATATCACAGGACTGAATCCTATGTCTATCATTCCTAAAGATAAAGAAAAAATCTATTCTCGAGTACACTGCGCAGAAAAGTATGTGTAGGTTTTCTCCGTTGGGTGTAGGTCTCTCCACACGTCCAGTAAGCCAATCTCCTCCAGACCCCTTCTCAGTATTTTAGTTTGAGGTGATATCATCCTTTTATTGTTTGATGGATCCAATCTATTTATTACCGTGTTAAAATCTCCTGCACAGATTAATGTACCTTGTGATTCTGAAGCGATAAGCTCCAGAACTTTCTTGAAAAGTTTTGGGTCACTCTGTGGAAGAAGATAAACTGAAAGAAGGGTAGTCATTTGATCTTCTATTTTACCTTGCACTAGAATATATCTGCCTTCACTGTCCCTTATTTCTTTGACTAATTCAAAATGTATGGAATTATGTAATAATATCGCAACACCTCTTTTGTGGCCTTTTTTAAACGAACTATAAAATATGTTCCTGTACCCAAACTTCCTTAGTTTTTCATGCTCACTTTGAGATAAATGAGTTTCCTGTAAAAAAATGATTTGATTTTTCCCCTTCTTTATCTTAGCCATTACTTTACTCCTCTTAACTGGGTTATTTAAACCATTCACATTCCAAGAAGCTGCTCTAAAGCTGCTATAGCCCATCATCACAATTAAGATCGAATATGCCGACAAAACAAACACAATAACAACAGATATAACCAAAAGGCACCTCTAGAACAAGTGCAACATTAACTTCCAACCTCAGGGTGTTACTATACCCTATCAACCTCTCATATTGTTCATTCAAGTAGTCATGGAGTAATAGCCCTACATCCTGTAGGGGCTCCCTCTTCGCTAGAAGCAAAGTTCCTTTTCCCTTGAGCAACAAAGTCATATAGGTTCTCTTCCTGATAAGAAAAAAACGGTTTCTTTGTATTGTCCGGGGATCGAAATAAAAATGAAAAATAATGATAATAATAATACATTTTTTTTAAAACAAATCTGAAATTTTAAGAAAGGAAAATACTCTTTGTCGAGTGGACAGTTTAAATACCAAAATCAAAATAACCTACCACAGGATGGTTGTGAGAGTCAAACAATCACGTTAGGTTAGTGCTTATCCTACTGCCGTTGGAATTCACTGAGCCTCCCCCGGACTCGTTCGGCAAGATCTCCTTCAGTATTCCAATGCACGCCCCGTGTGAGTTTCTGTTCCCAGTCCATAACATTCGTCTGTGGCAGGTCCACTGGATAGCCCCTCTTGATCATGTCCTCCGCTGCTTTAGTTGCGTTGTTGTAGACACAGGCTCCGTTATCCCAGTAAATCTTCATTTTAGCAGGATATGGTGTCTAGAAGCGAATTTGTTTCTCTTTGAGGATTTTCCTGATGTCTTTGTATTCTTTCAGTCTGCTGTTTACCTCGGCAGGGAAGTCGTGTGCGAACATAACCATTTTACCGTCATAAGTAATTTTCTTTGTCCAGGCAGTTTTGAGTATCTTGTCCTTGATGTCAAATCTCTGGAAATTAACCAGAATGGATCTTGAGACGGCCTCGTCTTTGGGCTTAGGACCGAGTGATCGGTGTGCTCTTTGAATTTGCAAATCCATGCTGCCGTCAAGCATTAGTTTGGTCTTCAGAAAATCGTTAATGAATGTTAGCATTGACGGTCCTTCTTTGCCTTCTTTAATGCCGTATATGCGAATGTTATTACGACGCGAGTGTCCCTCAAGGTCCGTTATCTTAGCCTGAAAAGTTCTCTGTTGTTTAAGAGAGTAGAGCAGACTATCTCTTAGCTCAGTGTTAGCCGTCTCTAGTTCCTCCACCCGTTGTTCTGCCTCAGTTAGCCTTGCGTCTTGATTACAGACATCACCAGAGATATTCTGTAACTTCTGATTCATCTCCGTCCTCAAGTTGTTAAATTCTTGTTTCATATCATTTCTGAAGTCATTCTTAAAATCCAGTAATTCCTGCTTAAGTTCACATTTCAACTCTTGTATGTTCTTACTCAGGTTTTGAATAGCTTTCGCAGTGGTAAGCTCTTCTTGAGTAGATTCCACTCTCTCCATGCTAGCAATATTTTCCGTTGTGTTTTTCCTCTCTCTCGTGTCTTCGTCGGTTTTAGATTTCCCCGAACCTTTCTTGCCTTTAGCCCCACTCATACTAAGTTATTATATTGTCTTGCATGTACAAAAGTTTCGTGTTTTAGTGGGTTTTTCTTTTACTTTATCAGGAGAGTTATTAGGTCTATGTCGCCATCTTGAACGTTCGCCCGGAAGTCCTACATGAAATATTTAATATATAAACCAACAAAGGAGCTGAGATATTCAACTTACATGTACATGCAGCTGATTTTACCGAACCATCATTATGGTTTAGCTAATTAGAAAGTTTTGCACCTCTTTTAAAGAACTGAGAAACTATTATCTAAGCACACGAACCTGTAACTAAGAAGAAGACGCAATCAGAGTCGTGTTCAGTATGAAAGCAGATCATAGGCATGACTCTAAAGTCTGTTTGAGATAATTGTGTTCGGATTTCTTTCGCCTCTGTCCTGGGCTGGCCTCAGGCAGATGAGCCCCCCTTCTGGTCCGGGTTCTGCTCAAGGTTTAGTCTCTCTGGTTAAACAGGAGCATTTCCTTGTCACTGCCACCATGTGCCAGCTGTTAGGGGTTGAAGCCTGGGGCTGTGAGGTCACAGGCCTTATGGGCCTGGAGACAATGCTCATTTGTAATAGCACTCAATGATCGAATAAAACTGCCTTTAAATGAATTACAATACTTTCTCAGAAGATGTGCTTACATATCCTCTATTCTAACACAAATCATGCTAAATGACACTACAAAGTCCATGCGAAAGGATTTAAACTAGACAAATGTAAACTCCTTTGTCTTTTTCCATATCCCTCCGTCCGGACTGTTAAAGGGGTATGGTAGTATTAGTAGAAATAGCCTATTTTTAGACAGGCATGAAGAATTTACATATTCCACATAATGCCTTAAGCCATTTCAAAACCCAGCTGCAGCTTACCATTATGCGACGGTAGATCCAACATCCCTCAGAGATGTTATAGGTGATAACAGTAAGTGGTATGTCGAAGGAAGAAACTGCAAGAAAAATCTGGTATTAATACTTAATCTCATCCTTGATATCCTGTAAAGTTCTGACCCAGTAGCAGGCTGAGTAATGCAATAGATATGCATACGGATTCCCCAAGTTTGTCTCAGTCGTACGGCACAGCGCTTATGCCTCGGCCCCCCTACATTAAAAGCGTGTAATAGGTTAGACATGTGGGATCATTTTGATTTTAGGGCAGTTGGAGGATTTGTTTTTTGGGTTTTTCTTTTCTTTTCTTTTGATCAAGCTGACCTTCTGTTCTTGTCTTCCCCAAATGGATTACTGATTGCAGGGAGATATCTGACTTTAGACCTGATTCCTATACATACTGCAGTCCAGGCCTGTAGGCAGCTGTATGATGTCCAATAACAACATGTATTGGCTTTCATAAATAATTCAACCATGGACTGTGTGTAATGAAACATGCAACAGAAATCATTCTAGACTTAATGTAATGCACATTTTAAATGTTTGCTGTGTACAGAGAAGATACTGAGTTTATTGTTTGTTTTCTGGGGAGTGCTTCTGTGTAAGAAAATACATTTCTTTAAACACATACAGAAATTAAATAGTAAACATTATCATTATTTTATGGACTCATAAGACTCATTTCACTTGTAATGTACCTGGGTACTTTTCATCTGTGTTTTTCCATAGAAAATGCAGTTTGCTTAATAAGCCAAAGTCTCATAAATGTTTAAAGTTCTCTTTGCATGACTACCATACTTTAACTAATGGTTTAAAATCATTGTTATGCTAATTATTTGCTAGTCTCAACTATTATATGTAAATAATTTAATTAGGATTCAAAGAAAGCATTTCTAAATAAGGTAAGCTAATGAATATTCATCAATATTCATCAGTAGTCACAATGTAATTATAAAATGTTGTGATTTCACAGTCACGTAAGACTTCTTCTTTTTTTTAAATAAGACAGATAGAAAAGGAGAAAGGAAAAATATCTAATGAAAGGCACATAAGGTGCAGTTCATAGGACAAACCTAAATGACAGCTTGTTGCACAATTATGTCTTTGCCAAATGATTACAGTAATAACGCAGAAGTAAATGGCACCACATCATAAAGACACAGTTATGACACATTCCCCAGCGTGCCTAACATTAACCTTCCTTTACCCCTACTCAATGCCTAGTTAAATACATTTTGTGGTAAATGAAACTAGAGGAGAGTATCACTCGTGGTCTATTGTTTTTAAATGCTCCATATAAATCTACAGGCAGGCAATCTCTCTACATATAATTTGTGAACACTGTAATGTGGAATCATAGAAAGCGGGCTGGATTTCTTCAGGCCTTGTAATAGCCACATACTAATTTCAGGATGCAATTATGCCAGCAGGTCTCATTGAAAGTCCATGGTTTATCTCTGCTGACATGATAGGGAGGCTAGCCCCAGTTTACACTGCGTCACTCGAATAATTATGGCCAATTTATTACAATGGCAAAGGGTGGGGGGGATCCTCCTTGGCAGCAAGTGAATGTATCTAAATGTCCCTGACACAAAGCTGCGAGAAACTAACATCTGCTGCCCGGCAACATATAGAGAGTAGACATCCAGTGCTGTGGTCTTTCAGTGGACTCTGTGTGAGGCTGTAGTCTGTGTGTCTGGGCCACACTGGCTTCCTTTGGTTTCAGTGCTTACCTGTGACCAGATCGTTACGCTCCACTGAGGGCTAAATTGAGTCCTCCTGTTAAAATTAAAACTGAACAGAAAATGGCCGTATCGAAAACAGTATCGAGCCAAAAAACAAGCGGACCCTGCTGATCTCAGAGCAGATTCATTTGAGTCATAAAGCTCAACCCTAATGGCATTTGAGGAAAAAACTTTGACATTTTATTGTGTCCTCTTTTTCTGAGAACTGCACATCTTTGCACATTTATTTTCAGCCAAGTGCACACTGGTTGTGGGGTCATTTTGCTTCCAGCTCTCCACTTGCTGTTAATTGTATACGGAGTGAGTGTGACCCTTACTCATCCACATGGGTGGCATGCACACATCGTCCTGTTAAATATTTCATATCACACACACACACACACACACACACACACACACACACACACACACACACACACACACACACACACACACACACACACACACACACAGTGACCTCTTACTCTTTTCTCTCTTACTTTGCCTGTCTCTCTCTCTATCTCTCTCTCTCTCACACACACACACACACACACACACACACACTCTCTCACTCGCTCTCATTTCACACACACACACACACACACACACACACACACACACACACACACACACACACACACACACACACACACACACACACACACACACACACACACACACACACACACAGAGTGACCTCTTACTCTTTTCACTCTTACACTGTCTGTCTCTCTTAAAATATTCAAATCATCCAGTGTATTTTGATTATAGGATGAATGGCACTTCCTTGACCCCAGACATCACTCATATTTTTCTTTCTTTTTTCTATATATCAAACTTTGGTGTCATTTTAGCAATAAAATGCTTTTTTTCTCTGTAGTGCATTTCTATTCAACACATCAACACAAACAGCACTTTCAGAGCTGAAAGCATGGAAATGCACTCTCTACATTCTTTCCTTCATTCACATCAAGAGGAGGAGAGAGGTAGAGGAAAATAAATGAAGGACTATTTCATGTCCTTTGTTTTGTTCCTGCAATGTTTATAATATCCTCTCTTTTTTGTAACGGACAGGGTCATCAGTATGCAGAGGTTTCCAGCTTTCAGGGCTCTACAGACCCTCTTTGTTTGTCAAGTGGCAGTTTACAAGCTTACCTTGATAGTGTTTCAAAATGGAAAAAAGGTAGACAGCTGAGGTTGAGCTGAGTTGCACATCGGGATTAAGTCATTGTTAAATCCCTCTTTTAGATCGCAGTACCCGAACTGGTCCAGCATTATTTGGATAGCTTTGTTATACACCAACTATCTGCTGAGGCTCTGTTGACAGTAACATATAAACATATTCTGGAGGTTAAGGTGCAGTTTAAGGTTCAGACCAGAGTTGGGATTTATGTTTAAGGTTCAGATTATGGCTAGAGTGATGATTATATGACACATTGTTGGTGCAGTTTGTCTAAATTATACTAGTCCCGTCCTAGTCTGTTTAGATTTTTCCAGCTTTCCGAATGTCTGTTGTGGAAAGAAAAAAAATATTAAGAGAACAGTTTGTACCCCAATATATGACAAGCATCTCGGGCTTCACAACAACATAGAAGGAGCCTGTTTAATTGTGGTATTTTAAAATCTCACCTTCCAAATCAAGACAGAGATAATGACAGAGAAAGATGCAAAACAATTTGGCACCATTTAAAATGTTCTTTTAAAGTAATTAAATCACTGACACACACTCTACCTATCCAGGGAAAGCACATGCTGTCAGTAACTTGATATGGTAAGATAATAAGATGAAAGTTGCAGTCTTGAGATTTTTTGTTGTAATGTAATATGTAAAATATGTTACTACGTATAATAACAGTGGGAAGATCATGTTCTTCCATCATCTTCTGTGGAGTGCACTTTGTTTTTGAGGGGTTTTCTTTATTATTGTAAGGGATTCCAATGTTTTCCATGTTAAGCTGTTTGTTTGAAAATATACATACGTCAACTTTAACGTCACAGTACGTGCTAGACATTAAGGATGTAACAGATCTAATACATTCATTACACATTCATTACAATGTTATAACAGCAATTCCACTAGATCTTTTGTCCCTTTATGTCTTCCTCATATGTCAAACTTTAGCTTTAATGTTCTCTGGCCTGGAGCTTAGAAAATCTCTTTGTAGATCGAAGGACTTTGGGATACACATCTTACAGTTCATGTTCAGACAACTTTAGTGATTTTTAACTTCAAAAAT
The DNA here is from genome assembly GCF_900700415.2 of Clupea harengus. Classification (NCBI taxonomy): domain Eukaryota; kingdom Metazoa; phylum Chordata; class Actinopteri; order Clupeiformes; family Clupeidae; genus Clupea; species Clupea harengus. The sequence continues at coordinate 16,139,052 of NC_045160.1, forward strand.
ACTACAGTGGTGATCCTGATTCAGTGTGTCAGTGGAAAGAATGTCCTAGCCTGGGGATTAACATGCAAGCTACAGCCATGGCACTCCTACTTATATCTCCCCTTCACTTTGATGTACTTGTCTGTTATAATGAATATGTTAACCTCTCTGGAAAAGACATAGACTGAGCAATAATGACAATCATCACTTTAAAACATCTAGCTAACAAGAGATGGTTGGTGGGAAGCAGCAGGTTTCCAAGCGACCAGTGAATTAATTAAATCGGTCACCGATAATGTCTGGCTCCTGTCATTACTATTTGCTAAGGGCATGCAGGGAGATGGAGGCAAGGGTGGATGGCTGTCACTGCCCTCTGGAGCAGAGGTGCCTGTAGTGGACCTCTATTGGCCATGCCAAATGGAACAGGAGTTACAGGCTATGGGTCAAAGACTGACTGTAGCATTGATAATGGGGGAAAAAAACACTGCATTATGGAGTAACTAGAGAAAATTTAGCAAATATTCACTTTTTTATGTAATAACAACCACATTTTGTAATAATCTTCCACATTATGTAATACACATTTGGAGTTGTCATTTTTTTTATGGAAATCTAATAATACGGAGTAAAATGGATGTCTTCATCTGTATACATATGTTATATTTTGAACAATTAAGCTGAATTAAACTAACCAGATAAAATCATATTGCAAAACACTCACAAAACACATTCAGGCTTTTATATCGGCACTGTGAATAAGCTGTGAAAAACTGTGAATAAGTGCAGCTGATTGAGTTCTTACAGGGACCAAAAGGTTAAAGCAACTTCAAGTGTTTGTAGTTTAAATGGAGCAGTTTTTGCAAAACGTTTGGTATATTACAAATCCACTGCAAATCTGCAGAAAGTGTGTTTATAGGCTATATGTTTTTCTTATTTTTCACTTACTTAAATGCTTAAACATAATTAAAGATAGTACTTAAGAGTCTAAGGCTGGGTTGCACCAACAAGGATTAACTCTTAAACTAGGTCTAAACCAGGTTTGTCTTTTAATCCAGTTGCACCAAACTTTAAACCTAGTTTAACCTTAGTTTACAAATCTGTTGCACCAGTCATTTTAAACCTAGTCTAAACCTGGATTAGCATTTATATTTAAACCACCCCTGGAGGAGGTTTATCTCTGTTTTATTGACAACAAATTATAGCCTACTTTCGTCATTTTTGTCACGTTATTGCTGCAACTAACGGCGTTGGACAGAGTGATAACTTACTTGGGGTGACAGAAATTATTGTAACCTGCTATTCATAATATTTAAACCCTATTTACCTGTTCACAGTCACAGCAGTACATAATCAACACAACGATTATAAGCTAGCGACGTCATCTAGTTCGTAGTAACTTACTTGCAGCTTCTGTGGCTGTAGGCTACTGTCATCTAATGCGCCGTCATCGTCGTAAGGGTTGGGGAGGGGGAAATCTGCTGTGGGATCATATCTATTATCTTCTTTGACAGAGGATCCGTAGTCATTGGTGGTGGTCCTCCGCCGGTTTGAAATTGACCGCTGCATCTTTTTTGGTTTTTCCAACAGGCTTTCGGTTGTGCCCTGTCCCTCGTCTCTTTGATACCGGTAGAGCCATTGAAGCGCTCAGCTAACTGGACCCAGTTCCTCTCCTTCTTCTCTAGTGTACTGCTGTCAGTCCTCATATCCTCAATTGTAACCCCAAACTCCTCCATCAACTCGGTCAGCAACATCTTTTCAAATGTTGAAAAGTTTGACCCTCTTTGACGTGCCATAATAGCTAGCTAGCTGGCTAAAGTAACTGTGTTTATTAGGTATAGCCGCGCTGTAGTGGTAGGCTAAACGGTAACTAACGGTATCAGTAACGGCATTTATTCAACAAGCAGCTAGTTTAGGAAAAAGAGCAGATGCATTTATTTAGGGCTATTTAGTTCCGTATTTGTTAAACATACATTGTGAATTTGTTGACATTTCGTCGGAATCCATCATGGCGGACATTGAACATAAACTAATCCTGTTTTAAGCCTTGTTTAAACTAGTTTAACTAATCCAGGGTTAAAATTAAGTTGTGCAACACATCTCTGATTAATTATAAACCAGTTTAAACCTAGATTTACTAAACCTAGATTAACTCTAAACCAGGATTAATTTAATCCATGTTGGTGCAACCCAGCCTAAATGTTTATCCATAGTGTTTATGACCACTACGGTATGGTACATGTTCTTTGCCCAAACATACCGTAATTGGGCATTGAAAGAATAAAGAATGTATTGTTCCCTATCTGTCTTTTGTGTGTCCCCTGACACTTGTGTATACAGTACCAGTACTTAGATGTTAGTGTTAGTATTAGTGTCGTGCAGTTTCTATGTCTCTATGAACAAGTAACGTTTCTATTAAGCTAAAGATTATACTGACACTTGATGTAGTTTTGATCAATGAAAGATACTACTAATATACTAAACTTACTGACTTTTAAAATGAATTATGATTCAAGCTAGAATGCTTAAAATAAACAAAAATGTTGTTTGTAGGGGCTTGGTGGAGATAAGTTTTCTTTTTTACTGTGTGCAAGTTTGAAAGATATGCCTTTCTTTTCTGTCCATGAGGTCTTATGACTGCAATATTCATTTTGGGGCATTCCCAAATTCCTTGTCCTAAGGAGGAACATGAGAAACATATTAGCAAACATATTAGCATGGGGACCTCCTATAGGCAGACATAAGCCACAATGTAAGATACCTGGCCTTAACAGTAGCATGAAAGGATGCTGACTGACCCCATGGGATGGAGCATGTGATGACAACAATTGGAAGTGTGTATACAGTGCATTGTGAAACCTTCCTCCAGTCATCACTTTTTTCTCAGTCGTCATAGAAACCAGCCAAAACTTGTTTGGTCATATGTCTATTAGCCACATGTCTTTCACTGAAATAATGGGACTGTATGTGTGACATGAGTTGAGTTTGTAATAAGAAGGGGCTTTGGATTTGTTCCTTGACCCTTGTGGTGCTTGTAACTTTAGTGACATACCCTGACAATTTCACAGTTTTAAGTGTTGTAGGCTGAATATCTCCGCAGGGGGAGGGGGCGTGGCGGCGGCGGTTACAAACATGGGGTACGGGACTGTAAAATGTTTGGGAACCACTGCCTTACGCCACTGACTAGGGCCCGTCACAATAGCCTGCACCTGGGCCCGTCGTAACTACGTTACGCCACTGGTGTGTGTGTGTGTGTGTGTGTGTGTGTGTGTGTGTGTGTGTGTGTGTGGGTGTGTGAGTGTTTGTGTAGTGTAGGAGGACCATTGGTAAAGGCTACAGAGGAACAGTGTTGGGGGATGGTAAAGCTCCTCAATGAGCTCCAGTGGTAGCTCCACACACATAGCGTGCATCAGAACAGCTAGGATGGAAGAGTCTCTCCCCGTGGGATGTCCTGTCTGCTGGAATTCCACAGAAGCCAGAGGAGGGTAGAAAAACAAAGACTGCTGCTCCACAAGATGCGCTGTTAGGTTTTTTTACTCTAAGGAGAGCTTTAAGGTTATGACATTTATGCATGATTGATTCGCCTTAGCAAGCTTCATACATCCGCCCATCGGTTGCAGTAAAAGGAAACTGTGCATTCAATTTTGGCATTTACGGAGGAGGAGGAGGTAAAGCACTCAGTTGTAGTCAGTCTCTCAGGGGTAGTCAGTGAAACAGATTCAATCTGATGTGGCTTTTGAATCTTAAAGACGGGCTACATCAGACATATCGCATTATAAGCTTGGCTACACGAGACTGCATTACATCATTTCTACTCTGATCTATTTTTTACACTAATTGTGTGTGGACATATCAGGCCTGTACAGTGCTTCATCTGCAAACAGGGAGGTCCTGGAATACAGAGAGGGTGCTGTTTCAGCGGGTCAGGGGAGAGAAAGAAGAAACGGAACAGAACTGTGTTTGGATGTGTGTGTGTGCAATGGGGGAGGGGTGGGTTTGTAGATGCTGAGAGTGTGTTTTTGGCCCTTTCCCCTTTCAGCTGAAATCTATATCGTTGCAACAGAGCATGCAGAGCACATGATATTAATCATTGCTACTTATAGGCATCGGTCGCTGTTGAGTGCAGCAGATTTCAGCTTGCCTGCAGCGAAAGCCGGACTTCACCCTATACCCTGGCGGGTATTTTCAATGGGATATAACAGAATGACAGAACAGATAACATTAAATGTTGCACAACATTTTTGGACAGATTTTGAGGATAACAACTTGGGGCGTTGGCTGCATCGTTAACCATCAGGGACCTTCCAAATACTGCATCCATGCATCTCTTGTTGTCGAGTCTAAACGGTTCTCATACACATTTCAATGTGTTTGCATGTCCAAATCATTCATTTCATTAGGATGGGCAGATGAAGGAATCTTCACGTCCTCCAAACTATTAAATAGTGATACATTCATGACTCGCACACCACAATCACTGAAAACAATTAAATAAAAAATGTATATACGTATATATATCATATTTATATATGTATATTTAATATATATATACTGTGTAAGCCTCTACCGACAGAACAAACATGAATCAATAACATAGTTGCGTATTTTCACATGATCAATGGTGTTTTATCAGAACACCTAACAATCCCATCCAAATTCATTCTCACCGTTCAGTTGCATATTATATTACTGGTTAACTTGCTCAAGCAAACCTGGAATATCAGGAAGTAAATCCACTGATATGGGTGCCAATGATGTGTATTGTCCAGTTTTGACATTCCATAAGCGGTAAATAAATTACTGGTATAAGATGCTACTGAGATGAAAAACAAAAAAGTCATTTTTGAAAAGTCAAAGTTATCATTACTCCAGATGACTGAGCTTTTGTACTTTGCTAAACATGCTTCACAACATGCTTTTATCATAGCTGATTGTGTCGCTCTAAGTACAAGTGTGAAATCATCAGGTATCAGTGACTTTTAGTGCAGTATGTTCATCCTGGCAACTACATACATCTTACAGATCCAATCTAGAATTTTTAAAAGTTTGTCCTCTTTCGCTGCTCTGGTGTGAAGTTTTACCAGGTTCTTTCAATCATGCGCTCAGTATGAACAAACTCGAAACACCGTCTGAAAAAATGAGGGGGGAAAAAGAGATGAGGTGAAAGATATCTATCTGTCAGATGAAAGGCGGTCATACCCTCTGCAGCGATGGCACCAGGCAATCTGTTGTGCGGCTCCTCACTGCCGAGAACAGAACCAAAGGAAGACGCACCAATGTGGCAATGTGGCAAGGTCAGAACAGGGCAGGAATGAGAGAGAGACGAAAATAGTTTTGACAAGACGTCCTGGAATAGCGAATCACCAGGGTCCTGGGTGAAGGACCCACTGTCCTCAAGGAGTTATGGAGGGTTTAATAGAATCTCGATGAATCAAGAGCGGGACCTGTCATAAATTAGATGAACCGCAGAGAGAGAACCCTCGTCGGTTATTATCTCTGGACATTTTATGGAGAATATGTATTTAAAATTGTCTTTAAGCGTAGCAGTCCATATGCGCCACGTGAACGCGAAGCAAGTCATTGTATCTGGGGAGTTTAGTGCTGGGAGATGTAGTTTTTATTTGTTCTCTGTCCAATAAAAGTAATTGAGAGATACGGCCAAATGACACAGCCCCTAAACCATTCAAACTAAACTACAACACTCAGTGTAGTCATCAGTCATCACATCTGTCCTCTATGAAATACAGTAGGCTGCTCTGGCCATTTGCCATCATTTTCAAAGGACAAAGGCTGAACTGAAGCAACTAGCAGATGTGTCGTTAGTCACTAGCTGTCTGTAAAGATTCTAAAAATAAATAAATACATATCCACCATCATGACCAGCAACACAATGCTGCTAAATCTCATTGCTATTTTTCCTTATAAAACCTCCTAATTAGGTGTTGCCAACACCGCTACTGCAGACAATATAGATAAAAGTGTTACATTTGAAGTCAAGAAAAAAATTATGACTGCTTGTGGGACTGCCTTTTATCCAAGGATCAGGGTTTTTCCTGGGTCAAAATGGGTCTTCGGTGCTCCAAAAAGAAATGTGCGCGCTGCGCGCGCAGTCTGTGTTACCATGTCACCTGGTAGCTTACATTTTACCATTTCATAAATAATGATGATATGCTTCAGGAAATCATTTTGCTTCCACTTTAGATTCAAATACATTGACAATAGTCCAAGCCCCATGGTGCTATCATGTATGGTTCAAAGATTATTAAGGTTTACCTCTTTACATATATATGCAAACTACTGAAATGTATATCAATAGAATCTAGAACTAACCAGTGGTCAGAAATGGAACACACAAATTATGAAATTCAAGTTTATCTATTATTACTATTCATTTTTATTATACAAACCTACATACCATTATTTTTGTTTTTATTATTAAAACTGTCCACAAATATGTTTAATAGTGTGTTTAACTTCTATTGGCCCACCAATGGAGGCTGCGTTGGAAATCAAACTTTTGTCAGCATTTTGAGTGGACATTTCATTTGCATTTGTACAGGTGTATTCGTGCACGTCGGGCTGGCCCTCGCAGTGGAACGACAGTTTACAACCGCACCGGTTTATCAATGATAATATTAATTTGAGATGCAACACAAATATATCCGCTCTCCTCCGAACGAGCTGAGCTTTCATTGATAAACCAATGCGGTTGTCTGCCTCTCCCGAGGACCCGCGGTCTACTGGTACTCGTTCAAACGGGTAAACAAATCAAATAATAGCCTACACCTGTGTATGTCCTCAACATAGCAGATATTGTAATACATTGAAAGCCATGAATACTTACAATGGAATGTTATGCTCAAAATCACCGCCGACTGATGAAGTCAGGATGCATACGCAAGTTGAGTGATTGGCAGCTGGCCGCTCTGTCCACTCACGCACCTCACAGTTGCGTATTGTTCAGACAAGAAGACACGCTTATCAACTCGATTACTATTTATCAAAACAGAACGAGGTTTCGGCTGTAGCCTATACTTGAAACATACTATTGAGACCATATTCGAACATGCATTGCATGCGTGATGAAGGCGCATCCCACCACCTGAGCGAAATAATTCATATCTATAAATAACAGCTCACCTTTATTTTTTTAACCAGATTTGTAAACAGGTCGCGATCAATATTTTGCAGTACAATAGGCTACCTTGGTTAAAAATCGAATTACGGTAGATGCATGCTAGCATTGCGCTAAATAATTAGACAGCTAACATTAATTAGTGGTGTTAACATAAAGTCAGTTATTGTATATGGCATTAATATGATTCTAAAACACCTTCACTAGTTGTTTTAACCAGATTTGTAAGCAGGTTGTAAACAACATTTTTGAAGTGCCTTGGTTTAAAACAGCTTAAAGCTAGCTACATTAAGTTGCTTGCTCAAATCTCAAATTCAAACAACGTATTCTCTAAACTGGCAAGCTTGGAGCAGCCTCTTTTCAATGATTGGCTCAGGGGGTGGGAGGTGGGACAAGCTGCTGCCTTGAAGTCGACGGTGAGGGCTCAAAACACCATTAAGCTGAATTGCGCCATGAATGACAGCTTTTTTTTATTTATTTTTTATCGCGGACTTTTTTTGGTGCCTTAGGCGCTCGGGATTTGTTGTAGGCGCTCGGGAAAACGGCTTAGGCGCGCGCCCAAATTTTCTCTATGCAGGAAAAACCCTGAGGATGTGAAATTTCCTTTTACGTCACAACAAAATCACTTGTTCAACTAGGCAGAACTCAGCAGGTAGACGCATTGGACATTTCACTTTGCCTGAAGTGTAAAAAGGCCCAAGAGTATTTGTCATTGATCTTTGCCAGAGCATAAGGCCAGGATTGCTGCGCGGGGGGAAATGAAAGTGTTGGTAGGACGCGAGGGCAGCAATCCACAGGCCTCGTCCTGTGCCAGGGTTGAATGTCAGGTGAAAGCCGAGGACCCTGTTGCAATAAAGCATTACCACAGCGCAGAGGGCACCGCCTCAGCCAAAACCCCAAGCAGGAGAATGGTAGACACCAATTAAGCCGATCCCACCAAGCCCGCCTGTCACCCTGTTGGCCAGGTGACATGGCAGGATATTTGTCCTATTCAGTTGTGTCCATTTGAGGGTCAAAATTGCTCGTGCTGGAACCAGAAGTAAACACTTATAATTGCAGTGTCTAGTTTTGGGAAAGACTGGTAATTATGTGCGGTCAACACTTTGCATTGTAAACCAGAGCAAGCTGGAGCGAGGGCGAGTGGAATTGGCTGGTCCTTAGACAGAGCTCTCGATCACGCATTCATCTGTTCTCATGAACCACTTTCAAAAACAAACCCACAGCAAGTCTCTTCAGTTCTCAGCCAGTGCAAAGTATGACTGAGAGCGAGAAGAGCAACAACAGCTTCCTCCCACTCACTGCGGGATAAATATTTATGCACTAATTTGAATAATGCACTTTTTTGTAATTACAAAGTGTCACTCGGATCAGCGAAAAGAAAAAAAAAGAAACGGAAGTGAAATGAATGCCACAGCCACGAGATGGGCCACTGGGGTGTCACAGGGAGTCTCTTGAGGTAACACTCACTGTCAGAAGAGGCGTTGAGTGTAGGCGTCGTCAAACATCTCCTAGCGCACTTAGGGCCAGCCAAAATATGAGAACCTCGTGCTGGCTTGTGCTTCAAGCTAATTCCAAATATGCTGTTGCACTGCAGATTCGTATTCAACATCAATAAAAAAAATACGGTGGTAAAACAGTTTATATTATAAATTATATATATATTTTCTGAAAGGGGCTGCTATGGTTGAGCAATGGGTTAACTATGCTATTGTTAGTGTGATTGCTCAAGTTCACGAAAAGTACAAGTTCATTGTGGTAAATAAGGTGTAACTGAGAATATAATTCATATTATTGCAGCAACTAAGCTTGCCCTTGCCCTCAGGAATCTGTGGCTGTAGCATGGAAAGCATCATATCAGAACTGGAGATAGGAGAAACGCGAAAGAATAGCATAAAATAAAGACATGTGTACATAAATGGATAGATGGATGGGAGGGTAGATAGAAAAATGAATAAATAACCTAAAGTGGATAATTGTCTTGTGTGTGTGTGAGAGAGAGAGAGAGAGAGAGAGAGAGAGAGAGAGAGAGAGAGAGCATTTGCATTTGTTGATATATGAATGAGAATGAGAATATATAGGTAGAAGGTATTTTGTCAGGCATTCAGTAAACAGATCTGAGAGGCATTTGAATGAATGTTTCAATTTGAAACGTTCTCATGAACCACCAAACTAAAAGTAGCACTATTTCCATTCTGATATTTCCTGGCACTTTTCCATCCACATATAAATGTTTTTGACATTTCATCAGAGTTTTCATTTAATTTGTGGATGACAAGTGAAGACAAACCTAATTTGCGGTGCTCTGACAAACCACTGCGGTGGTTAATATCTCTGAGATTAGATCTTATCACTCAGCCTTGCTGGACAGCCTGTCAAACATATATTATGCAAGGTCATGGAGTGCATTCAAAACAAAATACTGTATAGACTATTCAACTCTCATATTTTGGTGTACTTGAACAGTAGCAACCACTTTCAAGAAAAATGTCCGTCCATTCAGTCAGCAAGCAAATGTTAACTAGGACACCTCATAAGTATTCCATGTGACTTTGTTTTGGGTGCAGAGAGTATTTAATTTGAAACAGGGTGTCAGTGCAATTTCCAGTATTACTGACATCATGTTACTTGTGTATTAGTTGTGTTAATTGTTAAATGATGACTCACTGACATAACCGAGAATCATAACAGTGATTTGGGATGATGTCACGATAGGGTGCATGCTGTACCAGTGACATGCATAACTAGTGAAGATGAAGTCGTCTGAATGTCATTTGATGAAAAATGATCATCGCTCACCAAGCCAGAGATAGAAGAGTGGTGTGTAGTGTTAAGTGTCTAGACTACTGGTCTGAAATGAAAGTCTAACTGATGTAAAGTATAAGGATAAAAAGGATAGTTGGAATGGCACTGCAGTACAACTGTTCTTCCAAGTTACAGTATCCACTTCACATAATGGCTTGTTATAAATATTGTCATTTCCCTTCTATTAACCTCGGTTTATACACTGGTTTTGCAGCCCTGTCGTTAATACTTGGGTGTGGCCTATACATGGGAATGCATTTTTTTTCGTCTGGTAGTTAGTAACGCACACAATAACTCTGTAAATTGGTCTCTCTCTCTCTCCCTCCTTAACATAAAAAACCTATTAATGTATCAGGTAAAAACAACATCGGATAGATAACACATTTTCATTAAACACTCATGTTGTTTGTTCCCACCAGACTGTATGGTGATGTACACGGGATGCTTTGGAGCGTGAACCTCCATGAGAGGTGTGCAAGGTCTCATGCCAGTTAACCTGGCTATGAACTATCTTAGCTAACTGTAGCTTAGGGAACCATTTTAACAGTTCATAGTTGCTAGCGTGTGTAATATGAACTCATCATAACATGAAGTGAGTATGAACTTGTGTTAATATGAAGCTGCACAGGCACCCAGATGTTTTCTACCTATCATCCTAAATGGCTTCACATAGACATTAAACAATCCTGAGAGAGGTAATGAGAGCAAGTAAACTTAGAATACATACTATCTACACTCATATAACAAGACCAAGTGAGTTTAGTATTTTTATATACAGTCTGTTATTTTCCCATTAAATCCTTTGGCAAAGTAAAATCATGTCTGCATTTACCCATTGGAACTTGTGTCAATCAGCTTGAAGTGGGGAGAGCTTTAGATTAATCCCTACCAGTTCAAATAGATACTGATGTATTTAAGGCTATTGTCCTTTGCCTTCTCTGGATACAGTTTTTATTGTCAGGTCAGAGCTGTACTATATTCTTGTCCTGCCCTGAATGTCATTCTCAATTTATCTTCCACTCTGTGTACTTGATGTCTGTGCCACAACCCCACTCTCTCTCTCTCTCTCTCTCTCTCTCTCTCTCTCTCTCTTCCTCTCTCTCTCTCTCTCTCTCTCTATCTCTCTCTCCCTCCACATCTCCCCCTTCCTCCCCTCTGATGCTATGAGCATGCACCTTGAAGACCTCATAGTTCTCTATTTCACTAGCGCAGTTATGCTTTATTATAGCCAGACTTGTGATTCGCTTAAAAAAAAACATTTGAACATAATAGTGCAAATGGGAGTTCATGCGATGGACACTGAGTCACAACCCTATGCCATGGCGCTAATGCTGGACCGAGTGCTCTGAGTGAGTGCTATTTCTTTCATTATATGAGCGTTGAAAAACACTCCATGGCTGTATTCCAATGTGAAGGTTTTCACATGGATAGATGCCTTGGCACAGTGCTCTCTCTGCGTCTGGTCTTTTCAATGTGACTGTGACAATGTGTTTTTTTAATTTTTTTTATTAGATTTGAAAACAGCTGTCAGTCAGAGTTGTTTCAGCCATTTACCATTCAATAGTCACCAGAATGTCATTGCACAATATTTTAGCAATCATTTATTCATGGATGTCTGCAATTTGTTGGAAAGAAAACACATGTCTGAAGTGTGTGTGTGATTTGAAACACCCCTCCCACGTTCCACATACGGACCTGCCTATGATTATATTGTTTGGCTTGTTTACACACATTTACCTGTACTTAATAAATTGATACTAATTGCTAACAATCATAAAAAAACATTCCCAGGTGTCTGCTATAGCTTTACCAATCCTTTTATAACACAATATTTCTGGTGATACCGACCCGAAACTGTTTCATAGACATCAATTGTATGTAGCAGTCTCTAAAAGGAATCATTAGGCTCAGGTTTTAATTGCTGCCCCAGCCATAATAAAATTTGACAGATCATTGATGTGCTCTTAGGAAGCATGGCTTTTATAGACCTCAACTGGATGATCTGAAAGTAATTATGTCTCCAAATGGAAGACTGTTGTCAAGGACGTTTCTCCCTGCTTGCCGCAACAGCAGCGGAATTTCAATCAGGTCGGCTGAGAGGAGTTAGTCATAATGGAGACCGCAGCTGATGGCACAGCGGATCTGGTCCTCGTCTGGCACGGAGCTGGGCATGCCCGGCTGGACCCATGCCAGATATGAACTAGATTCATTCCCAGAGTCACTTGCTGTCTGGGAAGGAATCGTGTTTTTATCTATTAGTAGAAGAGTAATGATGTGCTTATCTCATTACTTCACATGAGTCTTTATGGCTGGGTGTAAATGGTGAATATGTCTTTTTTCTGTGTTCTCTCTAGGTAAGTGCTGACATTATGGACCTTTAAGCAGAAGAAGAACCATAAAGAATGTTTGCCTTCTCCAGGTACATGTCATGTATCGCAAAATTTCAACTCTCACATCCAGAGGCTAAAAATTGGACAGGGACAATCTGTAACAACATTATGCGCATCCTATGAAATTTTTTTTTTTATAAAATTGAAAGGGATCCACCCTTTTCCATCAGCAGCACTTGCATCTGACTCTTCTAGCCAGAACCATATTTGCTGTCCCTGTGTCACACGTACATTAAAGTGCCAATCCTGTTTGACATTTGTCATTTGGTCCTGCCACCCAGATGACGAAACAGCTATAACAGTGTAGAGCCCACTCACAGACTTCAGATCATGGATGTCTGGTTTAATCCTGCTGAGTTAACTCAGTTTACAGTTGGCAAACAAAACTTTTAATTGTATTAATTTATCCCATTATTGAATCCAGCAATTTATCTATGACAACTTCACACATTTTTTACATAGTTTTCAGTCATTATAAGGAATGAATCTGAATATATTAATATAATGTGTTACTTAACCTTGATAGTATTTACATGTTCTTGCCAAATGAATTGCTAAGTAGGAATGAAAGGCAAACTAATATTAGTTGGTTTTCACAGCTGTGTTAAACATCTGTGTACACTTACTGGCCAGGCCAACACCCCCACCCACCCCTGCCACACCGTCTACCAGCCTCCACAATATGTTGCACCACCCCCAAGTTCACCTTCAGCAACAGTGCAGTGTATTCAAGCTACTGCAATACATCTGCCCCTTCCATTAACCAAATATGACAGTTTAATGTGATGGCAACACATAAAGCTAAATAGTTTCATTAACTTTGGTAATTTGACCTGCCATGGCATGTTTATGTCAGGTTATGTTGTCTTGGTTAATGTCAAGCAGTGGTGGAATGTAATGAAGTATTTTTACTTCGTTACTTTACTTAAGTAAATTTTTACGTATCTGTACTTTACTTAAGTAAAAATAATAGTGCATACTTTTTACTTTTACTCCGTTACATTTTTTAGCTATTATCTATACTTTTACTCCGCTACATTTCTACAATATGTGCTGTTACTCGTTACATTTTATGAACATAGTTTCGCCAAAATGTTGCCTACACAAAACTATGGATTGCGTTGCTGTTTTGGAAGTTTAAACCAATCAGGTGGCTCTATCAACTCCAATGATATCAGAGTGCGCGTTTGGCAGCAGCACTAGCGGTAGCTTTGCCTGTTGTAGTTGAACATTCAGCCTGACTACTGCCTATTCAGCATGGATCCAGAGTCGGCCTGAACTGAGCCCTCTGATATGAGCCACCCTTGGCCCTATTTAAAAGATATGTTCGAGTTCAAAGGCCCCAAGAATGACTCCTGGAGGTTTCAATGCGTTTCCTGTCTCCCTCAAAAAAAGGAGTTGCTAGCCTTCAATAATTCGCCCTCAAATTTAAAGTAGCATATCGAGGTAAGCAGAGTGATTGCTATGCTAAGTTAATGTCCCTGACTTTTGAATATTGATATATGTATTTGATTCGTTTACTGACATGATATTATAATGTTATCTAGCGAAATGCATGTTGACATACAGCAATAGCATCAAAAAAACATGATTGGACCTTCATTATATATTTAACGTAGTGGTAAGATAAAGCTGGTAGGTTAGCTATGTCAAGCTAGCGTGCCTTGTTCTGTCCAGTTTTACAATCACATTTGTTTTTCATGTTCCATGTTTCCCTTTTTTACACGTTTACAATTACATAAAAGATTTAAAGATATCACATGGTGTCTTTATTCGTTTGGCTTAATGGTATTAACTTTGCAAATAATCCCTGGTAGATAACTTGTCATCCGCAGAATTTTAAGATATAGTGTGAACAGTATTACAGATGGTAGGCACAATAAGTACACCAACCTTTCCAATTAACAAATGTTGTTGCTTATAATTATTACTAGTAGTGACATCTGTAGAGGCATTTATTACCAGTAGCTATTTCTTTATCAAAATGGCACAGCCTAGACATTGAGAGACAACCCATTGCGTGAGTACTTTTACTTTTAATACTTAAAGTAAATTTAAAAGTAAGTACTTTTTACTTTTACTTAAGTAGGATTGTTGATGTAGTACTTTTACTTTTACTTTTACTTTTACTTTTACTTTTATTTTCCTGGGTACTTGTACTTTTACTTAAGTACTAAACTTAAGTACTTCCTCCACCACTGATGTCAAGTTTTCATGATAAAGGCATGCCAAGCAAAATTACATAGTTAACCAAATGACACTTAATGACAGCAGTCATAAACATTCATAAAGACTCCTTAATGTTCATTACAGGTGTAATATCATGGTTATGCCATGGTTATACCCCTTTAAATAAAGCATTACCAAAAGTCTTTATCTCCATCATTAGTAGCAACTAACAGTTTAGCGTTGCACATGCAGTGATAATTGGTGTTGAATTAAGTTCATATTCAGAGCCGACTTTGTCAGTTTGATGTTGTTCATTTTAATGAGTTGAGGAGAAGGTTGGCCATTCATCCTTACATGTGTGCAGTGTGCTATCACTCGGGACTGATTTTGTTTAATCAGGCTGCCTCTACAAAGCCACTGCTGCCTGTGGCTAACTTTTCAAAAGTGTGTCTTCAGAGCAAGGGACCGTAATTAAAATAATTTCCACGGCCAACACTCGATGGGAGGAGATGGGTCCTTTTGCTTTTTAGACATCATCACGCAATTGCTGTAGTGTATTACTGCTGTGCTTTGACACGGGCCAAAATATCAAGGTTGACCTAATGTTCTTTATGTTGGTTTACTTTCTAGGATAGCATTTAACGTCTCGTGGGGTAACAGTTTTTTCTGTATCCGTTTGATAGAATGAATCCACACAAACATATGCACATCCTCCTGACACACACATATTCACAGTGCCTTTTTTTTTACGCTGGAGGTCTCTTCAGGATCATGGCTTTCTGTTTTCTGTTTTGTTTGTTTTTTTACCCATTTATTTATTCAGCACTCAAGACCTTATCGCAGAGGATGTTTGCCTAAAGTAAGACATTTCCCTCTGTACCATATTGAAATCCTCGACCACTACAGGCCTTTGATCGAGCCGCTACTGTATGCTTGTGTAGTGAGAAGGCTTCACTCATGTTAAAGCACCTCAACCTCCTCTTCCTACGAGTCTGCGTGTCAAAACAAAGTGCTTTTTGAAATGCAGTGTGGTGGCAGGACTGATCTTTCTGAATGGTGTGCTCTTACTGAAGCAGTGCTGGAGAGCAGGCTAACTTATGGAGATAAGCAAGGCCACTGTGCTTATCAATGGCTGGGTGTCCTCGTTGTGTTCTTGAGGAGCTTTGGGCATTCTCTCTTTTTATCTGGCTTGTAGTGAAAGGAATAGAAAGTACATCCTTGCTGTGCTCGATCATCACAGCATGCACACTGAAGCCTTACATTTGAGTTAGCCGTAAAGGCAGATTTTCATGGTCGCTCCGTGTCACCATTAGAGAGTAATATTTGCCATTAGATGCCTCCCATAAACTTGATACACATCTGCCTACTGAAATGTGCTGTTCAAGTTTCCAACAAATCCCTTCTCACACTTCTCCTAACCGAATTGTGGTATTTTGGATGTGTGTGCATGTTGTGTGTGTGTCTGTCTGTCTCTGTGTGTGTGTGCATGTGTGTGTGTGTGTGTGTCTCTCTGTGTGTGTGTGTGTGTGTGTGTGTGTGTGTGTGTGTGTGTGTGTGTGTGTGTGTGGGCGGTGGGAATGGAGCGGTCATCTGTATTTTTATCACTTGCCAAAAAATCATCTAATCAATTCTCCTCATTTGTGTAGCGTGATTTGCATGTTCCATAATATGCAAACATTGTGTTTGTGAGATTTGCCATTCTAACATAATTGACTGAAAAGAATGAGGGGAAGCTTTGCAAGTAGATTAGCTGAACCTTTTTCAAATGATTTTCCAGGACTGAAAGAAATTGCTGCAAAGTTAATTGCAAAGTTATTAAAAAATTACTGTTCACACACATGAACAATCATTGTCGGTACCTCCTGTGTCTGTTGTGACTACAGCCCGGTGAATGGAGGCTCAAAGCTAGTATCTGAAAGCACTACTAGATCTTCCTTCCTTTCTTGCTTCCATCCTTATCCCACACCCATTCACCACATCTGTACTATGTCAAGACCTCCACAATCATTTTAGGAGGGCTGACCAAGCTCTGTGTTAATAATGCAATATTATTATTGTGTTTAACTGTGTTAAAGACTGCAATAATGAGTCTTCATGCACAAACTCTACAGATTGTGAGCAGGTACAAGAAAACACACAGGAGATGAGATTAATTCCTTATGCTAATCGTTTTTGGACTCAACATGAAGACACCGTACATCAACAAAACAAACACACTTCCCCAAACTGGTCAACGTCCCAGGGCTCTCCGCAGTTCATAGGAGTCACAGCTGTGCATTTTATCTATTCATGATGTGTTTAGGGCATCAGTAGTTCATCCCAAATCTCAGTTTCGGTGAGGTAGTATTGGATGAAAAGTTAAGGATGTGCAGTAAACATTCACCAAAAAACTGTTGTATACTGTCTTACAGTATATGCCATTGTTCAGCATCAGTTCTTTCCGACGAGATTGGGCTTTTTTACAGAAAATGTAATGCTAAAATCCTCGGACTTGGGCAGGTTGCTCTGGTTTGGACCAAATTAAATGCAGTGCGACTGGGCTAACCTCTGACGACCCTGTGTCCTCCTGCTGTGAGAACTCTGCCTGTCTGAGCTGGAGTGGTAGAGGGAGGTTTGCTGGCGACAAGAGGTTCAAAGTCTTTCCACACTCTCACCCTTGAAGAGCACTCTTACCTGTGAAAGCTGATGAGTGAAACATGCAGTAAACTGTTTGAAACTATAGCACAAAAAAAGGGGACATGCAGTACTTACTTTCTGAAGTCTGTGTATTTATTAAATACAGGGATTTACTAAAAGACTTCGATTTTGTATACAGTCTCCAGTCCAAATATAGTTTAGTATAATATAGAGTACACTATAGCATAGTAGTATGGTATAGAAAGTTGCTGTCAAATACTGAAATGCATGTGAACTGCTGCATATTAAGACATTGTTCCATCGATAATGTGCATGTCATGGATGCATCTGTGGAGCTAAACATTGTAAAAGCAGTTTCATCTCCCAGTAAATCATGACAAAAAGGAATGATGCAATTTCTTCAAAGGCATGCAGATGCTTCCCATTCATTTAAGACAGCTAATGATTTATATCCATCAGTAAATGAGCAAATAGTAGCATGTAGCGCAGCCGCACGAAAGCTTGCAGAAAAGATCTAAGCAATAAGATCAGTGCTCTTTTTGAATGATTGGCTCCCTGGGGTCAGATAAGAGCCTGGCAAGTGACAGAGGAAAGAGAGAGTCATTGATCAGGACCTCTTCATCTTAAAGCAGGTTTTGAAATGGACTTGGACAAGTTATCAAATAACTATCCCCTTAAGTGTGTGTGTGTGTGTGTGTGTGTGTGTGTCTGTTGGGGGATGGGGGGATTCAAAGGGGTCTCAGTTACTTTAGTATCTGATTAAAGCAGGATTATGATGGATTGCACCAGTGTAAGAATGTAAGGCTAGAAGTTCAGGCTACTGATTTCAGGGGTCAGGCCCACGAGGCTTTGGATCGCAAGAGCAGACAACAAATGTCAAAGAGTCAATTATGGCTGAGCAGAGTTTAACACGAACAGAGACTATCCAACTCTACAAAAACACTGCTTTAAATAAGAGATTTGAAGGATTGTTGTCAATGCCTCTTTTAACAAAAGTTCAAGAGGGGTGTCTTTCTGTAGAATGATAGAGTCTCCTGTAGCTTCCTCTAGTAATCTCCCATACAATACCAAACTAGTTTCTTCTGATGTACAATTTGGCCTCAGTACTCATTCACACAAAACTGCTATTCCTTTACTTTTAGAGGGGACCTTATGGGTCTGTTTGCATAGAGTTGTTGCAAGATCCCTTTGTTCCATCAGATGTTTTGCATCACCCTTGCGACACATTGCACCCCCTGGCAACTAGACAAGAGAACTAGACAAAGATGCTTTATTCATTACTTTAATTCAGACAGATGAATACATATATTTTATTTAAAGTAAAATGACTAATGTGCAGCTACTGTATAACTAAATCACTTAATCACTAGTAAAGACAGTGTAGTCATGTGTCTATCAGAGTACTTGCTGTCGATTGCCATGCTAAAACTGGTCAGAGTCATTTAGAGTCTGATAGGCAGCACACTCAAAGGAACTCCATCATGACCTTGCATGAAAATTATACATTTGGCCCAGACAGTCATCAGTATGCTTCTTGAAGACTAAGTGTCTAGTTCTAAGTGTACTTAGACTGGCTGAAATATCAGAAAAGGTCAAATAAAAGTCAGATTGCAAATCTGTGTTGAAAGTTAGTCCTCCTCTGCATGTAAAGCAGACACAGAATATAAGCGTATGTTTTACAGGAATTGGGGTAGATTTTAATTTGTAGTGGTTAGATTTTAGAAACAATTCTTTCTCATTTGTATACTTACTATAATTTACATTCCTATAAATGAATGAAAGCACAGATAATGCAATGTAAACAGATGTTTCTTTCTACCCGAAGTTGCGCGTTATTATTCGGAAAAACAAGTCAGCTCCATGACAGCCATACAGATAAAAATGGCCATTTTGTTTGCAACATATGATTTTGTTTTCACTAACTAGTTGTTTCATTTACTACAAATTTTTGAAAAGAGTTCACTATATTGTGTAGTCGCCCCACCGAGTCAGCGTTTAACTGAAGAGGCGTCAATGTCATGTGCAGATTTCTTTCAAAGCTCTATACATCTATATATCACGTTTTGAGCTGTATCTGTTCATTTCCTCCATTAAAACAAAAGGAAAACCATGTATTTCAGTCAATATTAATGTTGAGGTATAACATGCTGCATGTATCAACTATAGGTTTCATGGAATTTTGACTAAGCGTCAACTAACACGCTACCAAGTATTTCATGGTCATTTAAACAGACAGAAGCAAGTTTAGGAGACAGCCATGTGCATGTGACAGACAGGTACATGCTTAGTTCTGTATAGACTTGTTATTTAGTGTCCGCTGTAGAGTTGGGAGGGAGATCAGACGCATCAGACGCATGTAGGCAGCAGCTGGTGACTTCTGTGTGAACTAGCAGCATACACTTCAGCAACACAAAGCAATGCTTATTATGCCATTATCTGTAATAAACTTAAGAAACAGTAAAACATGTTAAATATGCGTCGTCCGAATATGATGAGTACTAGATTATTTCTTTTATATTAATAGGCTAACTAAGGCTTCACACGATGCCATTAAAAACAGCTTATGTAGGCAATCAATAATCGCATATAAATATAAATGATAGTAGACCTATTAAACATTTCAAAGCCAAATTTGGAAATTGATATAAGCTTATAATGACGTTATCTTGTAATGGTGTTACTCTCAAGCATTTTTCATTTCTTTTTAATATAGTTAGTTTTAAATAACCTTAGCTTTGCTATCATGATTCATACCGTAGACCTATGTACTGTATATTGATGATATTTCAAATTCATAATACAGTCTATTTAATTTAATCCAGTTCAGATGGTGTACATTACAAGTAAAAGTAATGTTTGTATGTGTAATTTGATAACACACACAGACACAGACACAGACACACACACACACACACACACACACACACACGCACACACATGAACACACTTTTTTTTAGGACCTAGCAATGTCCTCCACATTAGCCCTAACCAAAAAAAAGCTAACAACCAGTGCTATCTGGGAGCACTTTACAACCAGCGCACCTGAGGCTCAGCCGCAACCACCAATAATGGCTGTGTCCAATTCAAAAATGCCATACCCAGACAACCACCTGACTTGCCAAGCTTGCCAAAATTACAGACATTTTGGGTGAAATGATTTTCCAGGACGTCTTACCCTACTCAACCCGTGAAAACACGTGTGTCCGTAAGCTCCTAACTCCCTGCACCATGCTACAGGGTACTCTCAGCATTCATTTTTCACATACAGTTGTACCAAACCTGTACATGTTAAAGCAAAGGTGAGGAAATCCCTGTTAAGCATGGAGGGCATTTAGACATTTGGACAAGCTGGGGGGGTTCAGACAGTTCAACTTTAGTTTAAAGAAAAAAGATGAACAATACAGTATGAGGATGTGGAAATATATTTTACAAATAATTATATCCTAAATGAATGAATGAATGAATGAATGAATTAAATGAATCAATTTGAAAATACAGCAAACAACCGATTAACATGACTTTCAAAGCTCTCATGTGAAGTTATAAGATATGAGACATATAAGGTAAGTTCACAAGAGTGACCGAGGATTGTCAGTGTAGGCTGCATATGGTGTGCATGAAAACCTTGTCTAGGACTCAAACCCTCTTCAATTGATCCTTTGTGTCACCTACCTGAAGCAGAGGTGTGCTTTGGGAAGGACAAGCTGTCGAGTGGAAAGTGCTTGCTATGACTATTCAGCTTGCAGTCACTGGACACTGAAGTACAGTATGTCCTGTGCCCTTGTCTTTATGCAGAACATTGAACCGTCTATTCATTTGCAAAACTGTGCTCGTGTAAAATGGCCAAGGATTTCAGAAGTCCGTACCACCTTGCAGGGCATTATTTGGTTGAATCGATGTTGGGGAGAATAGACAAGTTTTGCTACAGGCTTATTAACGGGCAGAAAGTTTATTTATATTTTTCGCCTGACCACAAGTTTCTATATATAGACACACTGATTAGCTGTAAAGTTCGCCAGGAACTTTTCATGCATCAAATGTATTGCTTAGTTTCACACCTATTGAATGTTCATCTCAGCATTTCTGTTCTCATTGTAAAGAAAAAGAAACAGAAGTGGTATGCTTGTCTACGGATCCTGCTTGCATCAAGCCTTTTCTGGTGGCTTTTTTTGCATTTGTCTGTCATTCAGGAATCAAAGAGTAAAAGCACCCCATTGTCCAACAGCCCTTTGTCTGACCGCCGTTACAACTGGTTTACCACTTTTCCTCAATCCATGATGGCAGCTTTTCACTATGGGGTAAAACCGAAGTGTCTAGGTAAAAGCTTTAGAATTTCACTCTTTTTGTTAGGTAGGTTACCTAGCAACAGCAATAATTTAGCAAGTATTTGAAAATACAGTGTGCCCTAAATGGTGACTTGGAGGCCCCAGGCAACGACCGATGTGGGACACAAACATAACTTGTTAACAAAAAATACATGGAGGCAGCTATTTTCAGTCAACAAAGCAACAAAACTAAAGGACAGACCCAAATGAGAATTTTAACTGTTCTCCTTGAAGAACTTCAAATGACCTACAGTCGGTTTTCCTAATTTTTCATTGTTATCTTGTAGCTTTCTTTTGTAAACCTTCTTGGGGTCGTGTTAGTATTTTTTGGAAACATTGATAAATTAATGGTGGTTATTGTGACGTATTACTCTATTTCCTGCTTATTGGATCCATATGCGTTGCACTGCATTTGAACAGATCTAATCTAATCTTACCATGCTTTTTCTAGACCCTCATGTAATGCACTGTCTAAGTTTGAGGCCATTTTGAAATGCACTTCTGTTAAATCTGTCTCATGTTTTTGGGTTGTTATTCAGCTACAAGTACCTATATTGCTCATCATTCCATTCCATCAGATCTCTCAGTAGCATCCCAAGAGAAGATGGGATAGTCGCTTGTAGTCTTATCATTATTATGAATGATTATCATCGGGCGTTATGACTCACTTTAGAGAGCCTCCTCCTCCGATGTGAAGGTAGATTAGTGGTGTGATTTGCGGAGTGGGGATGTGTTTATGTAGAAAAACAAAAGTTCCCTTGCATGGCCAAATTCAGAAGTACACCAAAGTGAACTGAAAGTCTGCTCTGAATGCAGTGATGCTAAGCACATTTCAGAAGATGTCAGGACATTTCCGAGCACATTACATTTCAATCATTCAACTCTTCTAACTGCAGTAATACAGGCCGTTTTTTTCCTAACAAAAGGTAGCAGAGTTTCAAATGGCTAACTTCATAAAACAAAAATGCTAATTTACTGCTTTACGACTGCATGAACATGGTGGCAGATTACAATGAAGTATCCAGAGTTGCATGTACCTCCACAAAGGTGCTCTCAAATGAGTTTCATCTAATTCTCTGTTATACGGAGACATGGGGACCAGTCATTTGAAAAGCAACTGACACATGCCACACTGTTAAGAGGATCAGACTGAGGTAATATTGCCCCATAGTCTTGTGTAAGTTTCAGGGTGCTCAAGCTATGCTATAGCAATATCAGGTGTTAAAGGATTAACAAAGCGGAGGTACAACTAATAGTTCCTGTGCACCAGGTCATCATTCCATTTCTGCATGAATAGCTCTTAATAAAGGCTCATATATTGTGTGTGTATATTTATATATATATATATATATATATATATATATATAATATTTTAAGCTGCGGCAGTCTTTGCCATTACATTTGCATCTGTAGATAAATAAAAAAGCAATTACAGTGAGTCTTTACCAGGATTACAGAATATGCCATACACAGGGTGAGAGTGAATAAATTACATCATATGAGGGGGACAGCACAGGCTTATTCAGCATCTAGCATACAAGCTAACATATTGATTATACCAAATGTGGATCTCGTTTAGTTCTTTTAAAAACAGTTAATGTACTTGTGTTGGATATCTGTGAGCTGAGCATTCATTCCAATGCGGTTCCATTAGCTGGGCTCTTGACAGAAGTGGTGGTGCCTTTCAGGTCTGTCTCTTTGCCTGTCTGATCTCATTAGCTCGCTTCATGCCTCAAACACTGATTAACATGGCAGAGAAGCAGATGGAAGAAGATGACCGTTTATAATGGCGGAAATTAACATTAAATCACCAGATAATAAGAAGTTATAACGCATTTCATTGCAGACAGGAAATATACCGCATCGCTGCGGTGTTTAGCTCATCATTGATGCTAGTTATCCCCAAGAGGTTTGGGAAATACTTCCACTGCCTGCATTTTCATTGTAGCCTATAGAAGCTCAAGTACTAGCTGTTGAGGACATTTCAGCCGAATGTATGACCTTCCAAACTCTATGGCATTTTGATATGGTGAGGATTTAAAAGCAGAATGCTGCAGATTATTACCAAAAATGATTAAGCCAAAGTTAATTTCCAAGGCATTGAAATGCCAACTGATTTGTCAGAAGTCAATTTTAGCCTGACACTGGTGAGACAGAAATATATTTTGGCTCTTTTATACCAAGCTACTCGAGATGACAGTGAAGAACAGGACATTTACTAAGTATATACCCACTGATATCTACTATTTTGACTATGTACTCTGTGCTATTTAGACTAACCCAGCTCTGAAATCTACATCCCGGGTCTGATGAGAAGCGGGATGTGCCATCCACAAAGGTGAAATCTAATTCGGACATCCTTGTTATGGCACAGGCTCATTTGGGGTGGCCGATACAATTCCGCACACGTTCAGGTCTGCATCCCAGCTGTCTTTGTTTATGGACTGCACCCCAAAGGGCATTTAAAGGGAAGTCACACACACACTCTCACAGTTCAGGAGGCCCATTATCTGAACCACATGAAGCTATAAAGAGACTGCCCTCAAAGCGGCGGTACAAAAGGGACAAAGTCAAATGTACAAACACGCCTCGTGGAGACGGCAAGGTTAGAGATGGCCACGCGCAGCATCGTGGCAAATAAACTCACAACAGATCAGCTGACATCTCTGCCTTCACGCAAATGGAGCGTTTGATGGCAGATGATGAAGAGTCATGAATGCAGATCTGATCAAACTAGTAATTAACAGAGGAGAGTGTTGATAGGAGGAGACGGAACAGCAACTGTGTGCATTACCCTGAGCCAAGTGCACAAGGGTTGAGTGTGTGTGTGTGTGTGTGTGTGTGTGTGTGTGTATGGGGTGGGCAACAGCTTGCTTATGAAATATGAAAGGCCCTGTTAAAGTGACTAAGTGACATACAGAGAAACTCGGGGCCCTATTTACAGAGTGTTTTGCTTGTATTTTTCCGGTCAACGTCTAAGCACTTAAAAATAACTTGTCTGCAGACAGCTAAACAGTGGTGATGAGTGTCATTTCCGTATGATAATTGTCACCTGTTTAGCTGTCCACATCTAACTTAATTGGTAATTACATGATGATCATTGTTCAATCACCTGCTGCGTGGGCTCTCGTTCTATTGGTTGAGCCAGACCTGTATGTTAAGGCCTTTGAAATGTGCCGTGTTGGGGGACTACAGTTTGAATGCTAGACTGCTGTTGAGTTTAAATATAAACATAATATTTATTACTATACTTTCTATTTTATTTGAACTTTTCACTTTAGAAAATGTATTTCATTATTTATACAATTTATACATTTTATAATCTTATACATGTTATAAGGTTCAGAAGTCAGCGAAATCTTCGGCAATTCTATACCGCATGATAACATTTTTGTCATCCAACTCTTTGAGAGGATCAGCAAATATTCGCCGGCGATGTTCTTATATCTCCTCTTGAGCAAACTCAAGTATTACCAGTGCATCAATTGCCCAGACACCTGCATCCTTCATAAATTGGGGCTTTATAAATCTGATAATCCTGCGATTAGCCAAGTTAGATATGTCTAAGAGACAAACACCCGTAAATATGGCCCTAGTTCTTGAAAGTTCATTTGACTTTGAGTTCATTTGATTTTTAAGCCGGCAGTCTCGCAGATGTTTTCCAGCCAGAGTGCTGTTTTTACTATCTCCATTATTTAACACGAAAGACAGCCGTGCCCTTGCAGGGGACACTCTTGAAGGATCCTCACTCATATTCGGAGTTCACTGTGAGTCGTAGCGTGAACGTCTGTAGCACTCTGTGGTGGATCGGTGAAAAAAGAAAAAAAAAAACGCTTCCTGTGCGGATGGGACAGTGAGTTATAGAAGGCATTTAGGCCATCTGACGCCGGCGGAATGCAGCACTAGGGGTTTGCCCGTCTCCAAGCCAGGGTTCATTACTCAATGCACTGCATGGCGGCCGCCCTGGGGATGTGTTAGCGGCTCGATTGACCTGTCAGCCTGGCAGGAGGGAGGCTCGGAGGCCGCGGTGCTGGAGCTGTGGCTGTAGTTGTGACTGTGCCTGGCCAAAATGAGGCCGAGGGAAAAAGGCTGCTGTCTAAACAAGGCTTGGTCACCCACGTCGGCTAATTACAAAGCCAACGCTGAGTACGTGTGAGGTGTCGAGGATTAATCACGTTTTAGCTGTCAGGGGGTCAAACACTTGTCAAAACTGCTGGAGATGATGGTAGTGGTGATTTATTTTTTGCTCACTCATTTAAAAGTTGTGCTTAAGGGAATGAAAAAGTCACCCATTTATAACGCACTTATTAAATAATACTTATTTAAAATGTCCAAACCAGACAAGAGCAAAGCTTTTATATAAGCATTCAATACAATATCGTATAAGCCCACATCCGGGGGCTTGTACTGGTTGTAAATAGTTATAATGTAAAAACAGGTGGATCACTTCCAAGTATGAAATTTAAGTATTGATTCAAGTATTGACTCATATTCTTTAGAAAAAAAAACACACATTTATATTTACAGGTCCACCTGAAGTTTGTTATTAGCAGCCTTGCCTGATGACTATCGATTACTACTGAAGGCACAGGGCAGTGAGAGGGAGGTCTGACATGCATGAGCACAAGCCTGTTTTGATTAGAACTTTACCAGTACCAGTGTACCAGTGATGCTGAGGTTGCCGAAGCCACTTAGTTCTCACTCACTGCTAAGCTGCTTTTATGCTGCTTACGTATCCAGTCTCCTAGGATCGGCAGGAAAAAATGGCAAACAATACTAAATCACGCTGTGGTCACAGCTAATCCGGCAATTGCAATTGCAGCACAAGCTGAAACACATCCATGCTAAAAGGTATTCTGTGTTATTTTGCTGAAAGGAATCCACAGAGTGTGAGTGGATTTTTTGGAAAAAGATACTATGACATTTTGTGTTTTATGTATATGACAGCTGTAAATATAACTGCTATACCATATTTGTATGTTAAGGGGGAGAAAATGGCAGATGTCACAGTCCAATATGGTCTCGTCTTTCACTGCCATATCAGAGACATTTGTATATTCTTGAGAGGCAAGAGATCTTCAGAGGAATAGTGAAAATGGTGGTTGTGTTATTGACATGATGCTACCTGTCATATCTGCAGTGGCAAATACGATCTCATCTTGGACACAGAAAATCAAATATGTGTTCTTTTTTTCTCCCAGAAATGTGTCCAAGCAGATAGTCAAATATCCAATCTGTCAGCTCGGCGAGTCTGACAAGAAGATGTTGACTCGATTCTGATAAAGTAGTTTCAATCAGGATTGCTGTTTGTTGTGGCTGTGCAATATCGAGTTTAGAAATGAGAAACAAACAAACAAGAAAAAATAAAAGTTTAAGCTAATTTAAGTATTTTCTAGATTCCATCTATTTACTGTGGCGATGATAGATGTGCATGCTACTTGTTACATGAAAATATGGATAATATGTACTTTCCAACCAAGTTAATTTGGAATTTTTCTAACCATAACTGTAAACTTCTATTCCTCATGTATTTTCGCATGACTTTTGCATGACTTCATCTCATTATACACTGTATTTCTGTGCAAAAATATGTGACAAATAGCACAAGTCATACCATCACATTATTTATCCATTTTTTTCCTGTCTCACATCCAGAGTTCCACTCACATGAGCACTTAAGTCTTGACGTATTGATCTGGCAGCATGGCCAAGCTAATCATTTGATATGATTGAACGATTGACTCCATCTGTGCCTGTATGTTGAAATACCATCCCAACTCGAGTAAGGTGGGAAGAGTAATGATTTCTGTGCAACTGCCAAATCCCATCAGGCTTTTCAGATAACTATATTGCAATGTCAAATCAAAGTTAATGACTCTCATTGGCGATGCGATGTATGATCAGACAGTGAAGGAAAGTGGAATAGGCCTGAACTTGTCAATGTAGGTTTTTACAGTTTTAAACGTTTGCCATGTCCCAGTTTAAAATGGTACACTCCTCTATTCATTTTCATGTCTTGGGTGTGTTGGATTGGCAGTAGGAGAATTAATCTACAACTCTAATGAGCTCATCATTATGTAATTTATGTACTTTTCCCAGTCCAATTTTACAGTAAAACAATCTATTTTATTATTTTTTTTGGGGGGGGGGTGTTGGTTAAAAGACTTTGAAATTAGCTTCCTAGTGCAGCTTCCTAGTGGCTTGCTAATGACAAGAAAACAAACGATATACAAATATACAAACACAAGACACAAAGAGGCTAACTCATTAGAGCTCACTATAAAGGCCCAACCGTGTGAGGAGTTGAAAGAGTTTTATATCGAGTGGGCTAATGGTGTGCACCAGTGCTCTCAATATTGCTTGAAATGAAGTCCAGTGAGCATGCTCGGGATATGAATACTGGGACAGAAACTGAGAACACACAGTAGAGAGCTTTGCCAGCAGGTTTCTTCATGATGGCTGAAATAAATCCTTTATTGAGTTTTTATATATGTAAGTGTGGTCTACTGAATGAAGTTTAAAGAAATTATACTATATAAGTATAAACAATACATTCATAGGATGATGTCTTTGTGCTTCTTCAATGTCTTTGTCCTACGACATGTCCTCTGGACCCAATTCAAACCACCCTTCTCCAGTCTGTCTTGCTTACAATTTGACCTGCCATCATGCATGTAATCAATGCTTTACTCAGTCTGGGGAACTTTCTTACATCGTTCAAAAAAGCTTGGGTTACTCCTTTGCTTAAGAAAGTTCCACTGATGTGAAAAATTGAAGACCTGTCTTTTCCCCTTTTTGTCAAATTATCTTGAAAAGGTTGTCTTCAAGCAAGTTTCAGATTTCCTGTCTCAGAATAATTTGCTAGACCCTAAGCAGTCTGGTGTTAAGAGTGGTCATTCTACTGAAACTGCTCTTTTATCTGTGACGGAAGCATTGACAGTAACAAAAGCCTCTGCTCAGTCATCAGTTCTGATTCTACTAGACTTGTCAGCAGCCTTTGACACAGTGAATCATGGCATCTTCCTCTCTACGCTGTCTGAACTGGGAATTCTGGTGAAAGCACTCAGTTGGTTTGAATCATATCTCAGTGGGTGTTCATTCAGTGTGTCTTGGCAGGGACAAAGTGTCAAAATCTCATCACGTCTCCACTGGTGTATTCAGGGATTGGTACTTGGACCCCTCCTATTTCCTATTTACACCATTTCCTTAGGTGAGATCTGTTCCCATTGGTTGTCCTTTCACTGTTATGTGGTTGATACTCAACTATTTGTCCTTCTCCCGCGGATGATTCCACAATATCCAATCGAATTACCGCATGCCTCAGTGTTATTTCAGTTTGGGTGAGGGACTGTCACCTTCAGCTCAATCTTTTAGAATTTAGCTCCTGATATTCCCAGCTAATCTGGCTAATATTAACATTCAGCTTGGTTAATCTTCATTGACCCCAACTAAAACTGTACGAAAGGTGTTATGTTGGGTGTTATGATTGTGACTTCATTTCTCTGAGCATGTAGCTTCTGTCTCGGGGTCTTGTCAGTTAACACTATAATATTCGGAAGATCAGACCCTATGTCACACAATATGCAACACAACTTCTTGTGCAGGCCCTGGTTATGTCTAAATTAGACTATTGGAATGCAATGTATTAGCTGATGTGTATGATAAACATCCATTAGTTGCCCACAATTTATCATTTGTTAACGCTCAAAGTAGACTTCTTGTGGGTTGCATTTTGGTTTGCTAAATAGGCTAGTTTGTACCAGGAATAACAATCCATTAAATTGTTAATAGTAATACATAATAATAATAATGGATTTTATTTGTATAGCACACTTTAAAATACAAAGAAATCTTCTGCTTAAATAGCCTTAATAGTAGCCTATATGGGAGCTAGTTAAACTGGTGTGTGTATGAGTGTGGATTTTTAAATGTATGAGTAAAATCCCCAAGCCCTGCTAGTCATTTCTCACTGCCGCCCTGTAGCTGCTAGAATTAAATTGATTTATATTTATTTAAATTATATTTATCTCTCACACCTACCAATAGGACAGACACTGGTTCGGCACCAGCCTATTTAAATGCTATGGTTCAGCTCTATACCCCCTTTTGACCACTTTGCTCCTCCAATAAGTACCTGTTGTCTTTGCCTTCTCAAGAGATTGCAGTCAAGACTCTTTTTGTTCTTGGTATCTCAGTTGTGGAATGGCCTATCTAGTGCTGTCAGTTCCAGTGAAAGCCTTGGTATATTCAAAAAAGCCTCACCTTTTAAAACAACATTTGTCTAATTTACACATTTGTTTGAGGCATAATTTTTAGATATAATCTTAGTTTGGTTTATTCTTATTATTTATTAATAGTAGTAGTATTAGTATCAGTATTAGTATTATGTTAATAATCATGGTTTTACTTTAAAATAATACTATTGTACAAGGAGTACAGATTGCAATTGTACTTATTGTAAATATTGTTTAATGACTTTAATTTCATTAAGCGTATTACTTAATTTTCTTATTGTTGTTGTTACTTTTTTATCATTTGTTGCTTTGGACAAAAGCATCTGCTAAATACCTTATCTACAACCAAAACTGTAACTAATATATACAGCATTTAACTCTATCATCATTATAGCAGTTTATCAACACTAAATGTAATGGTGTTTCACAATGCAACATGCATTGAATGAACACAAGCCCTCGATAAAGCTGTAGTTATATTTGCACAGGATAGATTGAGTTTACTTGGGCTGGCAAATTTTAGGCTGTTACAACTACCACAGTCACACATCAAAGCTGAAGTGTGAAATCACATTGGCATGCAACCGTATTTGTCTTGTATTATCTGGCGATTGCTGTAAACTAACTGAGTGTTATGTTGACAAATGACACCAAGCAAAAGTCACAGGATTGTGACAAGGCGTAACGGATGTACTGGGCAAACATGTCGTGCTTATAGTTGTATTTGTTTGCTTTGTTTGTATCCCTCTATCCCTTTCACTGTTTTTCTTTTAGCCAGACTATCCGTTAATATTAATAATTAATATAGGCCTGCCTATATGACACGGCTAAACTCTGTGGACTAAACGTCTTGTTTTTCTCCAGCAGGCATTTGCATTTAGTAGCATAATTCAGCAGCTGTTTGCATCTAAATCAACTTACAATATGGTGTTAGCTTGCTTTACTCGAACAGGGACTTCCCTACTGGGAATCATGGTCTGCTGCTGCAGTGCCATTGCTTTCCATAGTAAAGCATACTTGTTTCATGTATACTAACATTTTCATACAAGCAGCTGTGTGTGTGTGTGTGTGTGTGTGTGTTTGTTTATGTGTGTGTGCGCACACGTGTGTCACACACACACTACATCCGCTGCTCCAGAACTGCCATATTCTCGACTTGTCTCATGGCCATAAATTGAAACGGTGTGGCTTGCCAGAAAAATCCGGGGCTGCAGCAGCTGGTCGAATGGAGCTGCCAGGTGAGAACACGAGGCAAGGCCACATGGCGGCATTAAAGCCAGCCACTCTGACTCTGCGCAACCGGTCACGTTTTGTGAACAGCCTAATATGGCAGCCAGCTCCATGTTTAGGAAAACCCTCTTTGACACTGTGGTAAAACATTTTAAAATGTGTTTGTGTTGCATTATTTATGACAGCAATATTACATCATTTGTGTTTTTTTTTTTATTTTTATATGAGTATATAAATTCTTGGAACCTCACTCCACGTTTGACAGCTTTTGTAATCATTCATGGAGTTATTTCTATATACATTCACCATCTCTGTCCACATCACGTCTGTGATGCCAGTGATCACTGGTGCTGTATCTAGAAAAATAAATCCTTCCTCATCGCCCGTATATTGCGTAGGTGTTTGTTTCCAGAATAAAAAAATGTAGTGCTATCTCTCCTACACTCTCCTTCTCATCTAATCCCCCTTGAATAGTTTGGATAGCGTGAACTTGTTTGAATTCCTCTATTTTGAAGACTGGAGCCTCTCTCCAGGGTGGCTGACTCACTCGGAACAGTCACTCGCCGCGTCCTCATCCACCTACGGATGTTCTCCAAACACAAGATAACCCATAAACACAAACAAAACATGTCCAGGAAACATTCAGCCTGTAGCCGGTGTGTTAATACAAAGCATATGCAGAACAGGTATACACACACACACATACACACACAAGCACACACACATACACACACACACACAAGCACAGACAGGCACACAAAAAGATACCTACTCATAACATGAACTATATGTAATAGAAGATATTAGGTTGTCCATGATGTAGACGTTGACTCTGTTAGTGCAGCTTTTCAGTCATTCCAGTGGTCTGCTATTTCACATGCTGCCACTAGGGGAAGAAATTCAAAGCATTGAAGACAGTCTGTATACATAATGAGATTTTGAGTCTGTCATTCCCTGTTATTTTGTCTGTGGTTTCGATGGGGAGGTTTCGTGCCCCCGAAGTGGGGCAGACATACCTGGCCTGTCAGTGACGTGTCATCCTGGCTCCAGGGGGGGTTGACTTCGCCAGGCCCAGATCCCACAGGCAGCTGGGCAGAGCGAGACCCACCAACAGAAGGGCTCGGGAGCCACAGGGTGACATTGCTGTTTGTTTATTTCTGACTCTGCTCCGGTCCACGGTGCCAAACATGGCGGCCTCCCCCCGAGCTGCTGGCGCTGCGCTGCTCTGAGTGAGAAGTGTTCAAATCATTCGGTCACACTTTATTCTACAGTGCTGCTTTCACACTGTGCTGTTACTATCAAGCACAGGGAACAATGGAGTGCATTGTGACATACTCTTATTATTTTGAGTTACTTTGTTACTTTGTACTTTTTTTTTACTGCAGCACTATTGCTTTCCATAGTGAATGAGGAACTACAAGATCCATGGAGGATACTTACTGAATATGCTAATATTTTCAGACAAGAGGCTATATATGAATGTGTGTGTGTGTGTGTGTGTGTGTGTGTGTGTGTGTGTTTTGTGTGTGACCGACTCGGCTCCGATCCACAGCACCAAGCATGCCAGACTCCCCTGGTGGGGCTGCCGCTGGGCTGAGTGAAAGGTGCTGAAATCATCTTTATTTTACATTGTGACTTTACAATCAGACACAGTCCACAGTGTACAGTGGAGGACATTCTGAGTAATTTTGAGTTACTTTGAACCTCTGTCAGTTTTTACTGTATCTACTTATACTATATGTAACTTGTTTGACATAGTAGGTGTGCCATCTCTGATTAGAGTAGACTATCATTGATTGGTTTGTTATAGGGGTAAATGTGAAAGTGAGAGATATGGCTATTGTTTGCGGCCCCTGCACAAATAATTTGATTACTAGCACAAGGACGTTCATATCTCTTTCAAGATATGAACAGAAAAACGTGTATGACATACGCTAACTATAGTACATATCAGGTTTAGGAGTTGGTTTAGCATACATGTAGGTGCAGTGAACGTGTCATTACACACTGATAACTGGTGCGTTACACCTTAGTTAATTGTGTAATCACAGTGTGATGCACCATAATATAGTTTGGTACCAAGCATTATAATACCTACTGGGGTATTTTGTATGGTGGGGATACCCAGCCACTTGACTTCTTATTGAGGCGTAGCCTGTAGATGCTTTTCTGTTTTCCAGTTCTTAGTTCACTGAAACGTTAGATCCCTGTGCACACGCTTTCATGAGAATATAATTGAATGTAAAGGGCGACAGCATGCTCACATGACTCATATCAGATGGCATACAGATTTTGGTGACGGCTGTTGGGAAATACAACCATGAGGGACATATGGTGGGTTTCCTCGCCCCGGGATGAGGTGCTGTTGATGGTTGTGCTGTCGGTGCTACAGGTGGTGAGATTTCCATATTCTCCAATTGATCAAATCATCAACTGAGACTACAGACATACATCAGGGGAGGACAGATACCGCTGTTTTGGAAGAGAAGGCTGGATTAACTAGCCGTTGTTATCTCAGCGACACATCACGTTCGACTTTTGAAAACATGGATTTTAAAATGTCATCCAACACAGCGCTCTAAATGCAGTTCATCCTGCAAAAAGGTCACCTTTGGAGATCGTTTGGGCTCATCTGCTATATCTAACACCAGATATGGTACCATCAAGCCACAAAAAGATCATAATGATAAACCTGGAGCATTGATGTGATTGGTCTGTTTGTTTTTCAGATGTTTCATTATCGCACCATAACACATGCCCTAATATTTGTTACCACAGCAGATCATGTAGTATCTAAAGCCCTTGAGAGGAGTGTGCCAGAACTTCTGCAGCCTGTTAGTTGATATTTCCCCTTACCAATATGCCCACTTTGGTTTTGTTTTCACAGTGTGAAAAGGAATTAATTTGGGTAATCAGAGTTATCTAGTGTTTCATATAATACTGTGATATGATAGAAACACAGGCAGCCTGGTCAAACAGCTTTTCTTTTATGATTAACCTGCCTTTTATAAATAAGACACACACATGGAGGATTCGGCTCACAATCCCAGCAGTGGATCCACTTGACAAAAACATAACTGTAGTTATATGCCTTTGTGGCATAAAAGCAGCAGTAAAAGACCATTCTTCCTCTCACAAGAGCACATTTTATACCAGTGCGCCTCTCCGACTGAGATGCCGTGGCATTCTTCTTATTGTGAGGCAGATAGTAAGATGGAGTAAGAGCTGCACAGTCTAGTTTAGATTACAAGAACAACACAATCACTGGACCAAGCCGATTTACTGTCAGTGGAGATCATTCGATTTTTTCCTATTAAAAGTGTGCGTTGCAGCACTGCTGATCTATGACGACGCAGAGAGAAACAAATAATCAGTATTTACTCCCTGGTTTATTTCAAGTCAACTGATGTCGGTGTGGTTTGTTCTGCATGCTGTACAATCACTCAATTGAACTCTTCCCTGAGTGCATTGAAAAGATAATGACTTCATGACAAATCTTTTTCACTCTCTCTTTCTCTCTCTCTCTCTCTGTCTCTCTCCCCCCGTGTTTGTGTGAGTGTGCTTGTGTATGATAGTGTCAGCGTTTACAGTGCAGTAGGCCATGACTCATGATATGCCATCCCTGATTGCCTTTCTGCCTCTAGAGCAAATTCCATCGATCCTATCTCACCTCAAAAGGTTCACAGAGAGTGCTTGAGGAATCAGTCTTCAGTAAGACATCACAGGACACTCACCAAGCATGGGGGAAATGTCTTTAGCGACTTGCCATATCCAGACGACCCAGATATTAGCATACACTTAAACAGAATTGGGCCATGAACTCATGTAAGCTCAACTCTGCTATGCTGCAGGGATCCGATGTGACTAATCGATGTGCCTGCATCATCATCATAATGTCATGCAGTTTGAGTTTTGATTTTAATGTGTGAAGTCAGGATGGATTGGCCTCGTAGCCTTGTCAATATTGGTGTTGTTGAATATGAGTATTGTCAGAAACTGAAGGCCAGGAAAGTGTCAAAAATGGCAGTTCAAAATCGATTTTCTTTCTAATTGAATTGGGACAAGTGTGACAGGCCAAGTATGATATTATTATGCTTTGCCAAGCCCTGTTAGGCAACTGGCCTGGCCATGGCTTGAGAGGGCACAGCTTCTCACCTATAATGGTGACATCCTTCCTGAAAGGCTGCTACAGCTTTGTGGAAATTGCCATTTTAAATTCTTTGTCCATCAGGTAGCCACAAGCAATAGTGTCCCATGCAGTCATATTAGCTTAGCTTTGCCTAATCCAAATGAACTGGTGTCCTGATAAGAGTTGACTCTGCACAGGGCTCTGGCCCTGAACTGACCCAGGACCAGCTCTCCCTAGAGCCCGGAACCAACGGGGTGAGGAATTACAACATCATAGTGACCCCTGCAAAAAAAAAAACAATTAAACATGAGCCCATATCAGAAAATGGAGAATCTTTTTTTTCTATTACTGTCTGGCGACTTATTTTGAACACCAACCCAACACCAACAGTTTGAACAGCACTGCTCTAGGGAGAAATCAGACTTGACGTAGCTTTTCAGAATGCATTCAGCACATGACTCGCTCTCGTGGGGTTAGCTGTTAAGCCGTGCGCTTTAATCAGCTCAAATGTTGTTCCAAGTTGTTACCCCGGGGCCAAGCATGAGCGCAGAATTTGAATGGAGCAAACTTTTTGTGTGTGTGTGTGTGTGCACTCCACTGTTTCTGTGTGTGAGGAGACGGTGCAGTGTTTTTAGATAGTATCTGACTCTGGCACGAATAAGGCCCGGATCTAGCTTGGACCTGGGCCAGGTTTACGACCAGATGTGGCTCAAACTAAGCTACTGTCAGGGGCATCGCTTCTTTTGTATGGCCTAGAACTGTTGAGATCCCCCTCTCTTTGACTGCCTCCTGTGGGGAAAATGGAGGGCCTTTTCAATGATGGCCGAGACACAGCATGTTTTAATGATGGGATGGGAGTGTTGGCCTTGGGCGTGTTCCTTCATACCAATATGGACATAAGGAATGTTGTTTGTTTGTTACAGCTGCTAAAAAAATCCACACTGAGTTTTTGGAAATCCTTCCAAATGTGGGTGGTAGGGCTTGGGCTGGCTTTTCTTTTAGTGTCAGCGGAGAGCCATGCTCCTGCTTGCAATATAATGTAAAATGGCCGAAAATCTCGAATTGAATAACTGTTATAGTATTTGCATGTTTTCATACTAAATGGTCTTGTTAAAGGCTGTATCCCTCCATGGCTGACGGCTAGCAGGGGGAAAATAAAACACAATTACAATTAGTACTGATAAATACAGATTCATGAACATGGCAACCAATTGTGTTTTTCTGTCACTGCTTTAGTGTGCACTGCATGTGTTAAAACTAATCAGAATTTATATATTCAATTTGTAGTTTGTTTATTAAATGCCTTTACCTCTGGCAACACACACTCAGCTCGCAGTGAATGCGGGTGAAAAAAAAAAGAAGAGATTAATTTGCATGGCTGGATGTTTACCAAACTAATTAAAGTGCACACCTTGCTCACGGACATGCCGTTAGGCCTCCACCTGAGTTTTCCAATGCGCTTCCCCTGTCTGACGGGCCTCTTGTGTCGTTCGCTGCCCGAAGCGCAAAGCCTCCGGCAAGAGCAAATAATTCACAGACAGCAGTCAATTGGGACAGAAAAACAATACAGGAGCGAGCCAAAGTATCTCTCTGCTGATGATCTGGGCTCACAGACATCTACATTAGCATCTCATGAGCGCTCTTGGTGGCAACATGTCTGGATGAAATACAGCTGTTGTGTTGTTGTGGTAGCCGTTATTGGAGTAATGTGTGGCTGGGTGTAGTGTCAGTTAAGAGTCATCTCCTGTCTTATGGTAAAGGAGCATGTAGCTGTGTTTGTGTGTGTGTGTGTGTGTGTGGGGGGGTGTTTGTGTGCGTGTGTGTGTGTGTGTGTGTGTGTGTGTGTGTGTGTGTGTGTGTGTGTGTGTGTTTGTGTGTGTGTGTGTGTGTGTGTGTGTGTAGCAGGAAAGCTCTGCCAACACATGTCCCTATCTGTGATTGCTTACACCCCAAAGGTCTCACTATGAAATGTTGTCTTTAAAGATGGCATTTTGGCTTGTCTCTAAGGGAGTTTGCAAAAGTACTTTGCAAACATACTGTAGGTGCTTTTTAAATTGTCTATGGAGATATGCGTATCCACTCACATCTCTTAGCTTCATTTTCCGTAGCATTTGCATGACCAGTCAAAAAACACTGCATTCCCCTTAAACAATTACACGACTGACTTCTGGCCTAACCCTCCAGCTCCCACCCCTGCCTGGCCCAGCAGGAGCACGTGTTTGATGAACTTTACTGGCATCCGTCTAAATGTCAGCAGTCCATTTCTCTCAACAATATGTGATGCATTAACACTGCCCTGCTCTCCATATGCTGCGGCTAAATCACCTGATCCAGGAACAGGCTGGAGCGCGCCAGGGCTGAACCACCTGACCTTCCACAGATTGTGTTGCATTATGAACCGCTTCCCGGCATACGTGAGAATTTTCCAAGAACTGAAGTACGGATTCATTCAACGCTTGGAATGAAACACAAATAAACATATGTTGTTTTTCCTCTCTCTCTCCCTCTGAGGGTAAGAGTTGCAAAGGTTCCAAACAAAGTTGCCATAATGTGAGGCACATGCATATGCATTTAAGTAATGTGTCCTCTGGTGTAAGGTGGTTGGAATAAAAAAAATGTTGTCTGTGTCCTGCTAATGTACCACACCAGTAATGTTCCTATGCAGGAATACATTCTGAAAAGATTGCAGATCGCTTTGCAAATCATTTTCATCATATACAACAACCACTGCAAGGGTGATGGTTAAGCAAGTTCATTTTTAGGGAATGGAAATGTTTCATGATGAAATTATTTTGTTAGTTGGAACGACAGGTGTGCTTATTTGTTTTTCACTTGAGCATGTAGCAAGAAAGTTTATTTGAATATGATACCAGTACTAGTTGGCAAATTGTTGTGTACTATCTCTTTAACATTCTGATTGTATCACTAAAGAAAATTGGGCTCAGTAATGGACAACAAAAATTGCAGCACCTGCCTGCCAATTGTTTTTCTTTAGGTAAGCATGAATTAACTCTGTCAATGTTGGCCTGTTTGTTGAGGCCTAGCTGAAATGATTTGCTGTAACAAAGTACTAATTTGCATGGGTGTTCAGACGTGTTGCGGATGGGCAGGTCTATGAGTAGCTCTCTTTCTCTCTCTCCTCTACCTTTCTCTCTCTCTCCCTCCCCACCTCTCTCTCTCTCTCTTTCGCTCTCAGCATAATGAGCCTGCTGCTGACAAAGATGAGTGTTTGCCTTTAGTGAGCGCCGTATGGATGACCTGTCGGTTGGAGGCTACACTGCTTGAAGGCATATGGCATTTCCTAACAGCATAAATGATACTGAGATGAGGGCTGCTTCCAGACGATTATAGTAGTCGATACGACGGATTCAATTGACAGGAATTCAACACAAGGCCATCAGTGTTTATCGAGTTTCACTGGGAAAGCAACCCCTATAATCTAGGGCAGTTATAATTGAAGCACATTTAAACACGAAGATGAAAAAAACAAAAAGAAGAAAGAAAAAAAAAACAAGGTGAAATACAACAAGTCACTTGTGAATAATATGCCATAAGTAGGTCAACCATGTTGTAATATGGCAAGCCTTAATGTGAGTAAAATAGGCAGAGAGCTGCAGTATTGTGGTGCAGTGGTGGTGATGAGACTGATAGCAAGTGTCTAATATGTCAGTGTTGGAGTTGTACAGAGGTGATGTAGATGCATAGACATTTTTATTTTTGATAATGTTTTCTTACCACCCCACAAAATAGCACTTGCAGGTTTCCGGTTTTTCCCTTTCCTGTAGTGTGTTAAATAGCTTTTTGTGAATGTAAACAGTCAGGAAATATTACAAAGCCCAAAGTACACGGCAGAGGGAGTAACTCTCTCCCACAGAACCCACTTTTTCAAGCTTCCTGACACGCCTCGTTGGAATTTCAGCTCTTTTCCGTTGTTACAAGATGATGTAATCCTGCAACACAATCCTTATTCCCCGGTTATCTGACCAA
Organism: Clupea harengus; assembly: GCF_900700415.2. Classification (NCBI taxonomy): domain Eukaryota; kingdom Metazoa; phylum Chordata; class Actinopteri; order Clupeiformes; family Clupeidae; genus Clupea; species Clupea harengus. Next base: position 16,178,066 of record NC_045160.1, read on the forward strand.
TCAGAGCACACTGAGCTCTGAGACAGAGGGTGAATACAGATGTACAACATTAGAAGAATAATCTGTTTCTGGAACATTGAAGCATGTCAGTCTATTCTAATAGACCCCAAAAATAAAATGATGAACATTGAAAATGAGCATAATAGGTCCTCTTTAATTTTGAACTGGATTCGTGATGAAAAAGTCTATGTAATGTTGGTTGAATTTATCTTTTTCTGTCACTCCATTTCTCATTGCAATAATGATTGGCGACAGAAAAGAGATGAATTGATTTGTGCTGCTCCTCATGTCTTATTCTTCAAGGCGAGATCCTCCCTGACTGATAACAGTCTAGACTAATGAGCACTTGTTTATCTTCCCGTGCCGTTTTGAAAAGCTCCTGTTGTTTGGCGGAATCATAACAAAAGCCACGTTGACACATAATCAGAGGTGTGCTATTCTGTATGCGATTCAATTTGTCAGTTGAGACTGTTGTAGTGTTTGAAGACGGCGCTTTTGAGAAGAAAGGAAACGCCATGTGGCCGTGCGGATTGTGTAAAAAAAAAAAGTTAATTCAATTAAAAACCGTCAGTGTTATTTGACAACCTGTGAGGAGTGCTTTTTGGATTCTGACGTGTCATTTACAGAATGAGGGGCTTTGTCTTAATTTTTTTTGTGGGTGTTTGTGTTTGCTTGTTTGTGTGTGACAGTTATCCTGAACCCTTGCCGTTTCATAGAATGCAAAGTGGTTGATGAGCCTGTGATATCAACAAGAAGCTCGTAATAGGATGATGTGCAGTGACTTTTATTTATCTTACTCATAATTGAACCTGATGTAATAGCACGGGTCCATGAACACCCTTTATCTGCATTCATAAGCCCTGAGAGAAGAAGAAAGAAAAAAAGAAATAATCCAGAAGGGCCCATAAATGCCAGTGGTTCAGGCAGTGATGGATTCCCTCCGTGCCTTCTCTCAAATGTTATGTAATTCTTAGCCAGGCCTTCCCCGTGGGGATGAGGAGAATGGGATGGGGATAAGTGTCACATTTCAGACGAGTTGGATGGCTGGTAATCGTCGGGCGGATGCTCTTGCCACGCTGCCTTGTTCCTGCAGTGGCAGAGGAGGACAAAAAAAAAAGATAGGGTGTGTGATGCAGTTAAATATGAACACAAGTGCTGAAGGAAGGAAGTGTTTTTTTTTCAGCTGTATTCCTTTACATTACATCCTTTACAATTGAAAACATACCCTGTTTCACCTTGTTGTCAAATGCAAATCTGTTTTCTGTTAGATTTAGCATCTTTAGCATAAGTCTGAGTTCAGTACCACCTCTAACCTGAGTCCTTCTTCGTTGCGTCTGTAGGCACTCGTACTGATGTAGCTGATCAGTGCACGATAGCATGAGGTCCAGCTGTTGAAACGCGTCGACGCGTGTTCACTTTCACGATTAAGACTTTCATGCTCATTCTCTACTGCTGTTGTGCTGTCGAGGATACAAAGAGTCAGGTTGCCTTTAGGGGACAAAGTGCAAGAAAGAAGAAAGAAGAAAGAGAGAGAAAAGAAAGAGATGGAAAAAGAGAAGGAAGTAGAACACACATGCTAGGCCTCAAGGCATAGCTTTGAGCTAGCCTTCCTTCATACTTAATTACATGTGTGCCTTTTTTCTACGAGAGCTCTGCAAGTAAGCGTAAGATGGGAAAAATGATGAATATTCATAGAAATATACATTAACATGAAGCTATATTTTATGCACATTCTCCTGCTATTTCCAGCCAAGCCTAGCTGAGGACCTTTTTTTTTTTCTCCCCAGAAAATCTGAATTCAGTGCAGATTTCATAGTCAGACTGATAGCGGTGCTTTGACAGGGATCTTCTTCAATGTCTGTGCCTTGCATCTTTCACCTCTTTTTTTCGCCACCTTCATTTTGATCCTCGCCACATTGATGTCTTTCTGAGAAACCTAAGCTCAAGAAAAGGCACAGATGCATGAGGAGAAAATAAATCTTTTTGCTTTGCCACTTTTTTTATTACTTTTCTTTGACAGGTCTTTCCTCAGGGAGACATGACACATAGAAAAAAGATCCCCCTGTACAAAGACGCCATTAATGATTCATTACTGTGGATTAGGTCTATATCAGTTTGCATAATTATTTTTAAATAGTGTGTCATTTGGGAAAGCATTACAAAATGGTTCTTCTGGATTTCTGGATTCTCCTTTTTGATTCATGGCTGTGTGGACCTTAAAGGAACACTATGTGCTCCACACCAATGCTGTAAAAACTGGTTATACCGAACCATGGTCCCACAGGGACATTCCTTGAGGCTCTTAGGTGGTAGTTATTTGTCTTCTTGGATTTGTGTAGATCAACTGGAGGATGTAACAACCCTGAGGTCATGTGTTTGATTCACGGGCAGCAGGCAGACTGATCACATGTAAACGTTAGCTGTACCATAGGTCATATTGATAAAAGAGTCTAATCATTGAATGACTGTACATGTAATGAATGAATGGTACCTGTTGGGTATGCAATCACTGCAAGAGGACTGAACACAAGAAAATTAAATTCCCAGAGGGCATACATCTTCTTTTCAAACTATTTTCCTTTTCGCAAAAGCTAATTTAGCTCCAGTTCTCTTTCTGTTTTATATTGGTTATTTCCTTATCTGTAATAGATCACATATATCATACATAATACAATATTAAAACTTACTGAAATAATGGTGTTTCTTTGCACCGGCTTGTCCTGTGATGAGTGGCATTTTCCCCTGAAGCCCTTGGGTGCAGCAACTATTTATATTTCAAGATTTGCATTATGAGGAATCAGGAAATATCATAAATCATGTTTGCTTGAGTGTAATATGCATCCAGAGCCATTTCCCCCGCCAGGTTGTTTTAATATTTATACATTCATACTCACACATGTCAAAGCCCTGCAGCGTGAGGTGCCCATCAGCCACTAGACATCAGGGCTCTCCTGCTGGAAAAGGTGAGCATATAGCAGAGAGGTAGGACGTATGGCTGGCGCTGTCCGTGGTGCTGAAGGCAAATTGATTTGGATGCTGGGTTTTAACTCAAGAGAGGTGTTCACACCTTCCCTGCCCACGCACGCCCTCTGTTAGCATTCTCTCACGTTTAAATGCACATATTGTTTACTGACAGGTTCAGCGTTATAACAGGAGGGACGAGGTGTGTGTGTGTGTGTGTGTGTGTGTGTGTGTGTGTGTGTGTGTGTGTGTGTGTGTGTGTGTGTGTGTGAAGGGTACAATATTTCAGTGTTAAAACGTCACAGCTCATCAGATCAGTGGGGTTAGTGTATCCATATTTTCCCAAAAATTAGGTACACAGACACACTCATACATGCATGCACACATACGCTCTCACTAATGCACACACACACACACACACACACACACACACGCACGTGCACAAACAAGCACACACACACAGACACACACATCTGTTATATTTGGGCCATAATAAACCCTAGCCTCTGGGGTGAGCTGCTGCAGGAAGGACTTGAGTTAGCCCTGTCAGGGTGGATTGACAGGCCTTGAGCGTTGCCGTGCCAATAAAGCTTCAGTAGCTCTGTCCTCCCTCACACCCTGGCAGCCCTGTGCTAAGAGTGGCAGACATCTCCCACCAGCTGCATGGCCGTGGATTGCACAGAGAATAATTACTATTCAGCCCTCCACCCCTTCCTCAAATCTTTCCATCTCTCTCCATCTGCTCTTTCTCTCTCTCTCTCCCCATCACTTTTTTTTCACACTCACTTTCTCTTTCCTCCATCACTCTCTCCATCTATTTTTTTACTCTATCTCTCTCATTACTCTCTTCATCTTGTTCTCTTGACTCTCTCTCTCTCTCCCTATCACTCTCCATCTCTCATCTTTACTCTTTTTTCTCTTTCTTTCTGTATTAGTCAGTAGTTCTCCATCACTTTCCAACTCTCACTTTTACGGTCTTTCTCTCTCTGTCTCTCTCTTTCGCCCTTTCTCTGTCTTACTCTCCTTCACTTCCCTGTCCTCACCTTTTGAACTGCACTGTTCAAATTACCTTCTGATGGGTAGGAGTTAAAGAAGTGTCCAGTGATGCTCTCCATTGTGCATGGTCTTTTTGATTAACCATTTCAGAACCATGAAAAAAAAGATTTCATTGATATGCAACATGTTTTTTTTCTCCCCCTCTGAGAATTAACAAGGTCCAAGTCCACTTTTGAGAAAAATGTTCTCAAAATCCAGAAACAAATAACCACAATTCTATGAATTTATTTTCATTTTTTTTATTTGTTTTATTATATTTTATTATTATTTTACACCAAATCATATTATTTTGTGCAAAACAAATCTAATTTGTGGACATGTCAGATAGACCTTGTTAATTCTCAGTTGATGGTATTATAACATTCTTACACACATTCTCATCAGTAATTCAAATAAATGTACATATACAACTGTATTGACTGTTAGATTACTGAACTCACTGAACTTTGAATGATTGTGTTAAATTGTGAAATAACCATTTAGTTTCCATGTTAGCTCACCTTTGAAGAGCAATTAATCTACCTAACTACATGTATTACCATATTAACACATATCTTGTCGTTTCCAAACAGCACAAAAGCTCAACAAAGTCACACTTTAAAACACATGCTAAGCTCCATAGGTCTGCAGCTCAGGTCTATGGTTGAGACGCATTAGTATTCCATGTGCTAGTAGATGAGATGTTCATGATGTTTGCGTTCACACTCGTATGAGACTAATCCGGATGAGTTGTTGTGCCGAAGCTCTTCATCGCCTCTCAAATGGCTTTAGCAATGAGGGTTGGGACGGCACTTATCCTTGGGAAGGAGAATTATGTTTCAATCATCTTCAATTTGTATTGTGAAAGCAGCAGCCACTGTCTGGAGTTGCGCATCTATGCTACATTTTTACACTACTCTGCTACAGTTTTAATTACAGTCCATTATTCTCACTTAAACTGATTGTTCTTTTGAAGAGCACACATGATTAATGCAGCTACTACTGTGCTCACACTGTGTTTATCATTGATTTGATTCAAACCGTTTAGCATCTATTATATGTTGATATTAATCTGGGTGCAATTCATGATGAAGTTGTAAGATAAGGTCATAGTTCGGAGAACATTGGAGAGGGCTGCTTATATCTGCTTATGTTGCTGTAACAGATGACCAAACTCTCTAGAAATAAACAGTCTAACAATAGCAAACTGTGTGACTGCATGAGGGGTTGCCATCTAGATGCTTGGAACCATAAATGTTCACTTTGACACATTTTGTGTAATGTTTTGCTGGATCACCTAAGAGCTTGTCCTCTGATTTACAATCCCATTCGTATATTTTTGACAAATTTAGCTCCTTACAAGGAACAAAGGACTCACTGACCACTAGAGTTGAAACCAACACTAGAGTTGAACCATGTATATGTAGAGTTGAACCATTGCTGTCTATCTACAATAAGTACATTGCTGCTATAAACTAATACCCAACAATCCTCTACCAAAGCTGCAACTCCCTTACTACAAAAGCCTTCGCAAGTAACTGTGAAAGCTAGCGAGAAAACTAATTATCATAGGACCTCATTATGTATACAGTCCATATAATGTCTTGAGAGATGAATGCCAGTGCTACATACTGTATATATGAGTAGGATTGTTCATTGAAAACACTGTTAGGTTTCCACACGTTGCATCGATTCAAAAGTAGCACAATACACAACACAGACAGAGAGAGAGAGGAGATGCATCATTCACAGACAGGCCGAGAATGAGTGAATGTGTATGTGCCCTGTGGCAATGCAGAGATGCATTTATTTAGCCTGAGGTGCATGACATCATCTGACCAACGCTGGGAAGCTGGTCCCTACTCTCAACCAGGCAACTGCCTCCAGTCCTGTCACTATGACAGCAGTGAATTGGATTTCATGATGTCATGTTGGGTGCGTCAGTCCGAAAAAGGCAAATATGTGTCTCAAAAAGTGTAATTTAAATGTTTCTAGGTTTGCTGCGGTGGCTACTTTCAAATAGAGAATTACTTCAGGAAATGGCATCCGTGTTTACATGAATATAAATACCATAAGTGAAAGTGCTATAGAACCTACTCATATATCGATGGTATGTAGGAGTGCCATCAGCACAGCACACCCCATTGCATTCCAGTCACCATGTTGTAGAGAAGAGAGAGGATTACTCCAAGGCCACTGAACTGAATGTTGTCATTGTGTTCTACACAACGTGCTTTATATACGTCCACACGTATGCGGTCAGGGTCATCTTCAACAGAATAGTTGGCAGCCCTGATATAGAGCCATTATTTACTGCCTGGGGACACTTGAGTGGAGAGGCGTCAGTTCAACTGTCAACACAACAACAAGCAATCAGCAAACATTGATTGATAGAGTGAGGTGTGGCATTCTTAGAGAATACTTTTCTTTTTTTTGTATTGTGCTATTTAATCAAATAGTTCTTTGTATAACATTTTTAACTGGCAGATTGTTTTGTTTTTAAACTATAAAAGTGTTAAAGGGAATTAGTAGATCTGATGGTATTCATCGATTCCTAATACTGATAGTGATATTTGCATTATGTCTCTGGACTTCCAAAAGGACCACTGAACAAAAAAGTGGAGATGGAATGCAGGTGCCCCTGAAATCTGTAGCAACTTTGTCCTTTCTTATATTTGATTTAGTTTTGCCACTGCCATCCTCCTCCCCATTATGTTGCTCTTCACCTGTAGTGAAACACCAAGGCGTTTAATTTATTCCCTACTTTTCCTCTTTATTTATTTCAAGGGGAAGATCCTTGAAAGTGCAGAGAGGAGTTTTTATCCTCTTTGACAAGCATGGCGCACAATGGCCACGACCACAGTCAGCCCCATGACAACAGCACAACCCTGACTGGACGGCCTCTGCATGGCAAGCAATTAAGGAACTTCACAAATTGATGAATGGTTATATCCCTTAAATAAGTTTTTCTTTTCATGGGAACTCTGAACTTCGGTCAAATGCTAACTCACAAAAACCTTCCCATCTGCATTTTGTCATTTTTTTTAGGACAAGGACAAGCTCACAGAGTGTATGGAGACTGCAGTTGTAACATGAATGCTACTCAATTGATACTCAAAGTATCCCTGTGCGCTACCTAGCAAATCAAGCAATGCGAGTTGTGCATTATTTGTCTGGTTGTTGTGAGTTTCAGAGGGATGTTTGACTGAGTTCACAATCCCAAAAACAAATTCTTGTGTTTCTAACCCAGAGGGTGCACAAGTCCCTAAGAAAGAGCATACACGCTACTCCAAAAATCAGGACAAGCTCAGAGGGGGTGTGGAGACTGCAGTTGTTATGTGAGTGTGAGTCACTCAGAATAATTCCTGTGTGCTACCTAGTACTTCAAGCTCATTAATTGTGCTTTATTGCTGTGAGTTTCGGCCAGTTGTTGCGAGGTTTAGGGCACCATGCGTGACAAGAGTTCACACCCCCCAAAACAAACCTTTTGTGTTGCTAACCCAGCGGGCGTACTCAGCTGAGTGCAAACAATCCTGACGCGTTAAAAAGACACATTCAAATAAGCTCATGGTATATCAATAAAGACTGAAGCATCAGCGCCAGCATCCACCCTCGTGTGTAGCCCTCCTCGCGTGAAGCCCTTATCGGGTAAAGACCAGCGAGTTCTACCCGTGCAAGTCCACCAAGCAAGGCAGCCTGTCTCATTTGCCCTGAGAACTTAAACTCTGTCTGTATTCGGAACTAAAAGCTATGTGCTTCATCTCCATTCCTGCTGTCTCCAGGAACGCAACAAGCATCACTGTGCCAGACATTTGGCAAATCTCCGGTCATTGCAATGACCTCACCCACATGTTCCTCCTTCTCTGTTCGGCGGTGGAACTGCCAGTCTGATGTTAAGAAAAGCTGATTTTATTCCTGCCTATGCTAATCAGCTTTCTGTTTGAGCTACTGGCCCTCACTGATACTTGGATTAAACCAGTAAACACCACTACCCTGGCTGCACTCTCCACTAACTACACATTCTCCCATAGCCCCTGTCATAGCTGTCTGCTACTCATCCTAGATGATATGATCATCCACTTAGACAATCAGAGCTCTGCGGACTTCCTTGACCTAAAAAGGGCTTTCAGCCCGCTGACTCACAAAGCTGGCTAAGAACTTGACCTAATTTTTGTTCAAAACTGTGCCACAGACAGCCTAACGGTCACGCCTCCACACCTCTCTGACCATTATTTCATTTGTTTCACTGTATGCCTCCTGGAACTGCCCTCTGCTCCACCACCTCAGGGTTCGTTCTGCTGCAACCTCTACAACCTGTCTCCCACCCCCGTTTCCTCAGTGGTCACCTCCATTCTATCTCATCTTAGCACATTTTCCTCACTTTGGGTCAGTGATGCCACGGAGCCTCTCCGCTCCACACTGAGCTCATGTCTGGATAGCCTGTATCTTCTATCCACCAGATACGCTCGCTCTAACCAGGCTCACCCACGGCTGACCGATACTATCCAAAACCTCAAGGGCTATCGGTCGCTCCTATCTTCCTTCTCATCCAGCATCAATGCTGCCAAAACTGCCTTTTACAATGATAAGATCAGCAGTACCACAGACTGAAATTATTTTGCACCTTCGAATACTACTCCACCTCCACCAGACACAAACCTCTCAGCTGATATATTTGCCTCTTTCTTTACTGAAAGGTGGTGGCCAATTATCTGAACCACTCAGAGACAACCAGTCTCCACCAGTTAAGGATGCATCACTCTCCCTGGTCAGCCCTCTCTCTTGTCTCTCAGACATATCCACATGGAAGAAGGAGCGCCACCTTCAACTAAACCTCTCTAAGACTCTTGGTCATCTCAGCCATGGGATCCCCAGCATCCCAGCAGTCCCAGTTTGGGTCAATATATCCATCACAATATCAACATCAAAATTGCCTCTTAATCTCTCACCCCAACCAAGGTTGAAAGAAACCTGGGTTTGTCATGATTGATGATCAGTTATCTTTCTCTGACCACGTCTGTCTTCCGGTCGTGCCACTTCTGGACTATACCAGAAAAAAACATGCCTTACCCGAATCAGCGTGCCGCCCAACTCTCGGGACAGTCTATGGTTATCTCTTGCCTCGACTACTACAATACCGCTCCAAAGCGTGTCTCCCACCATGCACAGTGAAACCCTTACAGATACCCCAGAATTAGGCAGCATGTCTGGTTTTCAACCTAAAAGGGCGCGTCACTTTGCTGCCCATGGCAGCCCAAATCAAATTCAAGTCACTAATGCTTGCCTACAGAGTGACTTATGCGTCTGCACCCATCTACTTGAACTCAATCATACGGGTATATGGTCCTTCTCAGCCACTGCACTTCTCCAAGGAACAGACTATCGAGACTGTTCTCGTTTGTGCTTTTTTTTGCTTTGTTCAGCCCTTTCAAATCTGGAGGCATATTACTACAAGACCTAGTGTACAGAGACTTGGAGTACAGACTCTCTTTTGTATAAATAGATACAAATAGATGTCTCCATGGTAATGGCAGTGTTCCAATGCATCAATCATTGGATGATTGCCTGACGAAGGCCTTTCCTGTTCCTGTGTTAACATGCTGATTTTGTGCCTTGCACCTGATACCTACTCTGGGTACTGGGGGTACTCTGGGACATGCACACCTCAACCTAGTAGTGGCTAACTTGTAACCAGGGACACACTGGTGTACCCACTGGTGTCTGTCCATGTAGTCTGACCGATAAGTCACACGTTTTGAATATGTTTGAGTTTAAGGCGAGGTTACCTGAGGTTTTATGGAAATGTGAGTCTTGTTATACAGTATGCATTATGAGCATTAAGTCAGTAGGGCTGCTTGGTAAGACTTCCTTCGTTGTAAGACAACCATGTCATCTACATGTCATATCATTGCATATCAACAGAAGTAATGGCAGGCACTAGTAAAGATAGTGCTTGTGTCATGGTATGTTTATGCCAAGGTAATGTGACTCTTGTCTTGAAATGTTACCATCTTGATAACTTATAAAATGCCATTTTATTTTTTGTGGTGCAGGCCACGCCCCTCGAGATGTATTGCCCTCAGGATCTATTCAAAACATATATTTACTTCCCCTCCCATCAAACCCCACCCCTTCCACGCTAAAGCAGAGACAGTACGTTGACATTAAAAAGTACTGACAGAAAAAAACTTGCGGCGTAAAAAAAAATCCCACACTGAAAAAGGCTGACATGAAGAAACAAAGAAATTATTGTCATTGAAAAAGCACTTCAGAATCACAAAAAAACATCAAAATGTATTTTCAGTGCCCACAGTTAATTATGATACAAGACTTTAAATGCTAATGCTCTATTTTTCAGTTTTTTTTTTTTATCAATGCTGATCTTGTTTGTTTTCAACACCAAACTTAAAGTGTCTGTTTTAGCTCCATATTATTTTGCCCTCATAAAATAACTAGATTTGTATTTTATTGTGTTGAAATATATCCTCATGAACTATTTGTTTTACTTATGCTCCTTTCAATCTTCTCCACCTCAGATTAGAACTGAGGAGAAGGTTTATCACAATCCACATTTTATTCTATTACCTTTGCATGTAGCCTTTTAAACTAAATCATTTGCAGTGTGACATTCTAAATTATGACAAATGAAGGGAAACAAGCAGTTACTATTTAACTGACTTTATACAGCAAACCACAACAGTATAATGGGAGGGAAATCGATCCTAAAGCTGAGGCTGGGTTCAGCATGTACTTTTCTGTCCAAGCAGTTCTTCTCAAGAAGGTCCCTCGGATGTTAATTAGCAGTGTCCGATATCAGATAGGATACACAGTTTATGGGAGAATGCTGTGCTTGTGGTTGCTCTCAGATCAGCATGACTGACCATGGTTGAACCACTGGGGCAGTGAAGATTTATTATTATTTCTATTGACACTCACAGCGAAACCTGCCGTCATTGGCACTGTGTTAGGGTAATGAAATCCATCCGATTACCCAGATTGTAAAGAAATCAGTCTAGTCACAATCAGAGAAGTGGAGAAGAATATGCCCACGAATGGATTTCCACTGAAATATTAGGCAATATCTGTAAATGAACACTCTCACCAAAGATTTGAAATAGGCAGCGACCAGAGGTGAATTATGTGACGGTTTAATAGCCAGTGTCCACTGAAATATCTCTGTGGTTTTCTCAGCTGCCCAGTGGAGTGGAGGAAAACCGGTCTGACAGCTCTTTGTAGAGCCCCACTTCTAATAAATCATATGCCTTTAATTGTTCTTCAGTTAAACCTGATTGTTGCTAAAATGAGCTATATAACAAGGTGAGTGAAAGGCCTTGCCGTTACCCTCTAATGCTAGTGCATCTCGCAATGCATCCAAAAATAAATGAATTCCCTCTTTTCATCTTAATACCCAGACAAGGGACCTGTGTTCACTCCATAACATATATCAAGCAATTCTCTATGATCTTTCTCCATGATTTGCACTTTGGACAGAGCAATACAATATATATCAGGGAAAGCATATATTTTTTTCACCTCAATCTGAGGTTCTCAGTACCTGGATATGAGAAGGCGTCATACAAATTTGATGGTAGATATGTGAGTCTGTTTGAGATATTATTGTTGATGTTATTATCAGACAGCAGAGGTGGTCTTCAGTATCTACTCTGGGTTTGAGGGAGTTAACCTGGTTGAGGGCTAAGCAGAGTTTAAGGATAGAAACTCCCAGGAAAAGGATACAGCCTCAGGGAAACTTTATTCCGGTCCACTTCTGTCAAATCATGTCATTCATTAAGTCATTCGGTAGCATTTCTGTAGTATTTAATGAGTACAACTGGCAACTGGTGACCAGAGGTTATTTAAAAGCAAGTTTTCGATAGAAATGTCAAGTATAACCATTCCTAATCAAGTTTTTGGTCAAAACATGGGCACATCTAGTTTATGGCTTTATGACAACTGGAATACAGCTGTCTTTTGTCTTTCGTTTATTGTCTATTGTCTATTGTTCAGAGTGAACATATACCATGGACAGTCCTTAGGACACCCTGTTTCATGTTTCACCAACAAATATTGATAACCACTGTATATTTACATATCTGGTGGTGTATTGTACATGGTTTTCTCTCATAGTTTCCTCTCCTGCTTTTTATTTATTTGCGATTGCATGACTAAAGACAGATTTGCATGCAACAAAAAAACGTGAGTGAGATTCATCAGTTTTTCAAGACAGATTAAATCGACTGAATTAAAAAACCCAGCTTGGTACTTAAGTACTCCATATATGCACTGAACCATTTCCATATCCATCAGTGGCAGACAGGTGGCCTCATCTTAAGAGTGGAAGGGGGGCGTCTGCACTTGAAATCGATACTCCCTCTCCATGATGGATCTCTTACCACAGCACACCAACAGACCCTCACAGTCTCCATAGACTTCATAGAAGCCATCAGTCAACACAATGTCATTCACAGGTCCATTTTGCACACACTCACGTTATTTACCGACCGCCCCAGGAGAAAAAGGTGTTTCTTTCAAATTCTGTGCAAAGATTTAGAGCCAATACATAGTTACGGTTAATACATAAGTCTTACTTTTCTAACTTTTGCCATTGAGCAGCTGAAGTTATGAATATCAAGAGTTAGATGAGACTTTGGCAACGGGCATTGAAGTGGGAATAAAAAAGGACCACTAATAACAGACAGCCCTTATTAATATTCAACTCAAAATTCAAATTCAAGGGTGGTTTGGCTTTAGTTGTTTGAATGCATTGCTTTCATTTCTCCAAATGCGACTAGTGATGCTCAGTAATTTGCTGTACTGATCATCCAGATTACTCTGCGGAATAAGGAGCACATCTGACTTAATATCGGACTCGCACATCTAAACACTTTCCATCAATGCGTTCAAAAAGTAATCAATATGCAATTTAAGCGAAGCCTCAACAATAATCACAAGGGTACACTCTTGCTGCTTCAGATCCCCAAGATAGTCTATGCAGACACTGTAACAAATAATTACTGTCATGGCATCAACAGATCCATCACTGCTAGTCTCGGACCAGAACTGTCAAGAGAATTTAAAGCTGTCATAAAATCAGATTGTTTACACTCCAGGAGCGTTAAACAACAGTTGTGAAAATGCAGCTAACACATGAAGGGAAATAAGAGTCTTATATCTTGGAAACTCCAGTGATCAGTGCTGGGATTGAATAGTAAAGTTAGTGTTGACTCCTCTCTGTGTCAGGAGTGGCAATGCATAATGCACATTCTACATTTAGTTTGCACAGTTAGAGCTTATCTTAGTTATGTCTGTTTTTGTTATTTATGTGAATTGCTGCAGCAACACTGCACTTTCCCTTTGGGATCAATAAAGTCACATATAATCTGTCTATCTGTCTATTTAGTAGTTTATCTTGTTGTTATTTGATGTACTTGCTGCATATTTAATAGCCCTCTGTGTGTTTGAGGAGAACAATATCTATTTTTCTTTGCAGTTTTTGGGTCAGTGTGTGTCAGGAATAAATGTGTTCCTCGTACACAGCTCACTCTGGTCCTTTTTTGTTTTGATGCGTTTGTTTATTCGCTGTCGAAGTACAGTGTGAAGGGCCAGAGCGCTGTCAGCGGACAGCCTGTGCTTGAAATGGGTGACGGCGCAGGTGCAGTGCAGAACATGTGCCTTTCACACCTCAGAGCATCGAGCCAAGCCAAGTCACTGAGCTATGATGTACAAATGGAAAACAAGCCCTACGAGCCAAAGCAGCGGCTCGGGGCAGATATCTGCGTCAGTCCTTTCAAACATCCCTCATCCTCCTCTTTTGCTCCCTCCTTGTTTCTCTCTCTCTCTCTCTCTCTCTCTCTCTCTATCTCTTTCCCTCTCTCTCTCTAGGTGTGTGTGTGTGTGTTGGGGTGGTAACGTGTGTGTGTGTGTGGTGGGGGTGGGTTGTCCTCATCCGTATCGCTTGGAGCTCCCAAAGTGTGTGTTCCCTTTATCTTAAGCCCACATTTACAAATGGAGTTGAGTGGCAAGACAGATTCCGACTGTGTGAGCTCTAAATGTCATCGTGGTCCATAATGCGGTGTGAAAATGGAGGGCGCTAATGTGATCATTAATCTCGGGATGTTCTGAGGGCATTGGTATAATTGAGATAGATAGAAAAGGGCAGATATCACAGCACTCTGGCTGCCAATAAAAAAATCTAAACCTCTGAAGATGTGTTATAATCTGCCTTCGTGCCTGTTTTGCTTCCTCTGATGATAATATCAACTGGCCACACAACAGACCAATTGATTCAAGTTAATGGCATAAGAAATGTACAAATAATTGTATGCAGTGGTCAAATCTTGTTTTGAATGAATAACTACTTCATGTTTTTCTCCATAAATGGGAAACACTGGTGTGAGTGTTTGTGAAAGTCAACATAACAAAAAAGCAGCTCAGAAATGGGAAGTTATTCTCCGTTGTTCAGCAGGTAGATCAAAGTGTTAACAACACCAATGTCATGGGTTTGATTCCAAGGAAGTGCATTCAGCGAGAGAAATGACAACAAATGAATACCTCACCTGTAGTCTAGGTTACCTTTGATAAAAGTAATGAAAAATATAACTGGAAAACATACACTCATACAGATTCAACATGCTTGCAATCATACCTCTGTCTGGATTGTCTCTTTCCATCCAGATAGGATGATACCAGTCTTTTTTGTTGTGTCAACAACAAGCACTGAACCCAAAGAAAAGTAACAGTGTCATCAGTGCATTTAGCCTCTGTAATTTCTTTGTTGTTGGAAAAGGAATTGCATTGGTCACACTGGATATTGCTTGAACTTCTCTGTGTGAGGTTTTGAGCTCAGTAATTCAGCTTGTGAAGAGCAGACTTTCAAAATCATGTATATCTTTCATGAATATCTGAGATCAATTACATGAGAAGCTTACCAGCCCAAATGATAAAAAAAATCATAGTTGTTGAGATGAATTGAAATAATGGTTTTATTATTATAGATTAGTAAGAATGCATACATGACGATCAGTAGTGGAATCATTAATCAGAAAAAGCTGTCCTCATTCTTCCTTCAAACACAATCTGTGTACAACAAAAGCATGCTTTCAACATTAAGTACATAATACTAGTCAAAAGCAGTATTGATAGAAATACAAATGATCAAATGCTGTACAGCAAATTGATAATGGCACATGCTTGCAAACAATATTTTATTTTAAACGTGATCATCAATGGATCTTTAATGTGGGAGCTATTGACTGAGTTCAAGACTGCAACCGTTTTTCTGATCAAGGGGCCTATGATATAAGAGCCAGTGTTGGTCACACTTTGATTTCATCGCTGGCAGACATTACAGACTGTTTGATGTAGAAGAGAATCTGCATTCGCTTAGTAAGATTAGACCTTGGTCCTGTGGAAATTGTCTGTTAGTAAAATGGCAAATCCCATTCAGTTCCCTGCCATTCACATTATTTATATCTCTGTCCTTTTTGCCCCTCCCCCATCCCTTCTTGCCTGTCCTTGTCTCCCATCCTCTCTCTATTCTACCCCTACATCAGTCTGGCCTTAAGCCAGCCTTGAGCTGACATGCCATCTTAATACAAATATGACATAGCCAGGGCTCATTAAGATATGGGAATGGGAGGCTAACGTGAAGTCACCAGTTCTAATGACTGACGTCATGAATGTACTTGACTCTACTGTACTAGTCATGCGTTGTGCAAATATTGTGCTAACAACTGAAGATTTTGAAGATATGTATTGGAAATAAAGAGTGCAGTTCCATGCATCACTAAGTTCGGGTTCGTGATATTTCATTAATTATTTGTTAACACAGGCTTTCCCCCTTCTGAGAATCAAAGAAGACAATGAAAGAATGCCAAGCCCTGGGTCAGGAAACATCACAAGGCTCTTTTCGATAGTCTGATCATCCACCCCACGCTTCCAGTAGGCTTGCATCACACAGTGTACTCAGTTCGGAATCAAGTGAAATATAGCAGTAAAGCACGACTGCTGCATTGTTAAGGGTTTCTCCTTGAAGGAAAAAATGAACTGAATGTGTGAATACTGCTGCTTTGATTACTTCATTGCCACAATAACCAAGGTTTACTGTGAGACAGATCCAAACCAATATGTGTGCTCTATCACTGAAAGGAAGAGTAAGAGAGCTCCAAGTGACACAGTTCACTGATGAAGCTCCTCACTGGCAAAGGATTGGGACAGAAGAATATATGACTGTGCCGCATATCCGATCATCCAGACTTTACTACCTCTGTCAAGTACGAAGAGGGATGAATCATGCTGTGTGTGACAGACACAGCTACCTCCAGAGCTGCCACCACAATATTTATTCATGGCATCCAGCAAGAGAGCAGGACTTTGACAAAAAAAGTGTCCGGCTCGCACAGGACGATCAGCCAAAAACAAAAAGAGTGTGACATTTTTGATCAGCCATCATGAGGACCAGAAGCTGATTTGTACTGGTGCAGGTTTCAAAGGTTGTCACGTTACACAGGGAGAGTACACACACCTGTAGAATACTAACAGCCTTTGACAAACACTTCAAAGACATCAGAGATATCACAATGTTTTTTTTTTTTTTTGACCAAGTATGTTGACACATAAAAGGAATATGGATCCAGCCGTTGGTGGCAAGACAACATGCATACAATATTTAGGCAACATACAGATAATACAAAACAAACAGTACGTACAAATGTGTGTGTGTGCATGTGCATGTGCAAACAACAATAGAATGGATTTTGTATGGGAATGTTATGGTGGTGAATGTAGCAGCAAGTACTCTATAGAACAGCGTTTAGTGAGTCTTGTGGTATTGTCTGCGGTCTTAAGTGAGCTGCACAGCAACAGCAGTCGTTTTTAGTTGATAAATGATTTATTAGCAAAATGACACCAAATGAATTCAAAATGAGCCCTTGGAAAGCGAATATTTTCACAGCAGTAATTTAAATGAAGTTCATAACCACCTCATCTGACTCCTCTTCACCACTCAATGAGTTTGTCATAACCCAGTCTTCTGCACATGGCCGTGTTAAGGCTGTGGTGGGTTGGCTCAGTGCTGCTCCTCCGCCTTCGACATTAATGCGTGTCCATGGGATTTGTGCTGTGTGCTAATCAGCTATGAAGCTGCAGTGTTTTAATAGGGCACTTTGAAAAGTAATAAATAGATAAATAAATGGTAAACTTAACATGCAAATAGGCATAAGCTGCCTCACATAAACATGAAGACTCAAAAATGGCAAGAATACAGTGCAGATTCAAGCTCCGTGCTAGAACACCTGGTGAGAACCAATTCAACTCCATTATCGGATCGTTTAACGTTTTATTTTTTAATTAAATGATTTGTTTTTTACTCCAAGCCTGGAGACTGAAATATAAACATCACTGAGGTAGGCTGCTACCGCTGCAAGTAATCAAGTAAACACTGGAGACATATTCTCAGTCCTCAACTCTGAATATCTTTCTTTTAGGTGGCGCTCTAGGCGCTGACATTCACGGCACTGGAGAAATCCATAAATGATAGATGGGGTTTGGTTCTTGCGATGAAAAGTAATTGCACTGATTGGCAGTCTGATAGGTACCACAATCTTCATACCACCACTCCAAATTGCCTGGCGCTTTTCATAGACTCACCGAGAGTCAGAGAAAATAAACAGTCCATTCACAGATAAACTTTTTTTTTTTTAATGTGTAATTACTGTCATAAACGTACACATACCTGATATTCTCACTACCCCAAACTGGAGCTGAAACTCTGTTTTAAATCTCCTGGCATCTTCCCCTCGTCCTCTTGGGCTCTTGAGCAGGAGCAGACACAGCACTGTTTGGATGTACTAGCCTCAGGGACCAACTGTCTCCTCCCAAGGCTCTGCGATGCTGCTTGTGTGCTAGTTGCTATCCTTAACTTTCACACTCTTAACTCCACTGCCATTCAAAATCCAAAAGTGCTGCAGCAGTAGGACTATTTTGTGATTTATGATCCTGTCTTCCTTGATCTTACTAAATGGTTTCCTATGAGCGTGAAGAATGAGCAATTTCTGTATAGTGGTGCTAAAAATTAGAATGTACCTGAAAGTCACATGAATTCAAGAGAAAGTGACAAATCTCAGATGAACTATTTTACACATGACCTTAACAGAACTGACCCACAGTCTTTGTGCTGTTATTCATTATCTCATAATCTTATAGCATTAAATATCTTTAACATTCCCTACATTGTTTCTATGCAACCTACCGGGGCAGCGCTGGGTGACCTGTAATACTGTAGTACTACAGTTGTTTTCATGTGCTGTGATTGTCGTTTTTAGTTTGGATTATGCTTGGGAACAAAAAAAAAACAACAACAAGCACTGCACTGGATGACCTGTAATACTGATAACATATAGTTGTTTTCATGTGCTGTGATTGTCGTTTTTAGTTTGGATTATGTCTGGGGAACAAACAAAAACAAGAACAGCAGCATGTTAAGTGTGCATGTGCGGTAAGTGGGAGAGTGAACAAGAGCTGGGATTTTTGCCCCTGTGACACATCTAGTCATTACTTTCTCCCCGGCCCCCTCGGACGCAATGCCATCATTGTAGGTCATTGTTGCATCACTCTGGCCCTGCTTAGCAGTCTGAGCGTCGGCTTTCGTTCCGCACACAAACAGATGAGAATGGATAGAACCCCAGCGTGCCGTCCCTATTTGAAAACCAAATGAAGACTCGCCATAAAGATGCCTGGTGGAAATGATGGATATCTGCCATATATGGGCAAAATAAAAGAACATCAAGGTGCTGTTTGAAGTGATGAGCTACTTGAGAGGGATTGGACAAAGCAGGCCTCTCACTCTCCTTGGGAAGATATAATACCTTGCATAATACCTCGCAGAATCAGTCGATTCTTTTCTATTTCTTCTCATGAGCCTGCGCTCGTTTGAAATAATGGGATTGATGTCGAAGAGGGAATGAATGTGTATTAGTGTCTTTTGGAGAGAATTCAAACATGCTCAACTTAAAATTCTCCTATTCATTGTTCGTGCCATTTTGGCTAAATTAGGATTGATGGGACGACGTATTTAGCAACAAATTCTAGATCATTTCAGAGTTCATGTACGCATGGTGTTGTCCTAGAGGCGGTAAATACGTGCTTGGAGTCAGCCTGTGTTCTGAAGGGGGGGGGGGGGGGTTTGTCCTGCAGTTTACCCATCATTTAGTGATCCAACTGCCTTGTGGGTAGCTAAACAGCCTAAAGCATTATTGACTCGTATCGACTGTGAGGCTTTAACCTTGAGATTTAATTCAGCAGTGCACATTTGGGTGTTCCACTGTCAGATTTGTACTTTGGATGTTCCACTGTCACATTTGGCTGTTTTGGCAGAGACACACTTAAAAATGCACTACGCACTTTTGTCTTACAGCAGTGTGTTTATGTTTACCTTTTTCTCTTTCTTTCCTCTTCCCTCTTTCTCTCTCTCCCCCCTCTCTCCCTATATCTCTGCTCCCCTCCCCTTCCTTGTCTCTCTCGTTCTTTCTGCCCTGCAGGTAGGTTGGTGAATTCTCTATTCCTGAGCGTGTGCCAGGGGGGGCGTGCAACGGTTCAGCCCACTTGTTAAACGGAGCCACTGAGGACTAGCGTAAGACAAAAGCTGCTTTCCTCACACGCGCCTGCCGTGCCTCTTCTCCCCTGTGTGCTCTCTCTCCCTGTCGCAGCGCCAGCTTTCTGCATTGTGTGACGGGATGGCTAAAAGAAGGGGGTGATTGCCCAGGCTTCTGCGTTTAACATCCAGACAGTGGTGTGAATAGTTCTGACAGTCATGGACAAAAGTTTAACACCACCCTTGAGAAAATTTAGATTGCGTCATCCTTACGTCGGCCTATTGTATTCACTTTTCAATCGACCATCACAAAGTAAACACATTTAGCTGTTTTATGGCTTTTCTAAAAAAAAAACACGGAAATTGTTAAGAATTTCTCAGTGTTCAGAAAAAAAGTAAGGGTGGTCTTTAACTTCAGTCCATGCCTGTAAGTATGTAAGTGTGATACGGATTCCGTTCAGTTCAGGGACATTGAGTAGCTCAGTTTGCGTGGTTGCATTTAGCAGTGGAAGTGCTTAACTGAAACCCAGACAAAGAGTCGAGTCAGGAAGTGAATGAGTGACTATGGAAAGGTTCTCCAATAAAGCTGATTTACGTAATGAGGGAAGTGCTGTGTAAGTGAGAGGAAGTCACTGGGCTTTTTACTTAACTCAACTGCTGCACTAGCATTTTCAGCGGCTATGAATTTCACACTATTTAAAGGGCAATTGCTGAAGCAACCCTAATAGCATGTGTGTGAGGCTCTTTTGACTGTATGAAGATATGGTAGTCTTGCCATAGACCATTTACCACTTTCGCAGTTCTAGAATGGCTTGTTTGACCTTAAAATGTAGGCAGAACCTGCCAAGTACAAACTTGTGCTGCATGTTTTAATAAATGAAAAGCTTCAGTTTGATTAAATTTGGACTCATGGTGTAATGCCCTACTTAAATGTTGAATTTGTTGTACATCAGTCAAATTACAGCACTGACTTCACCAAAGCGGATGAGAAACATTAACAGCGAATGGAGCTGCTGGGTAATATTTCCCCATGTAACCTTACAAATTCCGTGGTGATTCAAAAGTCCAGAATTAGGAGTGCTCAAAATGTGCAATAGATTTTACAGGCAAAATAAGTTGCGTGCCTGACCTACAAAAATATTTACTTTGTACCTATTTCTCCTGATGGTTAAACCAAGTGATAATCTATCAAAGCCAAGTGGAGATCCCAGGAAATGAAATGTATAAATAACCTAGTTTTAAACTGGCTCGCACTGTGAGGACCAAAACCCTCTAAAGTTCCTCGATTTGGCAAAGTAGACCCTCTCTGTCGGGATTTTCGACGCTTGACACAACAGGGGTGTCTGTTAAATAAAATGGCTCAAGGCTTTGACTTTGATTCCGGTTGTCCTCTTTTTTTCATGCCACAAGTGTAAAGATGTAGGACACCGACTTGACACAAGGCAGCTTGCCACCATCCCAGTGAAGTATCTCACTATGCATCTGTCACATGGCAGCTGGGTGTCCTTCAAGCAGAATTAACACCAGGAGAGAAGCCCATTTCAGCAACAAAGCTGAACAGAAGTAGGCTATCACATTTTTTTTTTCTTTGCAACTGGCAGTCTACGCATGTCAACAAAGCTGAGGATCCATTGACAAACGTGATAATCCTCTCAGACTCGAGTATCACGTCACTGCAGAATATGGCATGCAACATATGTAGTCGTGTGCAGTCAGATACGTAGTACAATATATGTCTGGAGAAACAACTGACGAGTATCTGTTGTATACAGGGGTTATAATGATGAGCATTTTGCTTTCTTTTGATATATTCCGAATCAATCCTGAACCCTGTAAAGCCATAGCTCAAAACAGTAATGCAGATTTAACCAGTAAACAGAAAAAGAGAGCACTAAATGTATCAATTTATAAGCAGGTTTAAAGAAGCCAAAGGTATCCTTGTTTAAATTGAATCTGACTTAAATTCCATACCACCTTTTATTGCGTCACGTCGTGCCGTGTGGAGCTGGACCAAACGCAACAGTTGGTGTCTGCGTTCTATGGGGTTAAAACACAGCATCGTTCTCATAAGGTGGTTCTGAATGAGAGCTTCAGTCTTATTGTGTCGTGAACCAATTTCCTCCTAATTAAACGTGTCTGAGGGAATACACCAGCGCCAGATTGACTCATTAACACACTAATGCAGTTGTGCACAGAGGTGCATGACTTCAGCCACTGGACAGTGCTGATAAATATTCATGAGCTGAGGCGGCGACTCCCTCCGCGGAGCGGCATGAATATTTATGAGGGAAATGTGCCGGCTACTAGAGACACCAGCAGTCACACACTGTGGTATGGGCTTAAGTTTAGTGCCAGTGATGCGTGGAACATGGTTGGGGTGTGTGTGTGTGTGTGTGTGGGGGGGGGGGGGGGGGGGGTAGTGAATGGCTCTTAAAGATGTAAAGGTGTCATGATACGGTGCAATACTCATGGGGATGATAAAGACAAAAAAAATCTACTGTATATGAAAATCATACCCTTGGCTTGCATGTATAAAATATTATGGTTGGACCTTAAATGATAAAAATGAGAATAGCATTTTTTTTGTTAAGGCACTGGCCTAGACCTTTTTGTTTACATGTCTTATTCATACATTAAAACAGCTGCAGCACCACCAAAATTCATCAATAATTATAATAGTCTAATTTCAGAGTAAATTGTTTATTGATGTTTTGATATTGTCTGGCTTGGACAACCATTCGTTACCATGTCTTGGCTCTTGAAAAACCTCCTTGAAAGATGAAATACTGCAGGCAACCAGATTCTTATTTGAACCCCTGTTCCCCGTGGCCACTGAGTCAATCCATTATTAAAATTAATATTTGAGCACCCCGGGTCTCCAGACACACACATTTCTCATTCTTCCATGGCGTGCATTTTGCCACAGGGATTTTGAATGAGAGAGATTTTTGTGGCACAGATGGAAGAAAAGTCTGATAATCTATGTATGGCTCACAGTGACACAGGGTAGTTTTCAAGTGTGACCAAAGTGTGTTCCTATCTCTATTCCTCAGGAGGCAATGAAGTCGATGAGATGATCAAGAGAGGCTAATAGTCAGGCTCATAGAAGTTTCAAGTGGTCTCAGAAGGCCAACATAAGATTAACAACGCCAAAGTGGTCCACCAATCTTAGCATCAGGGGTGTTTTTTCCTTTCAAAACAAAGCACTCGTTGAACGTAGAGCCGGCATACTGATGAGCCACCATATCTAAGTGATGCCCACAATATGAGGACACATTTGGATGTCCTGAAATATTAGATGGGCATTATTTTGGTGTAGGTACAGTAGTGCAGTAGTTACTCTGTGAACAGGCGCCAAATACCTGTGGGTGCAATTTTGCATACATAGTAATACTCTCCTCACGAGGGTCACCAAGATAATGTTGGTACTATCTTGACAACATAATATGTTGGTGATCTCACCTGATTGGTAGGCATGAACCATTGAACACGATTGGCTGATCAATTAAGTTGAACACATGGGGGTGTGGTGTCCACCATAGTGGTCAAAATAAAGATCAGTCATCTTTAATCTGTCTCATAAAATCTATTTAACTATCAATTAGGAACTCTGATTAATAATTCAATTAATAACTTACCTTATTAATAGCGAGGTTGAAGGTCTTAGGAGTTCTGAATAGAAGAGGCTGACAACATTCATTCTTGTGCAACATTAAATAGACCACCATATACAATTAGAGCATTTCTTCACCAAATTACCAGAAGTAAAGCACACAATATGTAATCTAACTAGATGTACCTAACTAATGGTATAAAGGGGAGTGTGAGTGTGAAAGAGAAAGAGTGAGTGTTTGTGTGTGCAAGCTTGTGTGCTTCAGTCAGTGTGCACTGTTGGGTGCGCGCAAGAAAGAATATGTGTGTGTGTTCCTTTGTTTGGTCACCATAGTTCCACGTTCCACGAAGCTGCTCGCACTAAACTTGTTTAATCTGGGTTAACGGTGCGTTCCAGGCCAACGAGAAATCTTAGGCAGTCGTTGATCTGCAGGTGAGAGAGCGAGGGCCTGATCTTGATTGGGCAGAGAAGAGAGTGTGCTCTCTTCAGAGTGCGGGGAGAGAAGAGCGAGACTGTACGTGACTTGTTGTCTTTGTCCACTAGGTCAGGGGGCGTTGCTCAGGTGACATCAGGCCACAGTTACAGTGACTGACTGTTTACGTAGGTTCTGGATTAAATCACAGACACGTTCCTAATTAAAATCACACAATAGACGAATTCCAGGTGTACTAACATTTGGGAACGGAAAAGTAATTACAGTCCTATTCATTGCCAAGACAACACCTGAAATACTGCAGCTTAAGAAAATTGGAACAATTACTTTTTTCTGCTGTGAAGTAAACAGGACAAGTCTGAAACTGTCCAAGGTGTGAGCTGCAGACCCACAAAGGATGCGGTCTACGACATTGTTACATATTGTTTTAGTTGCCAGATTCATGGTTTGTGATGTGCATACGGAAGGCCTTCTCACACATCTGCTTAATCCGGCCGGTGGGCGTGGTGGGAAGACTGATTGAGAATGGTTTCCACCCATGTATTTCCTTTTAAAAAGGCTCCAACTTGCATCCTGCCAAGCGATTTGGTTTGGTTTGATTTTGTTGGCTGTGGATTTTGGTGTTGAATATCTGCTGGGCTGTCCTCTGTTGGTGGATTATATTTACAGTCATTCTTCCTCCCTACGCAGCACAGCCACAGCACACACGCCTTCACCATCACCGCTGACCACTCATCTTACCCACACATTCACACCCTGGACATTCTCTCCTCACCGCGTTCTTGTGCATTCTTCATCTAAATCAAATCTGTGTCGTTCTCCTTATTTGTCATGGCCTGAGCCAGGCGTGACTGTGCATAATGGACCTGACACCTACAGCTTATTTACAACCTCCTCGGAGCCCGTTTCAGACTCCGTCCCCTGATTATTCTGGCTGTTAGCAGAAGCCCTTACCTCGCTCAAAATAAAAAAAGACCCTCTAGGTCCTTGTTTTGCTCTTCTGAGGTATTTTGGCTTGAAGGTAATTGTTTACTAGCTCTGTACAAGTGTGACAAGAAAGGCACCGTAGAGTACCTTGATAATGAATGGAATATGTTTGAATTAAAAAAATAATTGATATTATAAAGCATCTCATGATGTTGAGAGACTCCGAAAACAAGTTTCTAGTCTTTAAACCAACACTATGCAACAATTTGACACTTTTTGAGGTATGGTTTTATAGGCAACTAGTTTTGGTACCATCCTTAAATTAATTTTGATATAATATGGTCATGTGAAGGACAGATGAACACTTGTGTCTTTCCCACTAGCCGTCCAGGATAGGCACAATGTAGTTCTGTGTTCCAGGCTGGAACACCCTGCAAAAATGGAAGAAAAGCTTTCACAGCATGACATTGCCAGCTATACTGCCAAAAGACACCAGTTAGTGTGTTGGCAAGCTTATATCAGTGCCAACTGGTCTGTTGATGGTGTTTGCAAGATTTTTGCATGCCTTTTAGGTAGTTTTCTTGTTAGTTTTGGAACAAAACTACTTATTGCTACTTTAAGGCTGATTTGTATACCATTTGCATACCAGGCACTGAATAACGTATCCATAGCCTGTCAGAGTTTGGAGGTCTTTTGGAGTTCTACATAGTAGTAGCGGTCTGGGCTCCCTCATGTAGTGCCATACAGACAGCATTACCAAAACAAATGTGTATATCAAGCACTAAGTCACAATGAGGCTCTGTGCTATCAGCAGTTGATGTGCATTTTATATGGACATTATTCACACATAATGCATTAAGTTGTCTGAGGAAGCACACCGTGTACTCTATGGTGTTATAATTACATCCATACATGTGTATTTGATTTGCGTTTGTTATAAAGATGTGTTCATCATGTGTTTTAAGGCAGGAGGCATGATTCAGTTATTTTGTAAGATGTGCAAGGTCTCTACTCTCTACTGAGTTACATCACTTCCTACACCTCAGTTTCCAATTGTTTGTGACTTACTGTGTATTGTTTTGGCTGGGATATCAATAGCTGCAGTATCCACGAGTCCCTTTAGATTTCCTCTGTCCAGTGGTCCACTAAACATTCATTTTACAACCCATGGTGTCATCGCTGTATATATCAAAAGCTTGGCAGCATACCAGAGCTCCATACTTCAACCATTTGCTGTACGAAGCCAAGAATGCCCTCACCCGCCATCAGTCTTGTTTGACACATTTTAGAGTGAGTATGTGAGTCTGCTAGTGTTTGTTTGTGTGTGTGTGTATGCATATGTGTGTATGTGTGTTTGTGTATATGTGTCGTCGTGTGTTGTGTGTGGGCACGTGTGCATGTTTATGTATATGTTTTTATGGTGTATATATAGGTTTATATTAGTTATTTAACTTCCCTAACCATCAGTTATACAAAATAACCAGTTATACAAAATAGCTTTAATAAAGTACAAAATGCATAAACACTGTATGTGCTTGACTCATCAATGGATTCCAAGGTTTTATCAATGAGGAAGTATTCAATAGAACTTGAATGATTTTGACGGTATCTTTTCAAAGAGGATGCAGCCTGCTTGAAGAGAGAGCAGATAAGTCAGGATATCTGGAGCCTGAGGAGGGCTGATTTAAAGACACTGCCTCACATAAAGATGTCTCTTTCCTCCATAAATCGTGATTTAAAGGCCCACTAAAGTTCTTTTATATGTCCTGGAGCCAGACCCGTAGTGAAATACATTCTTGCAAAAACGCTAAGTTCTTCTTGAAAGGGAAGCAATCAGCATTCAGACATTGATGGTCCTAATTAATCCAGATTTGATATCCTTACATAATCTCTGACTTCCCGAAGACGAGTTGCTCCTCCACACTGTTTTAAGGGAAGTTGAAAGTCTTGATTAGCTGTCAGATGTGGATGTGTGGATGTGGATTTTGTTTGACCAACAGTTGTTAGGAGTCTTTTACAGTTATTTGACATATATTGAACATTTGAGGCCATCGATGTTAATTCAAGGACTGTATTTGATATT
The DNA here is from genome assembly GCF_900700415.2 of Clupea harengus. Taxonomy (NCBI): domain Eukaryota; kingdom Metazoa; phylum Chordata; class Actinopteri; order Clupeiformes; family Clupeidae; genus Clupea; species Clupea harengus. The sequence goes on from NC_045160.1 coordinate 16,204,707, forward strand.
CAGACAGACTGTTACATGGAGATTCTTTGAAAAAAGTATGCGAGAATGTACTGTGTGTGTGTGTGTGTGTGTCTGTGTGTGTGTGTGTGTGTGTGTGTGTGTGTGTGTGTGTGTGTGTGTGTGTGTGTGTGTGTGTGTGTGTGTGTGTGTGTGTGTGTGTGTGTGGGTAGTCTTTGGCTTTAAGCTCCTGTTGCTGTTGACATTCTTCCCTGCCATTCCTCTTGTCTGTCCTTGCCACACAGAGGGGAGGAATCATGAAAGGCAGAAGAGAACCTTCTAGATCAAACAGAGTGAGGCGACACCTGGAGCTGACTGATCAAACTTCATTTTTTTCTGCTGAGTAGGGGGAACGGGAGCTTCCCTTGCATGACAAATGAATCTAGATTTCTTTGGTAATAAGCACAAAAAACGCATCTGAATGAGGGGGAGAGCGACAGAAGAGGAAAAAAGAGGCTTTGGAGAATGGAGGGATGACGGAAATGAAATAAAATCATGAGTCATGCCCCTCCATAGCTGCCGCGTGCCGTTACAGTATAGGGGTCTTATTGGAAAGTATGGCAATAATCACACCTTCATGAATAGAATAACAAAGCATTGCAGTTTTTTCTCTCCACTTACCCTTTACTATACATACTCAATTTCACAGGCAGTGGCAGCCTTTCTTACCGCTCTTGAAGGGTGCAGCCCATGCATATTAAATCTGTGACCAGTGCTTGTGTAGATGGGGTGGAATGAGCTATATGAAACAGAGTATGTTCACTTCTCAGGACGCCGCACACAGACGAGCACCAAAGTCATGCACTGGATTGTTCTCCGCTGCTACTACTGCTGCAGTCCTGTGCATGTTCACATTTTGAATTCGTCCGACTTTATTGCCCTGGGGTTTATCGAAAGGGGCACTTGTGCAACACGTGAGCCGTGATTTTTAGACCGTGAATAAACAACTGGATGTCCTCCCAGGACCCTCTTTCGTTCATCGCCAGGGTTACGGCTGAATTGAAAACCCGTAAAATAAAGCCGGTGTCTATAAACCCCAATACCTTGCAGGCAGAGTACATGATATAAGGTATAGACACTACAGTGTTATGTCCCAATGTGCTGTGCTTCAGACAAGCAGATCTGTTCCCTGACCACAAAGCTCAGGTGTGGTGGTATCCAGGTGTTTCATCTCATTTCAGTTTCATCGTAATTCCTGCGGTACAGTAACCAAGGTTCAGAGGCACCGCGGGTGAATACAGAGGGCTTAGACACAGTATATTGTCGGATTTAACCGTGTCACACGGGCCTACATTTTGATTGTTTGCTCCAATAAAAACTGACTGTTTGATATCGCCGAGTAAGTCCCTGTCAGGATTATTGCGGCCTCACAATAGTGGATGGCACCACGGAGCCATAATTCCCCAATATAATAGTGTCAGCAGATTTGACAGTGTGGTCATGGTTTATTTTACGCAGACTTAGCGGGGGGAGAGCTACAGCGTTGCCGACCGCTTCTCATCCTCCCCTGCTAACAATTACAGGCAATTTATTGCGATGACAATGCAGACTCCTCCTTCAGACTCCTGAGGACCATCCACGGCTTCCTGAGACACAAAGCCTTTTGAAACCAATCTGTGTTCAATGCTGATGGAGCCATTAGGGTGTGACGGAAAACAAAAACATGAAAATGGGCCTAGTCACAAATCAGAGTAGCTTAATTGCAAAATAAAGACTATACACATTTTCTTTTTCACTCATTGTTTAGTCATTGCCAATTATTAAATACATCATCTGAACTATTTTGGAAGTTGTCTGAATGAGCCTCAAAATCTTCATCATTGAATTGGAGCAATGTTTTTTTTGTTTCATTTTGTGGATAAATGAGAGTGTGTGGGGGGGGGGGTTCAAGCTTGTATGTTGTTCATTTGTAATTATTCAGACAAGGAATCAATTATAATTGAATTACTTAATTTATGTTTGGAACAAAGCAGTTTTTCAGCAGGGTTGAGCAGCTATTGTGTTTTTTTCCATTACATACTGTAGTGGACTCACCTCATGAATTTCTTTGTGGAACGTCGAGAGCTTGTGTCGGTGTGAGTTCATGTTGACTTTCAACTTCACACTTGGCTACATATCGTTGGAGCGCTTGTAAATGTCAGTAAATTGTAAATAGTCAGTTCTCCAAGAGGGACTTGCATATGTGAAGTGAGCATCTAGCAAGGCCTCTTAAGATGCTAAACTGATCAGTCAGTCAGTCAGTGCATATATTAGTAAGTAAGATAAACAAGTGAAGAGGAAAAAAGATGTAGCTCAGTGAATTAACAAGAAAATACCCAATTAAAAATAACTTTGACCATAAATAAGTCTGATTGTGCCATAGACAGGCAGAAATGTAGAGAATTCTCCTCTAATCTCCCCCTGTATTATTGCATGTCTCTGTCAGATTTATGGATTTGGAAATTAAATGCCACTCTCTTCAGCCAGCTGAGGTGCAGAGATCTGAAGTCGTCAGTGGATCTGAGCTCAGATCCAACACAGACTATACACCTTCTTTTTTCTTGACAGATATACTCTAAAAGGCGGCTTGTGTATACGTCTGAATACGTTTTTACTGAAATAAATATGTAAATAAATACACATACGACTGGACATCGTTAGAAATCAATCAGAGCAAGGGCACTATTTGACATTTCACTATATATTTATACATTTCTACTTTAATGTGGCATACCCCCCCCCCCCCCCCCCTCACACACACATATAGTTTGCTTATTTAATTTTGTTTTAATGATTCGGGGCCCTAGGCATAGACCCTGTGCTGACTCAAAGACCGATGCAGTGAATATGGTGGGGAATTGCACTGCTCTCCAAGTAAGGCTGTTTCCTGTTACTAAATATTAGATGTGGGGTTTCAAGTACAGAGCAAGAGGTTAGTGTAACACCCTTGCACTTTGAGTGTATTCACACTAAGAATAGGCACGTGAGAGGGAGGGAGGCTTCTGTGCCGGGGTTAGTCGTAGGTCAACAGACAATGCTGTAGGTAAGACCCTGAGCTTTTAAAACAATGTTTTTCATGGTCCAGTGGTGGGCTGTAGAATCAATGGAGCTGGAATGAATAGAATATTACACTGTAAATGAAATATATCAGCCATCCTTTATTTAGATGGTCCTCTTTACTCTATCTACAAAGACTGGACTTGAATTCCATCAGAGCATCTATAAAGTCTCTGGAGGTGGACAATCCAGATCATTTAGTTTGTTTTTAAAGATTCTCCATCACCATTATGATTTTTGAAAGAATGCAGGTCCTTGATTAAAGGGTGCTTTGAAATATCTGAAATATGCAGTGGAACACGACATGATGTTACGTCCTAGAACACCTCAAGAGCAGATAGTCTAAATATCTGATGGGCTTTATCGGCCATTTTTGCATGGAAGTGACATGTGCCCATTTCAGCATCTCTGAAATTCCTCCATTATTCATCCAATCCTCTGAATGCCTACCTCTCCTCAGTGGCTATTAGCTGCCTTTCAGCCTTTTCATTTTTATGGTCATCATCTGCATTACAGCACAGCAAATCATTCCTTTGCCAGTCACATGGCTGCCGACAGTCATCATGCAGAGTGCCAAATCAAAGTTCAGGCCATTATGTTCAGCTCTCTCCCACAAGTACATTAACGATGTACTGTAGATACAGTGTATAATGAAAGTAATGATACTGCTTTTATGTGTTTCTTCCTATACGTCCGTTTATTGCAAATATTCATATAAAATATTAAAATAGAACTTCGTGGTTTTAAGTGGCTGTTCTCAATCTGCAACACTTTTAGACCTGAATCTCCCTCGGCACTGCTATAGTCAAAATCATGCCTTTCTGTTTTTAATGCTATGGTTTTTTTATCTAACTGCTTGAAGGCACAGTTAAGTGGGATGTCAGTCTTATTTGTCGCTGCCGAATGTGCTCAGTTCTCAGAACCCTCACGAATGTGCTCTGAATTTGTTTAGTTGTTTTTTACTTTCTTTGGTAATTTTTTGGTTTGTTTGTTTAATTAATATCTTTTTTATATATATATTTATTCACAATAACATTACCTTGGTTTGTTTTCCCCTTGTGAGTGCCTGGCTATTTTTCTAAAATATAAATTGCTTTTGTTAGGAGGTTTTCATCTAAATAAACTCTGAAATTCTGACAAGGTCACCTGTTCATTCATCTTGATGAAGCTTTTGTGTCTGAACTCAACAGAATGTTTCATTTGTCTCTCTGCTACGTTTTCATAGTCTGTTCTCATTATTCTTGTCTGCTGTATTCTTTGGCTTTTCCCACTGTTCATTTGTATTGAAAACATGAAAAGATGGCCAACGTACATTGTATTTTTTTTAGACAATGGCACTGAACAGGGCCCTGAACACTGTGACAGAGATTTGTAACAATATTCAATTTTTTTTCCCCAACGGTTGCGTCTGGGAATATTGATGATTCTCTGGCCAAGGTAGATCCCAGACACAGCTAATATATGGGCCAGACAACCTAAGATAGGGACACTGCCCCCGATCTTGCCAAGGTGGCTCCCAACGTGGGTTGCTATCTGGGCCAGACGGCCTAAGATGGGGAAATTAAGAATTTAGCATTGCTCTTGCTGGACATGTTTCAATAGTGAGGGTGTGCACGTCGAGGTGAAGTAGACACATGTGTTTTCTTTATGTGAATGCTCACCCCCTTGTCTGAAAGCCCTTTAACGCAACTGGATCACTTTTCCCAGGGCAGCTGTTAACTCCCGTGACACTTGCCTTCACATCTCACGTCTGGGCCCATTTTGTGGCCCTTGCAAACGGATAGCGGCTTTTGTGTTATCTGCCCTTTTGTTACGTTTCCTATTAAAAACCTCAGACGAGGAAGGACCACTTTGCATTCACAAGAAGGTGGCGACTGCTAAAAAGGGGGCCACGGATGTTTTAAATCGTTTGTCTTATCTCCCCTAATCAGGGAGGATTTTTGGGCTAGAATGAAACTGATTGGGATTCCGCTGACACTGTCCCCCTCCCACAATCATTTCAGAGCACTAAGGCCTATCCAGGTATGATGAGACAAACCATTATATGTATTTTTACAAGTTTTGTCGTGAGGGCAATTAGTCTAATCAAATAAATGTGTAACTCTTATTGAGTGTAACTCTTTCTCACACAGTCTTATGCAGGCTGCTTCAGGCAGTGGCATGGTGTGTCTCCTACAGTGGCCCACATTCTTTGTATTGAATGGAACCGTGTTGTTTGTAAAGATGGGATGGACTTTTGGTTCAAATGTAGTTTCACAAATGAGTCTGAATGTGTCCTTTTGTGTCTCTTCATGGACGCCCTGCCTATTCCATTATATAATTTTTCCACAATGAGTCCTCTGTAAAGAATTGATGGCTGAAAAAACTGTAGACTAAAAGTAGCATCTAGTACTGTCCAGCTAATGAAAAATTGAACAGATGTTCAAATTCCTCCTTTCCCCTCCCTCTATCATTCTCTCTCTCTCTAAGATATCTTCCTCCCCCTGTCACAAGCATACTCCTTTTAGTCATGTTGTTTTGCTTTTTATCCACTGACAGATAGATGAATAAGTCAGTGTGCTTCTCTTTCCTTTGTGTGCTGTTATTCTGAGTGCAAGGCTCAGGGAGATTGTTGAGAGATAAACGGGCCGTTGATGAGGATGTGTTCGAGGCCATGTGGAGCGCTGGGTTGTGGCTGCGCAAACATTAAAGTCCATCAGGTATCACGATGTAATGATGTTCCTTCCTGTTCCTGTGATCAATGCAGGATATAACTATAGCTCTTTCTCTGAAGTTAAACTATAGTGTGCAGTGCAGGGGGAGTCCATTTGTTTCCCAGAGTAGTTAATTCAATGGGACCATTATTAAGGATGATTTGAAATAGACTAATGTGTGTGCATTGTATACATTTATACAATCACATCTGGTTAGGTAAAAGACATGACCATCTGTGTGTGGCTGCCAGCGACTTAGTGTTAGTCTGAGGAGGGTTACGGGTGTAGATTTCACAAGGACTGCCTCGTAGTGTGGATAACTAATGCGAAAACATTTCAGGTGAGCTTTTATGAGTCATTAAGTTATTAAGTGTTAAGTCGTTTGTGTGTGTAAGCTCCATCTCTCCTGCTCAAGACCAGATGGTGTAGTCACCACTGTAGGGTGTCATTCCATGACTTAATTAGTTTAATTTCGATAGTAAATGTCAACCAAATAAAGGGTAGAGATGGATCAGGAGGTTAAGTGCTGTTTGGCAAACAGCATCTCAGTCTGACTCCCTCTAATTTCATGTTAAATGTCTTAGAGTAAAACACTACTACAACAGCTCTCAAAAACTTGGTCGTACCCCAGGCCTTGTGAGGGCCAGTGGTTCTTTGGGCTGATATGATATTGATGTCCAGATTTGATACTTTTGGGATATTTAGGGCCATCATTGGTTTCAGCAGACTCCCTGTTGATTATGTACCTTGCTTCCTACATTGCGACTGAGCTCATACTGCGTATCTTAACCCTGGTCATTTCAGCTACTTCTTCTTGTTTTCCCTGCTGACCTGATCCCTTCTCTAGACCACATGAGGTCAGCCAATAAGTCCTAGTAATATAACTCATATCACTCTATATTGGTGTACTGTTTGTTTTTTTGTTGCAATATTCCTGGCCAGCCTGAGTAGTCCCCATCTGTTTCTTCGCTAGACATATCCGTACGAAAGTGTTCTTTTTTATTTTATTATATTCTTGTTGACCCAGAAACATTGCCTCACCTTTCCTTGTTGATCCAATCTTCATGATGCTGCTGCTTTTATACCTATAGCTATGGAAAATTCTAAGGACTGCTCAAGTATAAATACTCCGCTAGTTATGGCTAGCACTATCTGGCTGTCTGGAGCTAAGCAAATAGTACAGAATAGCTATGAAAATAGTATGTTTATGTGGTTCTCTGTCCAATTCACCCTCAGATACTCATACTTAAATAATCAAACATGTCAAACTAAGGCTCTTCTGTTCATTAGTATGCTGTGGAGCCTGGTATTACAGGTGTTCTCGGTGTGTATCATTTAGGAGGTCTACTCGCTGTCCGTTTCATCCCTTGAATTCATCCAGGAGTGCAGAAGCAATTTAGAGTCCATTTGCCACCATGCTGTTCCAAACATTAGGGACTAATTGACACATAGTTAGCTTCCCATGCGCAAGGACAGTGGAGGAGACAAACTCATGTTAAATCCACTTCATCATAATTACATGTGTAAGTGTTTGTTTGTGTATGTTTGTGTCTGTGTGTGTGTGCATTTCTGTTTGTGTCCATCAATATGTGATGAGAGTTTGATACTGGGTGGACAACAGAGTTTCATTTGAAAGATTCAGATGAAAAAAATCGTATTATTCATTTTAGATTTTGTCATTTTTTGCATGTTATTGAGCAAAACAATCAAATTCTTTAATTCACCCATATGAAATCACCAGCATTTTGCAAGAACTCTGGGTAAATATTTGATTTACATCAGTATTATTATTCTTGACATCTACATGAGCCCTTCACCACAACTCCCATAAATATACCTAGATATTAGCATTTATAAAGGCTGGTTAATGTAGAGGTCAGGTATATGGCAGACTCTCTTATCCAGGGACACCTTGCGGCAGTCAGGAGTCAAACCTAGGTTGTCCTCTTACCAGACAAATGCTAACCACACCCCACATGTATGTAATGTAGTCCATAAAGATGATATGTAATTTTTAGTCATGCGTTACCTGCTTGCATATTCTAAAGGAGAAAGGGAACAATACTTCCTGGTAAAATTCTTGGCACATTGTATTGGTCGAAAGCCCTTTACAGACTAAAGTGCTTTATTGAATCCTCTCATAACTCTCAACGACAGTTCCCAAATATGAGTGGATGGCAGCTCACACGCTTCCCACTGAATCACAGGTTACTCAGTGCATTTTCTGACCTGCCAAGCCTGTCAAGGACTGTGACACTGCAGCCCAAATAACATCTCCTCGCGCTGACAGGTCAGATAAAACTGTTTGTTTTCCTTGTCTGGCTGCAGATTGATCACTGCCCTTTTCTGTCAAGCTCCGCCTGGGCACTTCTGGTGACTGAATGTTTTTTTGTCATTGTCAAGTAGCGGCTCGCTATCAAACTGGCTCCCGGTCTGATGCTCCAATCAGGAATATAAACGCGCGTCTCGCATATGAGGATGATGCTCTTGTGTGGATTTTTATTTTTTTGATATTTCTTTTTTGGCCGACCAGTGGCATTGCTTAATATTCAATGTAATCCATCACAGTCAAAACTAATCTACTCATCCTGACCTGTCTGCTGCGATTTTTTTTCTTCTCCCCTCGTACTTAAGCAAGTGACACGCTTAATGGATGCCACCGAAGGACATATTTGAATAAAAATGTCTGACGAAATGAAGTGACAAGGTGTTGATAGTTGGTTCGGAGGCGAGGACGCTTGTCACCGTCGATGGCCATGACGGAGAACAAAATAAATGATCTGTGGAAAGAGGAACGCATGCACCCCAGCACTGTCTCAACCCCCCCGACCCCATCTCATCCCTGCAAAGTGTTTGTCTTTTCCTTGTAGTGAGTTGCTGAGTGAGTGTGTTCTGTACTCTTAACAGCCGTATCGACAGTGGGAATGGCCATCCCTGTGGAGCTAGGAGTCTGCTCCGCTGGACATAAAACGTGGGTGACTAATAGACATGCTGCCCAGGAGGACCCATTAAAGAACCCCCCCCCCCCACACACACACACACACACACACACACACACACACAGGTGCAGCACCCGATGGTGATTCCCTCACAGCGGTGGAGTACCTTTTTACTTCACCCACACAGCAGAGGGACCGCTCCCAAGTGAGCGATCCACCATGTCACAGGCACCACAGTTAGTTTGGGAAGAGAAGGGACTGTCCTCCCTATAGGCCCACAGGGACATCATTTTTTAACACAGAGAGAAAATTGGAAATCACTTTAATCAGGCTTTATTTAACTTAAATAGGGCTTATTAAAGCCCAACCACACATCAGCTTGTCAGGACATGTTCCAGACAATTCAGTGAGAATCAGTGCCTATCATGGGAATCTATAAAAACAACATTCCGAAAAAGTCAACGTTTGTCTAATTTAGCTTATCTACCGTGCTCTACCAAGTTATGAAAGCAAAACGTAGCCTAAAATTCTACTTTAACTCATGAAAACTGAAATTAAGGCTAAATCATTATAATTATGCACTCAGAGGGCCCTAATATGACTACAATGATGTAGTGTTAACATACCCTTACTGTTGGTCTCCAGACATTATTAAATCTTTAACTTAAGGGGTATTAATGCCATGTTCCCACCGCCTTACCCTGAAGTTTTTCAGCCAGACTAGTTTCTTGATTGCCTCAACCATGATCAAAGAATTGAGTTGGTCATGGCTGTGGGCAATGGACTGTTTCTGTGTTTCTTTTAAGAACTTTCATTAATGCAGCACATGTTGCCTTGTAAAAGCCAATTAAAAAGATACCACTTCTGCCATAAAGAGCAGTTGGCTTGTTCACCTCTGGCAATGATTTAAATAACGGCAAACAAGGGGTCCTCTTACAGATTACAATCTCCTGCTCGGTAGTCTTACTAAAAGCTAGGAGGAACACTCATGGAGTTAATTAATAAGTGGATATAACAGAAGTATCAGGAATGCAGGTCATTTGTTGAAATAATACTGAAAGTCAGGGTCAAAGATGAGAATACATATGAATTAAAACAGCACATTTGACCCAGAGAGAGAGAGTAGAGAGAGAGAGAGAGAGAGAGAGAGAGAGAGAGAGAGAGAGAGAGTAAGTGAGTGGGAAAACTGCTCACAGTAAGAAAAGGTAGTGCCTTTCAAAGAATTATCACAAAAAGTTTGGATTACCTTTATGTCATCATAAAAATGTCCACTAGCCCTACCGCATTGCATTCCCCATTTACCCACTCGCTAACACACTGCTCAAAGCAGTTCAACTATGACACAGTTCATGAACAATCGCTTCCATTTTATGGAGAAATGACTTAAATGAGCCATTCTATGCTTTTTCACCAAAGCACTGAGTCAAGCCAAGGGTGACTTTGGTCCATTGAGCTGTGGCCAGCATAATAACTCTACATGATCTCTCAACGTTAGCTTCAGTATTACTCGGTCTTGTGCGGTCGCTGATGGGAACTCTTTGATGTCGGCGTCTCATCTCTGTATACTCGCCTCCATATGCATATCAAAGCCCTTGGCAAGCCCTATGGGCTCTTCAGGCCCTTCCAGAGTCGATACAATAGGGCTTTTAGTGACTTGTTGACTTGTGAACGCTTGTATGCACACACACACACACACACACACACACACACACACTCTCTCTCTCTCTCTCTCTTTCCTTCTCTCTTTCATACACACACACACACACACATATGCACACGTACACGCACACACACACCATTGATTTGGAGAGTAATGCCTTGTGCAGGGAACCATGTCTGGCATTGGGTGGTTGTCCGATATAATTACACAACGAGGTTAATTTCTTCAGTCTCAACATTTGATAAACCTGTGGCAGGCATCCTTTTCTTTTGGATGGGCCTCCATGCAGGTGGGAGATGAGTTGAAACCCCTGATTTTAGACTCCCCCGATTTCTGTCACCTCTCCCTTATTTCTCTCCTTTCATTGTGAAAGTAAATCGTAAACCTAAATTGATAAGCCACCGTGCGAGGCTGAGAGGATAGTATTTTGACCCGCTCTGAATATTAAACCTGTCTTTGAGAGGCAACCACGTTGCCAGACAAGGGAAGAAAAATCATTGCATTGTAATAGTGTTAGTGCCTCTTTGTTGTTTGCTCTTAAACCGGGTTGATGAGCTCACAGCTTATTTATATGCTAATTCCAATAGGAGATACCTGACAAGATGACATGTAAATGAGATGACAGGAGGATTGTTTATTTTTCTGGATTGCGCAGGTGGGATGTTGTCTTCTGAGTACAAAATACAAAACTATGTGGGCTCTAACCAAAACGTTTGTGACCACAAAGAGCAAACGCTTCTGTTTTCACTTTAATGTTGCTGTATGCTAACATCAAAGGCATGGGTCTGAAATCATGTCGGGGTCACGTCGGGGTTGTACTGCAACCATCATAACTAAAGGATAGTGTGTACATTGATGGTCTCTAGTCAAAGCACAACAAATCTTGTCAGAGCATAGCCCATTTTAAGTAGTTCAAATCTGAGCACTGGTTATAGCTCCTGAGCCAGTGCAGAACTTTCCCCTCTTAGTTACAACATCGGTCAGGAAAACATAACAACTTAGAGGAAGGGTTTTCAATTGTATTAATTGATATAGCACCAATTAATATTGACTCAAGGCACTTTGCAAAGCCCAAGGCCTGAACCATCAGGAGCAAGCATGTAGGCAACGGTGGCGAGGTAAAAAAAAAATCCCTTTTACGTAACAGGATAGACCCTTGAGCAGAACCCATCTGCCAGAGGCCAGCCAAGTAGCGAGATAGAAAGAGGGGGGTCACAGGATGCTGTCCCTACATCCACTGACAATAAGGTCTCTCAGCAAACTTCCCTTGACTCGAAGACTGAATATTCAGAGGTAGACACTTTGAGTATTTCATCTCAGCCTTTGAGTTACATGTAGAAGGTCTCCAGAGTGACTTAGAAATGGGCTGCCCTTCTTATTTCTTTGTTGCACCTCAGCAAAACTCAGATATCAAGTGGAACTTCACTAAGCCAAAAAACGCATTCACAAGGCTCTTCACTCCATACAACTGCAGAAAAAAAAGCAAATGTTTCTTCAACTTTGAACACATTTCTGGTTTTGATTGTCAGATGTGTGCTGCAGCTCCCAGCCTGAGACAGGCTATTTCATGGACAGATGCAAGTTCTCCATCAGTATGAGTACTCTTATAATCAGCTGTGTCTGTCACTGCGAATATACTTTTCATCTGCAGAGAAGGCAAATGCCAGGGAATAATGCCCATTTATAATGTTGAAAATAAATATATAACATCATTATGTATTCTATTGTAAATGCAGACACATACACATACCTATATATACAGACATATTTATACCTATTATTTTACAGTTATTCTGTTGACAGATAGCAACCACCAAATGGTGTAAGACACTGCCCACATTGTGCTAAACACAGACACATACAGACACACAGACACACACACACACACACACACATTTGTGTCTGTACGGATACATATGAGAGAGAAAATACAATGATCTGCAGTGCAATTCTCTGTGCATAGCATGTTTAATGAGACAGGTGGAGGCGGGGCTGATCACCCACCCACTCCCGCTGATTTGAAGTGGTTTACAATCAGTGTAATGTGCACCAGGCAGAGAGTACTGAGGATTGTAAAGCGTGGGTTGGTACAGCCCTGTCTGTGGTGTTCCACCTAATGAATGACAAGCTCAAAGGGACGGGGGGGCGGGGGCCAGTGTCCCTTTAATAACATGTGGTTTTTTGGTTCTAAATGATGGAGGAATAAAACAGCCACATTTCTGAATTCATGAATAATGAGGAATGTTTTTTGCCTTTGGCATCTACAGTTTTTTTTTCCAATTATTTAAAGGTACAGTATGTAGGATTTAGTGGCATGCAGCGGTGAGGCTGCAGATTGTAACCGGCTGAATACCTCTCCCTTTCCAAGTGGGTAGGAGGAGCTACCGTGGCCGGCAGGTGCCATTAAAACGTGAAAGGCCCTCTCTTGTGCCAATGTTTTGGTTTGTCCGCTCTGGACTACTGTAGAAACATGGGGGCACAACATGGCGGACTGCATGGACGAGGACGCGCTCCTTATGTAGATACGAAGAATGTAATCGCAACAGGGGAGGATGTTGTCTTCCTTTATTGTATGCATGGAGACTGATGGATGTTTGGCCACAGGCATTTAATATAGATGTTCTGCTCTTAGTGTCCATGTCCACATCGGTTCTTGTCTACAAGCTTTGCCAGAAGACAGGCTGCTGTAGCAACACTTACACACATGATATTATATCCTCCATGGTGTCATGTAGTCATAAAAGTGCAATCAAAACAAACAGAGAACAAAAAAAAAACATAGAGGAAAAGAAAAAAAGCCCATACTGCTGCCTCTGACAGTATGGAAAAACCGTGACCCGAGCTTTACATGAAAGACCAATCAGAATCTGCAGATCTTTCTCTCTCTCTGTGCATTTTTCAGCCCTCTTTTCATGGGAGACCTACAGTGACAGAGAACATCAGACCAGGGCAGAGTATGTGCACTAATGAGTCCCGCTGCGAGGAGGGGTGGTGTGTGTGTGTGTGTGTGTGTGTGTGTGTGTGTGTGTGTGTGTGTGTGTGTGTGTGTGTGTGTGTGTGTGTGCGTGTGTGCGTGTGTGCGTGTGTGTGGAATGGGGGGGGGTAATCTCTTTTCCTCTCTGTAGCCTGTGCACTGGCAGCAGAAGCTACATCACTGCCAAGACCTTTCAAAGATATGGCCGATAGAATCATAAACAGATACAATCTTAGAGACATGAGCCTGGCGACAAGATCAGATACACGCTATCTTTTGCCTCAGAACCGGCCGAGCCCACTTTGCATTCCAGCGCCACGCATTCGCAAACAGTTCTTCTTGTTTTCCTCGCGGCCCCAATGATAAGCGTTAAATCTGAGGATGAAGTAATGCTGTGTGACTACTACTCTTTATCAAATGGTACAGAAGGATTTGGTTTCAGTGCTGCAGAAGTCTGCATATTCATTTAGCGCATTTGGACTTTGTTTATTGGTTTGTGTGTTTGTTTGTTTGTTTGTTTTCATTTCAAATGTCTTTTCCCTAAAACTGAAGATATTGTTACATCTTCTTTGAGGATTTGCTCTGGCAGACAGAAAGAAAGAAAGAAAGAAAGACAGTAAGTAAGAAAGAAAGAAAGTAAGAAAAGGGACGGAAGCAAAGGGAGTGTCAGTGAGAGTAAAATAAGGAAAAAAATAAAGAGAGGTGGAGTGTGTGAGCGAAAGAAAAAAGAAAAAGAAAAGTGTTCATGTGTGTAATTAGTGTTTGGGCAAGGGAAGGTTGAGACGGTAGACGACGGCAGTTTTGTAGCTACCACAAGATGAATGTGAAGACAGGCAGACAGGCAGACAGACAGACAGACAGACAGACAGACAGACAGATAGATAGATAGATAGATAAATGGATAGTAGGCCTGGGTATTGGCATTGATGCTTTGATTTGATTTGATTCTGATGCAGAGGTTAACAATTCTGTTCAATCCCACTCAATTTGATTCCAATTCAACACTGATATGAATGAGATGTTTAAAAAAAGATCTGAAGTAGGGTGACCAGATTCCTCCTGTTTTTAGGACACGGATGTAATGCATTTCTGGCCACTGGAATGGCGCTGTTACAACTTTGCCATTTGGACAAAACGTGATTAAGAAGAAGAAGAAGATGTCGGGACACTTTAAAAAGTGTTGGAAAACAGGACTGTCTTCTCACCCTACGCGAAATGGAACACAAATTTACAAATGCAGAGTGACTGGAGACAAAATTGTGAAAACGTACTAAAGAAAAGGCTAAAGGCTTATGTACCCATTTCTTTTTATTTGAGGCGCACATGGGTATAGTTGTTCTAACAGTGAAAAAATGGACATAACAACAGGTTTTCCTCTATGCATTCGCAAGTTGATCTAAAGGGGAGGACTGGTTATTTTCTTTAATATGAGAGTAAGGCTATGTTTAACCATTGCTGGAAATTAACCTAGAAGACCGGAGAAAATGCATATTAGCCTAAAAGTCTAATCCAGAGATTTTACAGATCAATATCAAATTGGATGAATTTAAAAAAAGAATTTATTAGGCTAGACCAAAGCAGCAATACACATGCAACCCTCTAGGCATGTATTCCAGGGTGAGAATCCAACTGCTTAGCAATAACCAACAAATAATGATGGTGTGGGCGTGTTTGAGTGTGTGTGTATTATCATTATCATGTATTATCATCATCCTCCTTTGCTAATAATTAGCAAAAAAACTTCTATCCAGCCGCAGGTTCTGCTCCATCAGGACTAACACCAACACCTGAACACTTTCCCCGAAGGCCATCACTCTCCTTAACAACCCATCCTCGTTCCCACCCCATCCCCCGACCGACCACCACGCATTTGCCAATTCCCCCTGCAACACACACACACACACACACACACACACACACACACACACACACACACACATACACATACACACACACACATACCTTCAAACACACACTGTATGGGATGGTGCAACCCCTACTATGGACCCAACTGTCCTGCCAGGATTGTGCAATATGTTGCATAGTGTGGCATACATGATTACTTAATATATTCTTGTACTTTATTTATGCTTATTTTATGATATTATATTTTTCAACTTTTACTTCATCTTAGTGTCTTCTATAGCTTATTCTGTTTATTATTTTCTTGTTTCACTGTTCAAGTCAAATTTCTGTGTACATTGTACATTTGGTGAATATAGTGATTCTGATTCTGATTCTGATTAATAGATAAAACAATATTCTTCCACACCCCTGGTAGAGAGATGGAAGGATAGATGGATAAAGATGGATGGATGGATAGATAAAGAGATGAACAGATAGATAGTCTGCCTGTGGATAGATAACCAATCTCCCCAGTGCTTGTTTGTTGTTGCTGGTGTTTTTCATGTGTAAATTATATAATATGCATATAGTGGAGCATCTTTGCTCTGACCCACATACCCTTCTGCAGAGTGTTCCAGCTTGGCACAGGCGCCCACAGATGTGTTTGCTCTGGCTGCAGCCAGCTCTGGAAAGGTCTTATTGTGGGCATTACACAGAGAAAGGCAAGCGGACTAAGAACCTTTGCCAGGGACGAGTGGAACGGATCTGCGTGTCCCTATCCCGCTGTGTCTGTTTAAACAGAGGCCTATCTGCGGACTTTCACAAACACACACACACACATAAAACTCACACAAACACACACACACACACACACACACACACACACACACACACACACACACACATTCCGGTCTCATGACTGATGCACCAAACTGTCATAAATTTGCCTTTTTGCACAGGCTGCATCATCTGATTTCATGCTTCATTTTTTTTTTTTTTTACATATTTATGGCCTGCATTTGAATAATACGTCAGTGTAATTACTAAAATTCATCTGGACATCAAATGGCACAGGAAATGAGATGGATCAACGCATTTGGGTGTCCAAAGTGCCACCTGTGTCGTATTTAAATGCACGCCACCCCAGCCTCATGCGGCTCCCGCTGAAAAAGCTTGAATGTGGCAGGTGAGGATTCAGACTCGACGCGACCCATTTCTGCCTCACAAAGCTACGTGCTACGATTCCACATCAGAGCAATCCACAGCTGGTTTGTCAAATAACAGTTGAATGATTACCTGCAATAATAATGTGAACTGGTAATAAATACATATAGCTGCAGCTGTGGCAGTTGTTACTGTTAAGTAGTGTAAGTTCAATACGAATTTATTAACAGCTTATTCCTATTTAGCAATATATATGCCTATTTTTTTATCAGTATAGCAGTGCAGCTGGAAATAAGTATACTGTAGTGTAGGAGAGGAGTCTCGTCTCTCCCTGCCATGTGTTTTGCAGACAGAGGGGCCTAGAGATAACATTCACAGAGACAAGGTCATAGGCCTTCCTTAGGTGGGAGAGAGACACCTTCTCTGGAGAGAGTGAATATTCGGACAAAGCCATAATTGTCAGCTAAGAAATTACAACAGATCCCCAAGGGAGGTTTCCTTAGGTCCTTAGGAAGAAACTTCTAGGGAGGCTGGGGGTTTAAAAGCTGATGACTGTGATTCCTGTACAGAACGCCTTCTCTCAGTGTGGGTGACGGAGCTATTGTGCGAACTCATCCAGACTGAATTTTGTACAACTCTTATTACTAGTAAACTCAACTGTATCAAACCAAGTGCTTCGTGTGGCGGTCTTTACTCTGATTCTCTGAAACCAACACGCATTTAAGGTTATTTCTAACAGTAGTGGCAAAGGCTTAGTTTCCAGCATTTCAAACAATAATTAGGAATGGTTATTGAAAGGTTATTGAGGTGATGAAATACATGACTTAATGTACTTCATTTATGTGACTCACCCTGACCCTCAAACTAACCCTATGACGATGATAATACATGATAATGATAATACGCACACACACACACGCCCACAACTTATCATTATTTCTTGGTTATCATTAATAGGCAGCTGGAGTCAGTGTTGCATGTGTCCTGCTGTTTTGGTCTAGCCCACTCCATCTCCTGTCCTTTTTAGGCTGCCCTAAATGCACATTTCCCTCATGTCTTATTAGCATTTGCTTCTGAGGTTTAGTTGGAAGCATGTGGGTCTGTGAAAGTGGACATTTACTTGTGTTAGTATTCCTTGTGAGTGTGTGCTATTTATTTCTATGTTGTGAAACCTATTCTGGAGCAACAGAAATCCATATCATATGTCTATACATTAATGATGTGACAATAATGGTCTCTCTGACTCGGACTCTAGCACTAAACACAACACACACACACACACGCGCACACACACACACACACACACACACACACACACACACACACACACACACACACACACACACACACACACACACACACACACACACACACACGCACACACACACACACACACACACACACACTCACATAGACAGACACACACTCAAATTGCTGCCCCATTCCAGTTCCAAGGCTACTGTTTGTGATTCTCAGTAAGGAAAAGAGGCCAGCCCTTGATAGATTGCGGTTCACTATTGGAGCAAGCTATGATTTATTACACCAGTGTAGTGTTCAATTCTTCTCCCCGGACACCATTGCATTTGTTAGGTTTCAATCCATCCAGTACTCCCCCAGTAATTAATTAGGTGCCTCTCAGCTTCCAGCAGACCTGTGATTAGGGGTCAGATTTACTCACTAGTGCTTGGACTCCAGGTTCTCTGTTGTGATGCTCAAGCACCTGCCCTTTTGCTCTCCGACTTGAAGGGGGCCCTCTCTGTTTGCAGGGATGTCTTTTTCAAACTATTTCTAATTCATTTAATCTCATTTAATTCAACAGCATTTGGATTATAATTCTGCAAGACCCTGTGCCTCCCCCATCAACTTCCCGTGCCACAGACAATAAAGTTAAAGGAAAGCTTTTTTTTTTTTCCCGCTATTTTACAAAGCTCTAGCTTAGAACACAGTGTCATTATCTGGCTATCACCAATGACAGCAAGTCAGGGTGACGTGGATTTCATTCGCTTTTGTCCCTAGTAAACATTTGGACCCAAAAAGATGTAAAAACAGGGCCCAGTTTGAAAAGTCCTGAAGATTTTCTTTCAACACACACAAATCAAGAAACCACGTCACCCTGACTTGCTATCACTGGTGATTGCCAGGTAATGACACTGTGGTCTAAGCTTCAGTATTGTTAATCACTGTTGTGAAATTAAACCAAAATAAAAACATCTCGATGCAGCCTGCAATGGACCAAGCAGCCTAAATTAGATATTAGTCCACCATTAAGCTTAACAACAAACAAGCTAGTCTGGCGAAAAATAGCCGTGTCAATGAAAACGAGTGAACTCCACCCGTGCCTTTGTCAGGCAATGTATAAACGTATAACAAGTAAATATGGATAACATGGTTAATAGTCTATGTAATCGTCACCTCTTTCTTGTGGAGCGCTGATGGAGCTGTAGCCGTGTTGCCATCTATGCTGTCAAGGGAATGTTCATTAGCCTATGAAGCACACATTGACAGACTATGGGTTATTATTAAGCATTAGCATTAGCATTTTAATCTTTAGCTCATAGGCTTTAGGCAGGGGCGTCACTAGGCCTATTTTCTTAAACGTAGCCCAGTGTTTAGTGTCCCAAATAAATGTGCTTCACCTAATTATAGGTATCATTAGATCTAAAGTGAAGTTGTAAATCCCATTCAGAAACTCTCGTGATTGCACCATTTCATCTCCAATAGCTGTTTCACCGGTTTAATGTGCAATGCTTGTTACTCTGAAGTTGCTGGTGAGCAGACACTCAGGGGTGATAATAATCGTCTAGTGACGGCACTGGCTGTAGGTATTATTCTTTTTTAAATGTTAAATGTTATTTTTTCAGCTTGAAATTCAGCCCCAAAATATCTCTGCACGGCCATGAGCCCCATTAAAAATGTACATTGTCTCAAAGTGCTTGGAAGACCTTGGTGGCGAGGAAGAACTCCTGTTTGACAGGAACAAAGCAGAACCAGAACCTGGAGGAGTAGACCTGGTGCCAGCCCAGCCGGGGGAGAGAAAGAGAAGGTTTAGTTAATTTCTGTTTTTCTTTTGTTCTTTTGGCTTGTGGCTTAGAAAGTGCCCAATGCATTGCACACAAATGTAGCCCATTAGTACACTTGATCACACTTTTTACTCTGTGTGTTTGGGAATTAAATATATATTTCTATAGTTCAGAAATTATTTCAATTAGTGAAGTGGTGGTTATGCGCATTACAATAGGCAATTTGAAATACTCTGGGGGGAAAACGCAGTTCTGACATTAGAGCTAATTACTCACTTGAAATTAGCCAAAATTGCTGTTTCGTCTCGCCATAGATTTCCACTGTCAGAAACATGTCCATTACCCTCTCCTGGGCCACGGGTGAGGACTCTTTCTGTGGGCTGCACTTTCACCTTTTTCAAGATTCCCTGCTCTTATCCCGTTAATGACGTGTGATTACTTTTAAGGGCAGGAGGGGCCTGAAATTATACCCAACTCTCCACTGACATACTTCACCGAAATTCTGTTCTACATATTTGAACTCATGTCATTCCTTCAAAACTCCAGGGGGGAAAAAAATAGAAAAAAGACAACTTTTGACCTCCAGTGAAGAGATGTCATAGCACTTTTTAGCCAAGGTAATGTCCATTCTAAATGCAAATTGGAATGAGTAGGTTGATGTGGCACTGGGCTTCTCATGGCCATAGGAAGGAAGGAAAGGATCTTTTTTGCTGATTTTTAAGTTTTACTGTAAGATTCTGCAAGTGTGTCTAAATACATATGGTATGAGGCGACCGTGTAACAGCCCTTTTTCCATGTACAGAATGCCTTCTGTGCTACGAGATGCATTCATTACAGAACGATGTGACATCGTAATGCATTTTGTCCGTGAAAAACACAACCGCGTTTCCATTCCGCCCTTGAAATATTGACGAGAAAACATTGTTTTCATGCACAGAAAACAAAATGGAGGATTCATGTCATGCACTTAAATGACTGCTGTGCTTTTCATTAAGCCTTTTGTGGAAAATAGGCTGAATGCACTTCTCTTTTTATGGATAAAAGAAACTCATTTCATAGACAAAAGTAAATCTGTCCACATAATAGTCCTAGGCCATAATTTATACTTTTTTGGTGCAAAATGCAGAATGCGCTATACTGTGATCATTCTGTGCCATCCAGTGTTCATTTTGTCCACATTATGTATGATGTGCACAAAAGAGGCTTTGGTCCATTCATTATGTGATCTGGCATATTAGAGAATACATTCTGTCCACGAAACCAAAGGCAGCTTGAACATTCGTAAAAGTCAGTGTTCTTTGCTGATGTAGAAAATTAGGCTGTTGGCCATAAGCTGTATTGCTGAAAGTATGAGGTGCACAAAAAGTCTTTGGACCTGAGAGCTCAACAGACTGCAACTTAAAGTAACACTATGCAACAACTTGACACTTTTTGAGGTATGGTTTTATAGGCAACTAGTTTTGGTACCATCCTCAAATTCATTTTGATAGCATATGGTCATGTGAAGGACAGATAAACACATGTGTCTTTCCCACTAGCCATCCAGGATATGCCCTATGTAGTTCTGTATACCGGGCTGGAATACCCTGCAAAAATGGAACAAAAGCTTTCACAGCATGACATTGCCAACTATACCAAAAGACACCAGTTAGTGTGTTGGCAAGCTTCTATCAGTGTCAGCTGGGCTGTTGGTGGTGTTTGCAAGGTTTTTGCATGCCTTTTAGGTAGTAACTTGCTAGTTTTGGAACAGAACTCCTTATTGCTGTCTTAAGAAAAAACATGCAAATAGACAAAACATGCAAATTCAGAAAACATTTTCGTCAAACTGACAACACATGTGCAACATTTAGAAAACACTCTGCAAGTTCAGACAACACAACCAAGATCCAAGATCAGATTTATTCTATTTTGCCATTGGTAAAACGTATCTCATTTCTTCTGTCTCTCCCTGTTCTTCTATCAAAGATTACATAATCTCTTTATTCTTACATTACAGCAGAGGAGAAATACGTTACGCAATATACATATATACAATACCCTCACAGCCTGTGGCTATGTTAAGCCATTCCCATGTTTCTGCCAGTATGGATATAGGAAGCTAGTGATCATCATGTAATTACTCCTCTCCTTGTTGTCCCTCATGGACGTAGAGCAGCGAGTCCTTAGTATGTGTGTGACTTTAATGGATTACTTTTCATTTGCCTGAGAGCCAGGCAGAAGTTTCCAGCCGTAAGTAGTCATATTGACTTGGTAGGCCTCTCTAGTTTTCCTGTGAATGCCGTCGAGTGGAAACACTGGGCCTCATCTATCAGGTGTCGAGTTGAGACTACATTTACTGTTGAGCATTTCAGGGGCCATTGAAGGAAAAACATTGCATTTACTCTCAGGAAATTTGGTATGGATTTCTCTCAGGTGTCACATTTCTCTCAGGTGTCAACTGCTAACTAGTTATGGATGTGTTTTTTAAATGCATCCTGTAATACAAATAGCAAAGTAACATTTAACATGTAAACATGATCTTTGTAATGACTTCCATGCATACAATGGCATCTCAAAGTTGCATACTAAATATTACTTGTATTTGCTTTTTCATATGTTCATTCACTCATTCATTCATTATTCTAATATGTTTGTGTTAGGGTGGTGAATTGATGAGTTCAATGAGTTCTTGACATGTTCTGCTTACTGGGGCGAATGGTCTCAACTTGTTACCGAAGTTGGAGTTGCTTTCAGTCGCTTTCGCTACAACTCTCAGTTGCTTACAGTTACAATTACTCTCGGCGAACACAAAGCCTGAAATAAAGTGAAGGGTAGCCGAATAAGTTTTAGTTGGGTGATACACCCAGCACGCTTAACATCTTCATTAATATATTACATTTAATCTGCATGTGGGATATGTGATTCGATACAAAATAAATGGATTATCTTAACCATATGAATTTATATTGATTCTGTTTCTATTTAATCGCAGTTGGCCATATCCCACAAATTTCCCTCATTCAGACCTGGAATGTTTTTTCAGTGAGTTTAGCTGAGTTCCATTGTGGAGGTTTTGCGCCAAGTTCAGTGATCAGTGATAATACAAAGGATCTCACTTATCTATATATCATTTATATATTCAATTAGGTTAGTCTAGAGAAGCACAGTATTCATAGATTAATGGGTTTTAATTTCAACCTAGTCAAACATGAGTGATTATTTAATTTTGCTTTTTCCATTCCACATTTGTAATGTGTCACACATGATATCTAACAGCATTCTGTTTTTAAACTAAGAACTGTAAATCATTAATTTTTTTTGTTAGAAGAGCTGCACAATTATATAAGAAGTTGGGCCCAAGCAGGAATAGCTTTCCAGGCAGTACATACAAGTGGTTTCATGCCTCATTGCTTTCCTAGAGTGCTGATTGACTTTTTAAAGCTGTTAAGTTGACAACTAAATTATACCCTCGCATTGCACTGATGAAATTGATCCCACAAAGCAGGATGTGGTCTAACTGTAAAACAGGCATTCAAGAGAATAATGGGCCAGTTAAACGTACAGTGTTAATAGGCACCATGATTGAACCTTTTAAAATATTACAACAAAAGGACAAGTTAACAATACTGGCCAGAGCAAGACTTCGCTGTGCTATTTGTAGGAAAACATCCAAGGAAAAATATTGTAGGTTAAGTCACCAAATGCCCCACCGGTGCGGAGTTCTTACCTCAGAAGAAAAAAAGAAATGAAGCCTACCGAGTCGGGTGCCCAGTATACAGTCTGTCCTGCTGTGTTGTGTTTATAGACTGTTGAAATAGACCATAATTTCACCGAACAGCATGATTTACTGGGCTCACCACCTTGGAGATAAACTGCAGGGTTTGAATCTCATACTGTTTCTTTTCTGAATTTATTCAAACTTAGATCTTTCAAGCAGGGTGTACAGGGCCATACCCGATAGCAGAGTACCGTATGCTCTATAACGACTGTCTATAAATGACTGAATTCAGACTCTCATTTGCAGTGTTATTTGTCTGCCAAAAATGGTTTCAAATGGTTTCCTGGGCAGCGGAAATGTGTTATGTGGTACCTTTCCATAGCTGAATATTGAAACGTTTTTTAGTGTCAGAAAGACTATGTTTCGTGTATGAGTTTCAACTCAGGAGTCTCAGGTTGTCAATTTATTTTGTTTGCATTCTAACTAATACTCAAATTAACTGTTTCTACATTTTGTCATGTATGCGAGTGAATAATCATAATAATACAGGCCATCTTGGGGTTGGAAGTGTGCCGTTACCATGGCAACTCAAATCATTAAAGGTACATAACCGTCTGCTAAGGCTCCTTTAGTTCACTTTATACCTTCCTCTGGTCAGATGAACAGATGTCCAGTGTCATCTCATTTAAGTCCTCATCCTAAGACGTGGGATTCATCGTGTGAGTCTTGCCGTCTCCTACATGTTTGCTTTTTACTTTGGTAAGAATTGTTGATCAACAAGTGAACAGATCATTTTCTTCCAAAAGTTGTCACGGGTAGAGTGGAATGTGTTTCTCTGTAGCGATCTTCATGGAGTCAGGTGTATCTTTGCCTTTCTTATCGTTTATTACCATGTAGGCACAAGCATTCAGACGCTGATACAGAATGGCAGCTGCAGTGGCTTATGTACGCAGACACATCAGACTGACTTGGAGTGGACAAAGACACTAAAAACACAGGGAAAATCACACTAGGGCATTTACAAATTACACTGACTCCACATCGCTAACTAAAAATACACACAGACATTAACATAAGAGAGAAAAAACATAAACATTCAACACTGGGAGTACGTCACAAAACAATCACCACAAGGAAATACAGGCAATCGCACATACATCGCTCCCGCTACACGCCACAATACATTCACCAGGGACCCTTTGGTGCAGTCGTCATAGCTCAAAACATTTTGCCGTCAGTGTCTAGTAGTCATTTCACTTCCTCCGTCCTGCACACAGAAATAGCTGAGGTGACTACAGGGCATGTTTTTTCCCCTCCATTGGAACTGTGTGTGTGTGTGTGTGTGTGTGTGTGTGTGTGTGTGTGTGTGTGTGTGTGTGTGTGTGTGTATTTTGCTTACAGCTAGGATCTCTATGGTGGCACATTTCCCATTGCTTTGACTGTTTCCTATTGAAAGCCCATTAGCGGCGGGAGATGATGAGTTGGGAACTCATGTGGAACCCTGCTTCATGAAACAGCCCAATGTAGCATGAGGCCACCATTATAATGCAATGGGAAGAAAATGGGAACACAAAATATTATAATGATCTCTCAAAAGACACACATACCTTCATACACACACAAACCGACATTAATACACATTAATCTACACACAAGACCTCAAATTCACAGTGGAAATAGAGGCAATAACTTGGTCAAAGATATACTCAGCCTGGCCTCATCAAACCTTGTAAGGCTGGAGTTAAACTGACCTTGTAGCTCTTCCCACCTCCATATCCACTACATGGTGCATGTTATTTCTACTCTTCCTTGTGTTTGAAAGAGAAAAACGCTGAAGAAGAGAACATGAAGAACAGAAAGGAAGAAGAGGCCTGGTATGTACAGCAGACTAACACGCATAGCCAGGGAGAAGAGGCTCTTGTGTTTCTGGAAGTAGACTAAGTGGCCATTTGGCACTGGAGGGTGAAAGAATGGTGATGGGGGGGTGGGGGGGTGTCAGTTCATTCTGTGGCAGTAATACCCAGTAGGAAACTTGATGGTAGTGGTGTCTTCCTTTGTTCCGTGTTATAAAGCCAGGGGAACTGACACCCCCCCCGACCCCCCCCCCCCCGCAGATCATTCTCTCTGTGGCTCAGCCATGGGGCCCTGGCTTGCTCTTACTGCACGTCTAAAGCCACTTCAGACGAGAGCATCTGAGTTAAGAGTAGCTCATTACCTCGGCCCATGTGCCGCGGATTTCAAGGAACTCGTGGTATGCGGCAGCACTCAAGGCTTAGTCGCGCTCGTCAGCTGCGGCGTTCGTATCTGCGCTAGTTCTAACTTGGACGGCGAGTGGGCTCGGTCTTGTGAAGTCTACTTGGCATTATGTGTGTACCAATGAGGTGTCAAGGGAAATGAATTATGTAGTAAAGAATTAGCAGAACATCAGAGAACATGACACCACACATATGCAGGCTTTACATAATGTGGCTGTAATTACGCTAATCAAATAATGCAGATAACGGAAGTCATTTGGGAAATGTCTGTGAAAGTGAAACCAACACCTAAAATCAAGCAACAATGAACAATGAACAATGAACTTTCTTAAAGAGATGTGCCTTTTCCACAGTGCTATTATTACCACTGGCCAAACATTTAATTTTATGCCTCCATCACTTTGGAACAAATGACAATTCAACCAAATTAAACTTTAAAGACCGTTATTGAGGAGAGAAGTAATTAAATTTGGCCGTATTGCAGAATTGCACAAATCTTTCTCTTGAATGAGGGAAGACTAAATTACTTAGGCTGTGCCAGAATCACCATCATACATAAATAAAGGATTTCTTGGAATCTGCTTCTCTAAATGGAATATCTTTTTTAGATAGAGCATCAACACACTGTCCTCAAGTTGTTTCTTAGGAAGGGAGACTGTCGTCCACTGCCAAGGTAAAGGATTATTAACAGACGGTGTTCAGATTGCATTCAAGGATTAATACCACAAGGCCATGGCACATATCACAACCACTGCCTTGCCATGACATCCTGGATGGCTAAACTGATTATTTTGTTTCTATTATAAGTCTGTGCAGTAGTCAAGACCATTTCACATTCTCTAGTCCACTCTTGCTATGTGTTTGTACTTACGCTATTCTGTCTAGTCTGGGTAGCAGTTAAGGTTAATATAAAAGTACATTTTAAGATTTCTACCACCGCCACCCTTATTTGCAATGACTAATTAATGTCATCATTTTCTCTAAGATTCACCTTTTCATTCATATGTTTGTTCACTTTGATGAAAGAGATCGGTTCACTCATGTCAAACACCTTTGATGAGCCATCCCTTTCAAAGCTAATCCAGTACATCAGTTCCTTTATGCCGGAAATGTCATTGAGCTTGAATGACATTTTGCAGCTTGATTTAATTTTCCTCCCTACTTTCATCGGATTGCTCCACTCATAGGAGGTACTCCATGTCCAAGCATGCCATTAATTCATCCTGTTATGGAGGCGGGGAACAAGTCTTTGTCCCAGTCGCTGAACCTCATGAATCATGTTGTGGATTCACTGAGAACCCAAACTTAATCAAGGAAGTTTGCAGATTAAATTTCACTATTCTGCCACGGACACAGCTGTTGCAATTCAGTAGGTAAAGCAATTCAAATTCTCAGTGGAGCTGGATAGGTATGCCAATTACATTTGCTTTACATTTACATTCAGTCATTAATCCAAAGCGACTTGCAGAACAGAAAATTGATACCATGACTTTTAGCTTCTGATGTTTTCCACAAAAGTGGAAGATGATGGATTGTCAGTTGCTCTGCTGTCCAATTTAGCCACCAAAATGCGAGTTGAGACGTGCCAACATTTAGCAGCAATGGAAGCCGTGGGTTGTCAGCTAGACATGAGGAACAGGAAGGGGGAGCCTGGCGGCTGAGTAACATGATTAGCCTTGCAGCTGTAACACAGTGAAGTATGAGAGGCAGGCCGGGAGTTGAGAGCGCTTTGATGAGCGCTCTCGCCGTGATTTACAGTGCAGATAGGCCTCAAGAGCAGCGCCATGTCCTTTGTGCTCAGAGTGCTTTTCCCCATTAAGTAAAACCAAAGCAGCTGAAATGGGCTGTTTCAAGGACACACTCGGCCGTGAAAAACTAGCATTGACCTTGGTCGTTCACAGGAGTGTCTCCCAAGAATGATATAGGTAATGTCTCTCTTCAACGTGGGCGATTGGGAACAGTATCGCACGTTGTGCCAGACCAGGATCGCCAGCTGTACAACACGAGGACTGAAGTGAGGAAGGCATTGCGAAACGAACGGGTAACCTTTGCTTTGTTTACAAGCCACTAAAATCGGTCCACAATCAGCAGACCTATTCAAATTGTAATTACAGAAAGTCACATGGTTCAGTGGCATCTCAGGATAGAGTTAAAAGGCCAACGTTGAATCGATGTTTTTGATTGACTGTTGAAGGCTGTGGTTTAAAATCTATTAGCATTGAGTCAAACAAGGGATATGAAAAGCAGGAGGCTTGCTGCCCCATGGCTTCATTAAAGTTGATCACCCGATTTTAATACGTCTGCATTTTAATACTGTGGGTCGGATGACAGGTAATAAAAGTCAATATATGCAGCACATCTTGATAATTTGTGCAAAACCCCAGAAATAATTAGAGTTTTATTGCATTTGAACTGATCCATAATGTGATACCCAAAAGAGACTGTGTGCAGTTAAAGTGTGTTGGAGCGAAGCAATTCCTTCTAGGCACCGATTCCATGTTTGCTCGGAATTAGAATGTCATTTTGATTTATTTGCATTGCAAAAATCGTCAAAGGCTTCCTTTTTTAAAATGAATATGTGCCACTCATTTTGCAGATCAAACTATGGCTTCATCAGACGACACACTCATGTATCTCTGATCATTCACCGTTCAGAATTGAAATGGCCATTCATGCACAAATATGTTCTTATTTGACTTATTGATTTAAACAATTTCAGCAGTGGGTGTGCAGAATGCTCAGCATAGGCAGAGAACATTTTGCACTTATTAAAAGTGAAAAGCATTAAACTCATGCAGGGACTGGCGAAAACTATGGCAATGAAGTAAATAGTTCAAACGTGCGCTCCATATGTCTCTCTCTCTCTCTCTCTCTCTCTCTCTCTCTCTTTCTCTCTCTCTCTCTCTCTCTCTCCTCAGAAAAGAAATTGCAGATTCAAGCTATTATCGTTTGATGACTTGCTGAGCCATCTTGTGCTTTCTCACCACCGGTGACTCTCTATGGGTCCCCTCAGACACACACACACACACACACACACCCTCAGGGTTGCCATCTGGGCTTTCAGAGGGTGTAATGGGGAACTCACAGAGCCAAGGACAACTCTGGACATTCCCAAATTCAAAAGGGATGTTTCTCTTCGTTCAAAGTGTTTTCTTCTTCCATAATTTCCAGTAATGGCACTTTGCGAGCCACTGAACCTTTATCTATATTTCATACCAACCCTTCATGTTTAAGATGTGAACATATGGTGTTGTCTTCCATATAATGTAGATGAACCGTACCTTACTCAATAGTATGGTTTCATTGCATTTTTCACCACAGCTGAAGCCATACTGTAAGAGATAGCTTTATTATAGAGCATAAACATCCTCACACACACACACACACACACACACACACACACACACACACACACTTATAGCATGAAAGAACCTTTTTTACAAAGCACCAGTCAAGAATTGACAACAGTTGTATAAAACAGTGCAACATCATTGCAATAATATTCTCCCCAGAGGCATTCCTCTTTTTGTGTGCCACTCATGTGACATAAAGTTCGGGTGATACGTCTTTCATTAGGCTTACCTTACCTCACAGTTCACATTTCCCTTCTCCTTTCACAGTTTCCCGGCTTTATTTCTTGTGTTTAACGCTTGGCAGGATTCCCTTTCTCGGAATTAAAGATGATAAATAATGCAGACCTTTGATCTAGTCAGATAATTGGGTCTCAGACCTATTGAAGCAGTTACACTTCCCTGTTTTAAACACCACCAACATACCAATTAGAGGCTGTGTTTTCAGAGGCTCCATTGTTTGTGAGAGATTCCTTAGGCATTCATTTGTGATGGCAAGTATAAGACATTAACAAAACATGAGGTTAATATTTTGGCCGGGTGGAGGGACCTGAAAATGGATGTTGAGCAAATGAATGAACTTAATGTTTGAATGGGTGCCTGAATACTATGTACTTGGAGATCTTTTTGGGAGAAGGGGGGAGGATTGGAGGTAGCAGAAATGATTTACCTTAGATTTTCATTTTGTTGAAATTTAAGAAAAGAAAGGAAAAGAAAAGATCATCCTTAGCTCATTTTAAGATCACAGATTCATCAATCATTCACAGGTTTTTAAGTACATGGC